>NC_068944.1:78984384-79293969 GCF_026419915.1 Harpia harpyja
GGAAATCGTGTCCCCAAGCACTGGGGGGGGCCCTCTACACTCCCCCCCCACCCCACGCTCCCCTCCTGCCTGCTACCTGCCTGTCCCGGCGCTGCCCTCCTGCCTGCAGCCCCCCCAACCTGTTACAAAACCCATGGGTTTTTTCCCCCCCCCCCCCCAAATTTCCCATCCCTGTCCCCAAGGCACTGCCGGGGTCCCTGGGGTGGCTCTGGCTGTGTGTGTCCGTGCCCCCCCCCCCACGCTGACCCCACCGCTGCTGTGTGTGTGTGTGTGTGTCCCCCATTTGCCTCTCCCCCCCAGGTGCCACAAGGTGCAGGAGTCTCTGCTGAGCTCGGCCAGCGGCTACAGCAACTACCGGGGCATCCTCAACTGGTGTGTGGTCATGCTGGTGAGTCGGGGGGGGGGACTGGGGGGGGACGGGACCCCCGTGCCGGGACAGACCGAACCCCCCCAGCAGCACGACCGCAGCTCTGGCGCGGTGACGGCTAATCCCCCGGTGTGGTTTTAATTCAATTAGCGGGCGAGAGCCGGCAGAAGGGACTCGGCCGCGGCCGATTAGCTCGCGCCGGCGGCTGTGCCACGACGGGGTCGCCGGTCTCCGGGCTTCCCCGGGGGGTGGTGGTGGTGGTGAGGGGGGGGGAAAAGGCGTGAAGTTCCCCCTCCCCGGGGCAACCGCAGTTGCGTGGCCGTCGTTTCTGGGCCGGCGCGTGACTCACCGCGCCGCGTGCCGCAACCCTTGCACAGACTCGTGGCACCGGTGACGCAAGAGCGTTCCGGAGCTGGCCCCAACCCCGGGGTGCCCCGGGACGGCACCGGGGGTCCCCGGGGAGGAGGCGGGGGGCTGTGTGTGTGTCCCCCCTCCTCTCCTTCCACCGCCCCCAGCACCTCCTTCCTCTTCCAGGTCTTGAGCAACGCCCGGCTCTTCCTGGAAAACCTCATCAAGTGAGTTGGGGGGGGTGGCGGGGGGGACACACACGGATGTCAGGGGTGTCATCGATCCCTGGGGTCCCGCCGGAGGGGTCCTGAGGGGCTGTTGGGGGTGTGGGGGGAGCAGGGGGGTGTCCCCGTGGGGGAACGGTGGTGCGGGTGGGAGGGCACCCCCACGCTGTAGCGGGTGTCCGGGGTGGGGGGGCCCATCCGGCTTCGGGAGCTGGTTGCTCAGGTGCGTCCCCCCCCTCCACACAGGTACGGGATCCTGGTGGACCCCATCCAGGTGGTCTCCCTCTTCCTCAAAGACCCCTACAGCTGGCCCTCCCTCTGCCTCATCATTGGTGAGTGCCCCCCCTGCCCCCCCCCCACCAGGAATGGGGGGGCTGGCGAAGCCCATCACCCCGAGTCGGGGCTGTGGGGACGCAGTCCTGCCAGCTCCAATGCCTTCCTCCTCCTCCTCCTCCTCCTCCTCTTCTCTTTACAGCGGCCAACGTCTTTGTGGTGGTGGCCCTGGCCCTGGAGAGACGGCTGGCAGCGGTGAGCCCCCCCCCGGGGGTGCTGGGAGCCCCCTCCCCGTGCCTGGAGGGTCCCCCCCCCCGCGCCCCCCCACCCCCGGTTTCACATCTCCCTCCCGCAGGGCTCCCTCTCGGAGGGGGCGGGGGCCGCCCTGCACACCCTCAACCTGCTGGCCATCCTCTGCTTCCCCGCCGGCGTCGTGCTGGTGGTCACCTCCATCACCCCAGGTGAGGGGAGAGGCCGGGGGGGGGGACACACGTGACACAGGGACAGGATCCAGGCTCGCCCTGGGGTTGGGGGGGTCAGGATCGGGCCCTGTCCCCCCCCTCCCCTCTCTCACTGCCTCTCCTCTGCCCGCAGTGGGGGCCGTCTTCACCCTGGCCATCTACACCATCGTCTTCCTCAAGCTCTTCTCCTTCAGGGACGTCAATAAGTGGTGTAGGGAGAGGAGGGAGGTGAAAACAGCCCCCCCGGCCCCCGAGGACAGCTCGGCACCAGGTACGGCACCGGTTGGGGGGGCGAGGGGGGGGGGCATGTGGCTTCGTCCTGCCTGGGGGGGGCTCACGGCTCCCTTCCCCTCTCCCAGCCAAGAAAGCCAACGGGGACGTGGGGAGGAACGAGGTCACCTACCCGGCCAACCTCACCTACAGAAGTAAGTGCCACCCACAGAGACCTGCGGGGGGGGTCCCTGACCCACCGGGGGGGTCCCCAGACCCCCACGGGGGGGGGGGTCCCCGGGTCTGCGGCCGCCCGCCCCCACGCGTCCCCTCCTCGCAGATCTCTACTACTTTCTCTTCGCGCCCACCCTGTGCTACGAGCTGAACTTTCCCCGCTCCCCCCGCGTCCGCAAGCGTTTCCTCCTCCGGCGCCTCTTTGAGATGGTGAGAGCGGGGGGGGGCCGGGGGTCCTGCTGGTGGGGGGGGGGGGGGTCCAGGGGATCCTGGGGGGGGGGGGAGGTGGGGGGGTCCTGCTTGCAGGGGGTTGGGGCTCAGGGTTGGTGGGAACCTGCTCTCTGCTTCCACAGCAAAGCTAACAGGACTTGGGGGGGGGTGCCTGAAATGGGGGGGTCTCTGAGGAAGGAGGGGATGGGGGGGTCCCTGTGACAGGGGGGATCCCTGAGATGGGGAGGGGAGGATGATGGGGGGCTGCCCTGAGGCAGGAGGGATGATGGGGGGTCCCCTGAAATAGGGGGGTGGTGGGGGTCCCTGAGATGGGGGGGGCCAGGGGCTGCCAGATGCCCCCCCCCAACAGCTCGGTCCCTGCCTCTGTCTTCCAGCTCTTCTTCATCCAGCTGCTGGTGGGGCTGATCCAGCAGGTACGGCGGGGGGGGCTTCACTCTGGGCCCCTGTCCTGGGGGGTCGCTGGGGGCCGAGCTGGGCACCCTCCTCCCTTCTCATCCCCGCACGGGGGGGGCTCTGTCCCCGGGTACCCGGGGGCTCTGCCAGCATGGGGGGGGGGGGGGGACACACCGGTGGGGGACACCGGGGGGGTCCCCCCCTCCCTGTGCCAGGCCCGGGCTCCAGCGCTGTTTTCTGTTCCAGTGGATGGTGCCCACGATCCAGAACTCCATGAAACCATTTCGGGTGAGTGATGGGGGCCCCGGGCAGTTTTTTTTTTTCTGGGGGGGGGGCAGAAGCTCCAGCTCACCCCCCCCCCCCCCGCCACTCCCCCCCCTGCCTGGCCTCAGTGGGGCAGAAGCTGCCCGGCCCCAGAGCCAGCGCCAGGATCCGGCCAAGCTGCCCTCCCTCCCACATTTCGAGCCCCCCCCGGGACAGCCCGGTCCCTGCCTGCCCCTTTCCCGGGTGACCGTGGGACGGGGGTGACGGGAGCCGATGCCTTGCAGGACATGGATTATTCCCGGATCATCGAGCGGCTCCTGAAGCTGGCCGTGAGTACCCCCGCTGCCCCCCCCTGCCCCGTGGGGGACACACACACACAGCCAGCCCCCCCTCTTACTCCTCACGGCTTCCGCCCCCCCCCTGCCAGGTCCCCAACCACCTCATCTGGCTCATCTTCTTCTACTGGTTCTTCCACTCCTGCCTCAACGTGGTGGCCGAAGTGATGCAGTTTGGGGACCGGGAATTTTACAGGGACTGGTGGTGAGTGGGGGGCAAGGGGGGGGGGTCATTGAGCTGTGCCCGGGTGTGGGGCACTTTTTGGGGGGGGGGGACACACGACACGCGCGCTGTCCCTGCGGCGTGGGGTGGAGCGGGGACGCGGCAGCTCCCGGTTGCGGCTCACTGCCCTCTCTTCCGCAGGAATTCGGAGTCGGTGACCTATTTCTGGCAGAACTGGAACATCCCCGTCCACAAGTGGTGTCTCAGGTACGGGGGGGGGGGGGGGTCGCAGGAGGGGACTGTCCTGTGCGTGTCGTGTGTCCCCCCCCCCCCCCGCTCTGGGGGGCTGCGACGCTCCCAGGACCCTGCGCTAATGGGGGGGGGCTGCTTCTCAGGCATTTCTACAAGCCCATGCTAAAGCGGGGGGCCAGCAAGTGGGCAGCCCAGACGGCCGTTTTCCTGGCGTCTGCCTTCTTCCACGAGGTCAGTGCTCCCTCCCGGCTCCGGGGGGGTGGGGGGGGGCTGCCTGGCTGCTGCCCCCCCCCCCGAGTCCCTGCTGGAGCTGACGCTGTGTCCCGCAGTACTTGTTGAGCGTCCCCCTGAAGATGTTCCGGCCCTGGGCGTTCATGGGGATGGCGGCTCAGGTAAGCGAGAGCCCCGACTCCGCGCTGGGTCCCCTGGGAAGGGGGACAAGGGGTCGGGGGTCCTGCAGCCCCCGAGGTTGAGCCCCCGCTTTGCCGTGGGGCTGACGCTGCTCCCCCCACCCTGCCCCGCCATCCCTTCCAGATCCCGCTGGCCTGGTTCGTCTCCAAATTCCTCAGGGGTAACTACGGGAACGCGGCCGTCTGGATGTCCCTGATCATCGGCCAGCCCATCGCCGTCCTGATGTACGTGCACGACTACTACGTGCTCAACTACGAAGGCGACCAGTGAGGCGGTGGGCCCACGGCCCCTCCCTCCCCGGTGGACCCCGCTGGGGCGCGCGGACCCCCTCAGACCGTGCCGGTGCCGCCGTCGCTGTCCTTGCGAATCGAATGTCGGATCAATGCAATACCCCCCGGGGCACGGCGGGGAGGGGGGACACGCACACGGACCCCCCCCCACCGCTCGGCCCTGGGGATGACGGGGGGACTGGGCAGGAGGGAGGCAGCAGCCGAGCCTGCCCGACCTCTGGCCCCGGCTGTCCCCCCCCCCAGTTTGAAGCGGCCGCCTGCCCGGCAGAGCCTCCTCTGCGTTAAAGGCACTTTAAGGGACCGGGACTGTCCTATCCATCCCCGTCCCGCTCCCCGGGTTTAGCGGGGGGGTGTCCCACCCCGGCTCTGTCACCCCCAGAGGCTGGGGGTGGCCCCGGCACGATGCCCCCCCCTTGCCCGCGGTGGCTGTGCTGGCTGCGAGCCCTTGGGCCCCGCTTCCTCCGTCCCCGGTCGGCTGCCCACGCAGGCAGCTGCCTGCGGTTGCCCGTGGCCCTGCTGCTGCCTCCCAGCCTTGCTCTGGTCTCACTCAGCCACTTTTAACCCTTCCAGATTGTATATCTCTCTCAAATACTGAGTAATTAAAGTGTCTTTTTTTTTTTTTTTTTTTTTTTTGGTTGGCCAGGGAGCAGTTTTGGTTCCAGCTGGGGGGGTGGTCCTCCAGTTTGGGGTGGGGAAGGAGCTGGGACAGACTGGACAAGGTTCAACCTCTTGCCCTAGAAGGGTCCCCAGTCTCCCTTGGGTGGGGGGACAGGGCAAGTGAGGGGCCACTTGCTGCGGCAGGACCCCCCCCCCCCGTGCACAAACAAACAAACAAACAGCCCCTTCGAAGCGCTCCGAGCCCGGAGGGGCCTGAGATTCACCCTGTGGCGAGTCAGAGAATGGTTTGGGTTGGAAGGGACCTTCAAAAGAAGTCATCCAGTTCTGCAATGAGCAGGGACATCTTCAACTAGACCAGGTTGCTCAGAGCCCCGTCCAACCTGACCTGGAATGTTTCCAGGGATGGGGCATCGACCACCTCTCTGGGCAACCTGGGCCAGTGTTTCACCAGCCTGAGCATAAAAAAAATTTCTTACATCTAGTCTGAATCTCGCCTCTTTTAGTTAAAACCATGACTCCTTGTCCTATTGCTACAGGTCCTGCTAAAAAAAGTCTCTACATCTTTCTTATAAGTAAGTAAAAGTTCCCCTATTAAATAAGTATAGAAAGGCTGCAATAAGGTCTCCCCGGAGCCTTCTCTTCTCCAGGCTGAACAACCCCAACTCTCTCAGCCTCTCCTCATAGCAGAGGAGTTCCATCCATCGAACCATTCCCATGTCCCTTCTCTGGACCCGCTCCACAGGTCCGTGTCTGTCTCATGCTGGGGACCCCAGAGCTGGACGCAGTGCTCCAGGGGGGTCTCACCAGAGCGGAGCCGAGGGGCAGAATCCCCTCCCTCGACCTGCTGGTCACGCTGCTCTGGATGCAGCCCGGGATACGGTTGGCTTTCTGGGCTGTGAGTGCCCATTGCTGGGTCACGTCCCGTTTGTCACCCACCAGTGTCCCCCAGTCCTTCTCCGCAGGGCTGCTTCCCATCCATCCATCCCCCAGCCTGGACGGATACCGGGGCTTGCCCTGACCTTGTTTTGCCCCACGAGGCTGAAGCCCCCCCAGCCTGGGGGCAGACCAGGACCCCCAAGGGCCACAGAGCCCACAAGCCGCTGCCCCCCCCCACCCTGGGGACACGTTTGTACCGAAGCCGTGTCCGTGCTGTAACCCCCCCCTCCCCAGGCAGGGCATCCCTGCCTGCTGCCACCACCCAAGAAGAAGCCGCTGCTCCCGCTGACCTGTTTGTTAGGGACATAGAAAATAAATTTTATTATCCATTTTTAGATTTCTACACTGTAGTTGCATCACTAACCATGATCCTCATGAGAAGAATGCAGCTAACTCCGTACCCCGACAGAGACACAACAGAGATCAGCCTTGGTCCATCGCCAGAGAGTGTGATATTGTTACTGCACAGAGAAAAAAAAAAAAAAAAGAAAAAAGAAAAAAAACAAAACGGAACCTACATTTTTGCTCTTTTTTTTTTCTTTTTTTTTTTTTCCATACTCGACAGAAATAAAAATAAAATTCCAGAGCGCCCTCCCACCCCGTTTCTGCCTCTGGGCAGGGGCTGCCGGCTGGAGCCCGTGGCTCTGGCGCGGGGCAGGCAGGAGGGCAGAAGGCAGGCGCGGCACCGGCCTCGGCGCTGCGGAAAGCCGGCGGTTGAGAGGTGAGTTCAGGGTTGCACGCCGGCTGCGGCGGGGACCGGCGAGCCCAAAGCGTTGGGAGAGGAGATGACGGGCGACGCAGCCAGGCTGCCGATGGGCTGGGACGCGGACATCGAGGTAATACCTGCGCCGGAGAGAGAGGGAGCGGGTCGGGGGGAGAGCTCAGAGCTGGCGACGCTCGACCCCGGGTGGGGGGCCGAGGGGGTCCCCCGGCCAGAGCCCCAGCGCTCACCTGCCAACATACTGGAGGAGCTGACAGGCGTGTTACTGGCCGAGAGTCCAGCCGAGGTGCCGATCCTCGCTGGGTCTTTCGCTATGGGATCTGCGGGGCAGAAGGGAAGGCGACGGGCGTCAGCGAGGGCTCCCCGCACGCCCGAGGGGAGCGCTGGTGCCTCGCCGTGCGGCCCCCCCGACGATGGGGCAGCAGCCCTGCAGGGGGAGAGAGGAGCTAGAAGGACGGGGAGAACCGTCGGGGTGGCAAAGGGCGCCAGCAGCAGCGAGGAGGAGATGGGTTCTGGGCGGAGGGGAGGGAACGGTGGGCAGCCCCAAGGAGCCGGGGCAGGCAGCGATGCCGGCAGACGTACAGAAGTACGGGTGCTCCATGGCGTCCCGGGCAGTGAGTCGTGTCTGGTGGTCGTAGCGCAGCAGCTTGTCCAAGAAATCGAGCGCCTCGGTGCTCACGAGGTGCTGGTTCTCGCTGTGGACGAAGCGCTCCCATCGCTTCCGCGAGTGTCTGCGAGGAGGAGGAGGAGAGGAGAGAGCTGCATCAGCCCCGCACCCTGCCGATGGCACGGCGAGCTCACCTCCCACGCTGCCCTCTCCCACAACCTTCCCCGGAGAACAGCACGAGTCAGCGGGAATCCCGGCACGGTGCCGGACCGTTTCTCTCGCCCCCAAGCCCCGACCGTGGCGAGGGAGGATTTGGCCGCGCACCCACCTGCCGAGGATGTCGTTGAAGCGGGGATCGAGCTCGATGTTGTACTTGTCGATGTAGTCGTACAGGTCCTCCGTCCCCAGCACTTTCGCGATGCGCACGAGCTGGCAGAAAGGGTGGAGAAGCAGCAACGCTGAGGGCGATGGCAGAGACGGGGTTCCTGCCAGCCCAGCCGCAGCCCCGCGGGTCCCGGCCCCCCCACTGCGGTGTCCCTCGCTCCCCCAGCGAGGCCACAGCTCAACTCAGCTTCGTGGCTGGGGAAGGACGCGTTCCCGTCCCTCTCCGGGGTGGAAAGTGAAGGCAAGGCCTCGCAGCCCTTCCCTGGGGCAGCTGGAAGCCGTGCGGAAGCGTGCCCTGGTCCCGCTCTCGGCAGGGAAGGGCAAAGAGGTGCCCGCAGCGCGCTCCAAGGTCGGCATTCCCAGATTTCCCCTCCTCGCCCCAAGGGCGGGTGCAGCGGGGAAGCCGGGATCCCACAAATGCAGGTTCCTGCAGGCCCTGCTCCGGGCTGCGGTGGGGTTAGGAGCCCGCCGGGCACGCCTGCGTTCGCTGCCTGAGTTTACGGGAGCCATACAACTGGAAAACGGCAGCCAGCTCCGAAGCCGCGTCCCATGAACCCCACCGCGGCAGCACCATCGTTTGGAGTAACCAGAACGGAGCGCGCTGCTCCTGCAGCTCCCGAGCTGCACCCCGGCTACACCCGCAGCGCGTGGGTCAGGCACACGGCTCCTGTTATCATCTCCCAGTACAACCAGCGCTTTGCTCCCCTGCCCAGCCACCCCCAGATTTAGCTGCCAGCTCACCCACTCCTCCCCCAGGCAGAAAGCGGAGGGATAGGAGAAGCAGGGAGCACCGAGACCCCGGCGTGGGGAGGGGACGGAGAGACGGGGCAGCACGCAGAAGTAGCACACGCGTGCCAGCGTCGGGAAGCCGCCGCACTGGTTCGGTGCCGCCGGTTTGCTTCACGGCACGCTCCCGGGCTCGCCCAGCTCCCCGGGAGGGTCTGCGGGAGGAAGGGGTGATGGGGGGAGCGGGCAGCGTGCTGCCCTGGAGCTCACTTGATCGTAGTTGTCGTGACCGTGGAAGAAAGGCTCTTTCCGGAAGATCATGCTGGCCAGCATGCAGCCTAAACTCCACATGTCTAAGCTGTAGTCGTACATCTGGAAAAGCAGAGAGGAGAGAGAGGGGAGGTCAGCGAAGCTCCGGGAGCCACCAGGCTGCCGGGACGGCCCAGGAGGGGGAACATGCACTGAGACCCCCCCCGAAAGGATGGCAGAGAGCAGAGGGTCCAGAGCCAGGACCGTCTCCAACACAGGCTTCAGGGTCAGACCCTGAACTGCACGTGGCCTCATCGGTCGCGGGCAGAAAAGCTAGACGCCGACCAGCCAAGAGCAGCCGCCTCAAGGGCTGTTCAGAGGATGGCAAATACTCTCTTTTATTCTCACCTCCCCCAGTTAACTTCGCCCCTTGGCACGGATTCACCCCGGGCAGGTTACTCCGATCGCTCGAGAGCCTTTCCCAGCCAGCGTCGAGTTGTAGCTGGGCTGTCCCCTCTCCCGCTCACGTGCAGCTGCGGGTTGTAACCCACCGGGCATGTGCCCGGGCATGGGAGAACCCGGGGCTGCATGGCAGCGGGACACCGCGGCCGCAGGACACCAGCCTGCGTCTTCCACACCCAGGCTCCGCGGTCGGCACGAGGGGCTGGACCCCGCCGGGACGTACCTGGTAATCTACCAAGAGCTCCGGTCCCTTGAAGTACCGCGAAGCCACCCGCACGTTGTACTCCTGGCCGGGGTGGTAGAATTCCGCCAGCCCCCAGTCGATCAGGCGCAGCTGGAGGAGAAGAGGAGAGAGCACATCGGTATGGGGACCCGCAGACCCCAGACCCAGATCTCTCCAGCAGCCCTTCAGGCGTTCGCAGCAGGAGCATTTCGGGGGGGGGGTGACACCACGGTTCGGGGGGTCCGGCACGGCATCCTCCCTCCTCGTGGCATCGCCGATGCTCCGGCAGCACCCTCACCCGGCCGGCGGGGCTGCGATGCCCGTCCTGCGCCTGCCCTCGCGACTACTCCCTGCTTCGGACTCGGGCTTTGCGTTTCGCCCCGTTTTTTCAGATCTTTTCTCCAACTCGTCAGGATTGCTTTGAATTCCAGGGGACTTGCAGCCCTCCCCAGCTTTGCTCGTTAAAACCTGTGGACGACGCACGCTCTCTGGTCCATCAGCCAGGTCGTTAATACTGAGTAACGCCAGGCCCAGGACAATCCCCCTTGAACCCGTGCAGCGCTGCCTTCCACTCTGACAGCAAACCATTGATAATTACTCTCTAATTATGGCTTTCCAGCAGCTTTAGACCTACTGTATAGAAAATGCATCTAAACCACATTTCCCTGGTTGGCTTATGTCAGAAGTCGTATTAAAATCGAGATATATGACGTCTACCGTCCACAAAGAGCCTCTCCAGTGGTTTTAATATTAATTTGGGGAGAAGGAAAGATTGGCTCACAGCAAAGACTGGCCACTCGGCGCTTACAACAAAACGCACCCGGTAAGACACAGGGCGATACCGGGCTGCGACGCCGGGGAAGATTTCAAAGGGCACGGTGCCCAAAGAGCACGGGGCGGGGGTTCGGCCCCTTTCTGGTCTGATAACGGGGGCGTTCACCGGCTGCAAGAGGCTTTGCCGGTGCCACGGAGAGACGCCCAGCCTCCCGCTGTCCAAGCAGGCGCCTTTTGAAGTCCTTTTTATTTGAGGTCCCAGCTGGCCAGTTGCTGCAGAGGTGCTGGAAGAAATCTGAAGTTCCATTTACAAGCCTAAGTAACTGACAAACAGGTGGCAAATAAAAGGAGTTTACTGGACGCAGGTGCGGGTTTTATGGTCACCTGTATTTCCAAACAAACAGCTGCAAATTCAGCCCCCTCCCCGCGCTGGGGTCTGCTGGGGCCCAGATCTATAACGAGGGCCAACCCCGACTTAAAGGCAACGCTCTCCTGCCCGAGTACGGGCTCGGGAGCGCTGGTGCTGCCGGAGACGGGCAGGACCACGCGGCACTAACCGTGCCGGGAAAGTTTTGCTGTCGAAACCGCAACTGTCCGCAGCAGCTGAAGGCGGGCTAGGTCTGTGCTGGCCTGCAGGAACAGGAGCGTGGGGAAGCGGGTAAAAGCAAACTGCTGGTTCTCTTGCTGGCACAAAGGCTCTTAGCCGGGAGCTGAGCGGTCTCGCTACAAGAAAGACATGGAGGTGCTGGAGCGTGTCCAAAGAAGAGCAACGAAGCTGGTGAAGGGCCTGGAGCACAAGTCTTGTGAGGAGCGGCTGAGGGAACTGGGGTTGTTCAGCCTGGAGAAAAGGAGGCCAAGGGGAGACCTTATCGCTCTCCACAACTACCTGAAAGGAGGTTGTAGCGAGGTGGGGGTTGGTCTCTTCTCCCCAAGTAACAAGCGATAGGTCAAGAGTAAATGGCCTCAAGTTGCGCCAGGGGAGGTTTAGGTTGGGTATTAGGAACAATTTCTTCACCGAAAGTGTTGTCAAGCATTGGAACAGGCTGCCCAGGGAAAGGGTTGAGTCACCATCCCTGGCGGTATTTAAAAGACGCGCAGAGGTGGCAATTAGGGACATGGTTTAGTGGTGGCCTTGGCAGTGTTGGGTTCATGGTTGGACTCGATCATCTTAAGGGCCTTTTCCAACCTCAATGATTCCGTGATTCTAAGAGCTCCCGGCCTTTGCTCAGCCCTGTGACAGCGAGAGCGGGAGCTAGCACAGCATGGCTGACCCTCTCCCCTCTGAGAAGCAGACCCAGGCAGAGAGAACCAGCCCAGCCCAGCGCTTCCCTGCAGCATTCCCCTTTCCCCAGGGAGTCGGAACCGGGGCCAGCGGGGCCTCACCGTACCTTTCTGTGCTCATGGTCAATCATGACGTTGTGCGGCTTGACGTCTCGATGCATGACCCCCATACTGTGACAGTAGTCCAGCGCCTGCGGACAGAACGGGCGCCGTCAGAAAGCCTCCCTCTGCGTGACAAGGCAGCAGGATCGGGCAGAGAGCCCGCAGCCAGAGGCGGGTGAAGGACAGACCCAGAGGCTGTTCTGGGACAGAGCCAGCCAGCCAGCCACCTCGGGCAGCACTGAGGTCAGCCCCTGCTTCACTGACGCCTGTACTAAAAGCTACAGGCACGGAGGCGTTCCCCAGGGATCTCCGGACCTCGGCCCTGTTCCGGATCCTGCGCGGTCACCTCTAGCGTGGACCCTCCCCGGGGTCCAGCACGCGCCGTCACCTCTCCTGGAAGGAGACCGCTAAAACCCTGCAGCGTGGGTCAGACCAGCCCGCCGCGCCGCAGGTCCGTGCGCTGGGCTCTGCCCCCCCGGCACGTCCTTTTGAAGGTCAGCCCAAACCCCAGAGCTGGAGCGTGACCGAGCGGCGGTGAGGAGGCAAACCCCATCTTCCTCTCCAGCCCTGTGCCAGCCCCACCGGAGGAGACCTCGTTCAAAGGCTGCCGTCTCCCTGCAGCGTCTGCTCCAACTGAAGCCCCGCAGACGGAACGCTGCAGTCGATCCTGGCCGGTCTCTGCCGGCGGGGATGGCTGGGACAGGCAAGGAGTGCTCTGGGAGAGGGTTTCGGTGCCCTCGGACCCCCGGCTGACCACCCGAGCAGGCCCCAGCACGGTCCCGGCCTCAACGGCAGCTTGCAACCCAAGCCACCTCCAATACCAGGTCCCAGCAGAGGCAGAAGTCTTGCAAGGGGATAGCCGGGGAGATAAATAAGACGGCTTTTGCTTCTCAAGGACACGGCGACCTCACCCTCCGAGCCGCTCGCTAGCACGCTCCACAGCCACCTGCCTCTGAGCCTCCCCTTGCGCGGTGGCCCAAGAAGCCATCCCACGCGTACGGCCGGGCAACGGTCCAGCAGGGTTTAGTAGCCAAATGAGCTCCGCGCTCTACCTCCTGCTTCTACACACAGACCCCCCGGGGGAGATTTAGCAGCAGGTCTCTGCTTGAGCGAGGATTTTCTTTGGGACTGCGGATTTCTCAGCCGCCGCCGGGAGCTTACCTTTAGGATTTCATACATGTAGAACCGTATGTCAAAATCAGATAGCGTCTGGTACAATTGCTGGAAGAATGAAGACAAGAGGCAGGTTAACAAAACACAGCACGTTTATCCACCGCTCCTGGGTGCAGGACCCGGGCTCCTCGTGGAGGCACCAGCCGCCTGCGCAGGCGCAGAACAGACACTTGTGGAGCCACAACTCGGGCCCAGAGGCACCAACGGGCCAGACGGCACACGGGCGGCTTCGTACCCGCTTTGTGCCCCGAATTTCCCCACCTGGGAACCGTCAGCACGCCACAGGGAGGAGCCAGACTCTCAGTCTGGCTAACCAACCTTCGGAGCACGCATGTGCCCTCCCTGCTTCCACCCAGGAGGGGACCAGGGAGCTCTGAGACCCGGCACCTGGAAGGATTCAGTTTCCCATCCTGAGGACAGGGGATGAGGATGAGAGCGCACGCCTCACCGCCCTCGCAAAAAATGCCCAGAGAACAATTCCCTGAGACAGCCCGAAGACAAGCCTTGGGAACAAGAATCGGGTGGGAAAAGGATCACTCCAGGACTTACAGTGCGTTAATTACTCCCCGAAAACAACTGAGCAGCCACAGGCAAAGCAGCTGCTGGTTTACTAACTCCTCCAGCCCATCTTGATAACCCTCCTTGTCTTCTACTCAGCCCAGGCTCCAGGGACGCAAGGCTCAACTAATCCAAGGTTTCAGCCTGCAAATTGGCCAACACCAGATTGCGAATACAAGCCCAGGATGGCCAAACACTGGAGCAGCGTGGCAGAGAGGAGAGACTTGGGGACAATCCCTAACACGAGCACTGTGCCCGTGGCTCTTCCCTTAACTGTGAAATGTAGAAAAAAAGCCGCTGGTCGCAGCCCAAAATCCCCTGGCCGCTCTGCGACAGCAATGCCAGCCATTTCTGTGACACCGTGTGCCTCTGAAGTAGAGGACCGTTCCTTCCCCACCACGAGGCAGCATCAGAGTGGCTCGGGAAACCCTCTGGCAGCCAGGGCGTGATGCCTGCTCTGCAGCACAGCCTAGAAGAGCTCTCCCAGACACGCCATCGCCGGATTCAGGAGGTGTCCGCAACAGTGGCGGTCGCTCACCTTGAAGTCTGTGTTGTTGACATGCTCGAAAACCAGGGCAGGCGTCCGAGACTGCAGGACGGCGGCATCGGTTCGAGAGACAGAAAGAAAAGAAGAGAGGTTTAGTCCTCCTCAAGGCAGGAGAGTGCAGGAGGGGGCAGGCAGGCGGGCAACTGCCCTGTGTCCAGCCCAGGGCCCTCCAGCACCCACCGGGAGCTCCTGCCCTCCTGCCCTGGGTCCTGCCTGTACTGCAACAAGAGCCGCTCTCGAGACAGGACTGCTGCCCAGCATTTAGCAGCATCCAGCGCATTAGGAGCTGCATCTTTACACCACCAGCTGCGCGCGTGCCCTGTATGTACCCCTACCAGCGATCAGACCCGATGCGCCCACCTCCGGGTACCGAACGAGACCCAGCAAAGCTGGGTCAGGGCGAGGTGGGAAGCAAGGGAGCTCTCGGGGTCTGGTTTATAAGAGCGGTGCCTGCCAGCATCGCTAGAGCGAGCTAAGGTTATACCCTGGAAAGGGGCTCTTGCCTCAGCTGTCAGCAACCCGATCTCACAAAGACTTCATAGAAACGCCGGCAGAAAGGAGAAGGGGGCAGCGCCGGAGCTGCGCAGCCCCGGCCAACCGCAACCCCCCCAGACAGGCCCAGCCGGGGCTTCCCAAACTGCGTTTTCGGAGACGCCGCAGGCGGAGGAGGCACGCAGCCGCCCTCAGGAGCCGAGCAAGCTGCTGCCGTAGGTTTCACGCCATGTTTTCTGGCTTGTTTTTGTAGGGTTCTCCCCACCCCTTCCCCTTTCTCTTTGTTCTCCTCCTCCTCCTCCTTGCAGCAGGACGCTGGACCTCCGGGCAGGACTCCCAAGGTCTGTGTGCAGGGAGAAATCCCCCTCTCTGTCTGTACAGCCCCTCCTGAATACATACAGGAGGCCAGGTCAGCCCTTTGGGCCAGAGACCACCCAGAGCACTTGCGCAGAGGCCATCGTCCTCAGCAAGCCCACCAGTCCTCCGGCCCGCCGCTCCCCAAAACAGCCGCCCACCCCAAGACGAGAACCTGCACCTCAGTTCCTGAGCTGGCCATGTAACCCCCCCGCTCTCCTTCCCTACGACGTGATCTGTCACCTCAAACGTCACCAGCCGGCTTTGCAGACCCCGTCTGGAAAAGGAGCAGCGGAGCGAGAGCCTGTCCCCAGGGCCCCCGCTCGCTGCTATCTCCCCGCAAACAGCTGCCTTTCACGGCCCGTCAGAGGATTAAAATTGGCTCAAATACGCCCTGCTAATTCATCCTAATGCAGCTTTTTAATCAGCGCGTCAGGCGGCACGAAGTCACAGGCCTTGGAGAAATTCAGCCGTGCTACATAAACACCACGGCCTTTATCAGTCTGCCCATGTAAAACTCTCACCTCCGCTGCCAAAAGCGGGTTTCCCTAAACCCTCCGGGTCCTGCCGAGCGCTGCCTGCCCCCCTGCCCAACTTGGGGCAGCAGAGCCCGCCACACGACTGACCTGAACCGGCAATCCTGCCCGGATCACACCGGCTGGATTAGAAACCGGCGGGGACAGTGGGATACCCCGGCTCCGCGGGGATAACAGAAGTGAAAGCCGCCCCTGGGCAAGAGCCAGGAGACTGGCCAGCGCCACAAAGGAAACATCATCTGGTTTTGGGAGGAGTGAAGGATCTCAGCACACCGCAGAGCACCGAGGCACGACGGCGGAGGAAAGCCTCCCTCCGCCCGATCGCTTTGACGATAGCGCAACCCCAACCTCCTCCCGCCTTCCGCCGATTTGCTCACGTCGGCCGCTGCCTGTCCTTCTCCTCAGCCTTCGCAAAGGCAGGGGGGGTCACCCAGCAAACAGAAAGCAGCCTGGCGCTGCGCAAGACCAGGGTGGTTTGAAAGCCAAAGAACCCAGCGGGCAGAAGGCATCCCTTGTTCCCAGCCACTTTTTCGGGAATGAGAGCAGACGGCGCTGTAGGCACAGCCCTCCTCCACCTGCCACTGCTGGATCAGCCAGAAATATCTCCTTCCATTTCTACCCTCTTGTCTACCGTCTCAGCGGTGCTCGAGCGGGGAACAGGCGCAGAGATTTCCCCGGGCTGATTTCAGCTGCCAGATGGATGCCAAGTGGGCCAGGGAGTCAGTCCGAGCTCGGAGAGACTCCCAGCTCACGGGGTGGGAAGGGGTCTGAAGGGCTCCCTCGCACCCCCCCAGCTGCGGGTGTCAGAGCTGCCCCTTCCCCTTCCTTACCACAGGGTCTTTCACTATGTCTAGCAGGCTGATGATATTGGGGCCTCCTCGGAGATTCTCCAGGATCTTAATCTCACGCTTGATCTTCTTCTTTTTCACAGGCTGAGAAAACAGAAAACGAGAGCCAGTTACCAGCAAGACAGACCTCTCCAGCCACTCCGGCATGACGGGCTGTACACGCGGCAGGGGAACGGCGAAGGAGCGTGCGGTTCTTCAGTCGTGCGAAAGAAACGGTGATGAGGAGGCACATTCTCTAGGCCGGCACAGCCCGCGTCTGACCCCGAGGAGCGCAGGCTCTGCCCCCCGAGGACGGTGGCTCTCCCCTGACAGGGTACCCAGCGTCACCCAGCCCCACGCCAGCCCTGTGGGAGAACGGAGGGAGCGTGATCCCATGCCTCAGTCGCTCAAATCACCCTGGAGAACGTCAGCCTGTGAGCTCATCCACGTGACAGCTCTCTGCTTCCAAAGGAACGGAGTTTCTAGCATTTGGAAGACAGCTGGGAGATTATTTTACTACAAATCAAGGTTTTAAAGAGCAAGCTTAGTTTCTTCAGGTCCCAGGTTAAATCTTTGACTGAAACTTTGGAAACAGTTAACCAAGAAAAGCATAATTCAATGAAAAGAGCTCTAGCAGCCAAGCCCGTCCGTGTCTCCGTAACTCCTCACAAGCAGTCCCCAGCCCGAGCTGCCTGGGGAAATCCCCCCCCCCTTGCAGAGCGAACATAGAGACAGCTCTGGAAGTGCTCAGAGAAGCCGAGCTGAGTCCCTCTCCTGCCTCTGAAGATGGGATGCTCTTTCTGCCTTTCCAGCTAGCTTTCTGCTTCTCCGTCACAGGCTGGGCAAATACATTAACGAGGACATTTCTCACGTTCTCACTCGTAACCTGCCCCGAGCTTTTCTGAACGTGTATTTCTGTTGTGCTCCTTAATTGCGATACTCCTTCCACCTTCACCGTTTCTCTCGCGAGGGCAATGTTCTTAAGAGTGTCGCCATACTTTGTAACTCACACATCCCACAGACTATAATTGCATATGGCTTGGTAACGCCACAGAAATTAGCTTGCCACCACGAGCTGACGAGCCTAAACACGGCCTGTAGCCCATTGGTCAGGACTCTGTCAGCTTTGGTGAACCTCTCTGTGCCCTGCCCAAGCTCCCGGGACACGTTGGTGTAACCGTGCTCATCCCCAGGGCAGGAATCAGCTGCAACTTACCGGCCGAGACACCACACGTTGCAACGACCTTCCGTTGCAAGACGCTGCTCTGCTCATCCTGGGAAAGATCTCTGGGCTCCTGCGCCCTCGCTCGGGCAGGGAGCTGCGCTCCGTGAATCCAGCATGGGGATTTTATGAACTTGGATCAGACCAAGCCAAGTACTCGTGCTGAACTGGTGAGACCATGACCTGAAACGGGCCCAAAGAGAGCCTTTGCCCTAAGTTGCGGAGCACCGCTGAGACGCAGCCGCCTGTCAGGAGGAGAGCATCACCCACCACAACCTCACAGCGGTGACGCCGGCAGGTGACAAAGAGGGAGGGTGAAGGGGGCACAGGCAGAACATCCATACGAGGCCGGGCACAGGACCTTCCTTCTGCCTCCGCTGCACGTATGTGATCCCCTGCCTCCCTGCTCTGATCCCCGGTTTGGTTGGAAAGAGTTACCCAAGAAAAGCGTAATTCAGTGAAAGAGCTCTAACAGCCCAGCCCGTCTGGGTCTCCATAAATCTGGTTTCTTGGGAAGGAGACAAGCTACCTAAAACTTTTGACTTGGGGACTGCTGTTTTCCTCAGCTAAGATGAGATCATCCAAACATCAACAGAGCCCTTCAAACGGAGAAGGCAGGAAAAGGCGAAGGAAGGGAAGACACAGAAGCATCGGCAGAGGAACAAAACGCTGAGCAAATACACCTACCTTGAGGATTTTCACAACCACTTTCTCGTTGTTGGTGATGTTGATGGCTTCAAAGACCTCACTGTATTTGCCACGGCCAAGTTTCCGCACAAGCTGATAGTCATCTTGGTTGCTGTTCGAGAAACAGAGAAATAAGAGATGACGAGGTTGTGCCCGGCTCAAAACAGAGCACTGCTTGCTTTAGAGACAACGCTTGTCCCAAGGAGAGCGGGAAGGTCAAGATCTGGGGGTCAGTCTACGGTAAATGGAGAGCTAGCAGTGTACCACAGTGCCTAGGGCTGGAGAGAAGCAGCTACCACCGCAGAGGAGCATGCAAACCGACCGGCGAACGACCGGAGAGCACCGCTGCGGCGCAGCGCTGCCGGCGGCACGCACGGCAGAGCGCTGGCTCAGCAGTTTCCCCGTGGAGATGGACACCAGACCTCACGGGCATTACGGGGAGCTCGGGGACAGCCCCCCCAACGCTTGCACGCACCGCAGCCCTGCCGGCAAACCCTTCTGGCACGCCGAAAACGCTTCTGTCAACTCCCAACGCTGGCGCTCTCTCTCCCTCCCAGCCTTAGCTCTCCTCCCGGCTCTGCTACAGGTCATGCGAAGACGATGCCTTTCCACCTTTCCTTCTTCTCAGTTACGAAGAGGAGGTGGTGGGCTGCAAGGACTAGCTCACCTGAAACTCCAGAGCCCACCAGCAGTTAGTTAATGGCAGAGACTGACAAAACACCTGACACAAAAATTCCCCTGCGACCCCTCCTTTATACTGAGGTGTAAAGGATCTCGCACACCGAAGGATAAATATTCCACACAAGAAATCAGAAGAGAATAAAACAACTCTCACCCATAAAACCTCCACGTATTTAAATCCACTAAGGTCTAACCAAAGTCACCTGAGGGGACTGAAGGAAACAGCAGAAGTATCGGCAATTAATTCTGCTACACCAAGGAGGGAAGGCACAGGGCCCCCGGGGCTTTGATAAGGATAAACAAGTGGGGGAAAGAAAGGGAATTACAGGCTGGAAAGCTTGACTTCACAAATTGCTAATTACCAGAGACAATACAGGAGATGACTTGTCAGCACCACGAGGAAAAGAAGGAGAGTTCAAATGGGCAGCGGAGCTGTAGCACAACCCGACCGCACCAGGCTGCTTCGCTCCTTAACCCGAGGTTACGCTCGGCAAATACGAATAAAGGGAGCGTGGTGAACCACGCATTACAGATGGGGAGGATTAATTCATCTTCACTAGGAACCAGACGGGAAGGCTCAGGGTTAACGTTAGGGAAAACATTAACTGCAGGGATTGTTTGGGTGACAAAAAAACCCCAGGATGCTCGCAGAAGACATGGAATTACCATCTCGGAGAGACTGAAGGCTCCCCAGGGCTCTGCCTGGCGCAAGAGATTTGGAAGTGGATAAAAAGCTTTTCATTTCTAGGTCACCGGTACCGGTGGCCGGCACGCATTGCAGCTAGCCGGGGTCTGGGCAGAGAGGAGGGATTGCACCAGGGAGGGCTCCTAATCCAGCCCCAGCAGCAACCCCACGGACAGCTGCCAACCGCAGCATGGGAACAGCCTCCTCGGCGCCCAGGGTCTCGCCGCGGCCTCAGATAAAAGACTTATTTTTACAGATTTTACCACAACTACCGAACAAAGAGCAGCCTCTGTCCCTGGCGGGCAGCATTCCTTCGGCCTGAAGCACCGGGCGCACGGCTCGGGAAGGAAGGTGCTCTCGAGCAGGGGAGCACTTCTTGCTGACGAGCGCTACGTTACTACCTGAGAAGTCAAAGCTGGCCCTTTGCCCAGCTCGTCGCCAAGCCAGCTGCCGTATAAAACAATCAACTGGTCGTCTTCATTTCAAGTTCTCAGAGACTCCAGTCCTCAGGGGAACTCCAAAAAAAAAAAATAGTCACGAGACTTTCACCTTCGTCCTTTCAAACCCCTCTTCACTCCAGGATGGTTTCCCAAGCTTCCCACTGTTGCTCCCCGTTACCCCCATCAGCGCCCTGGGGACAGCAGCGCAGAGGCTGCTGTCTTTTGACGTAGCCATTCTTCCCAGCAATAAAAACCAAACCCTCATAACGCTTCTTTAATTAAGCGCTTACTTGTGTGCTTAAAGCCAGGCACCCAGGTCTATCTGAAACGCTTCAGTACAAGCGGCTCTGCTTGCAAAGCTGCCGAGAAACCGCAGCCTCGAGCCCAGGGCTCCCCTGGAAATCAGTCCCCCCGCTTCCCGCCCCAGGCAGCGCAGCCCTCTGGACGGGCGCCGGACGGCAACGCCGAAAACCAAAATGCCGGTGCCCGCTCCGCTGGGTGCCACCCCCTCACACCGCGGCCGGAACGGAAGCTCCGCGACCTGCCCTCCTGCCTTCGGAAGGGCGTTTGTCCCCGCGCCGCGGAGGATGAGCGGCGGCAGCGCTCGCGCACGGGCCCTGCCGTAGGTCCCCCTCCTATCTCCCAGGCGTACCCCCATTCCACGACGTGCGACTCGTAGTCCCAGTACTCGCGGGGTCTCTGAGTGTTCACGTCTGCATAGACCCTGGCCCGACTCGGCACTGGCCCCGACATGCTTCCACGGCCAGAGGCGCAGTACCTCAATCACCCTAAAAATATAAACACACATGAGTTGGGATGAGACCAAGGCACACTTGTGAGAGAAACAGGGAAAAGAGGGGGCGCGTGTCGGGCGAACCCGAGCGGAGCTGGGGGGGGCTGCAGAAAGCGAGGGTGGGCAGGAGGCACGGCTCGGCCCCGCAGGGAACACCCGGCAGCACCGCAGCCGGCGGGCAGAGCAGAGGGAACCCGTGCCCGAGCTGCCGGCCCGGCAGCAGGTCTCTGCTGGGAAGCAGGCTCCGGGGTCTGCAGAGCCGATAGTTGGGCTGTCCTCCTTCACGCCCCTTCCCAGCCCAGTCCTCTCCCCCCCCAAACTGCTCTGTCCGCCCTGGGGGCCACCAAAGCCAAGGGCAGAAACCTCCCTCTGCTCTCCAGCTCCAGTTAGGAGCGAGCACCACCAGCTCCTCCCTGAACCTGCTGGCTTTGGCCCGAGCCCGCTTCCCCAACGAGAGGAAAATGGTAAAACAGAGACGCCAGCAGAAGAATTGGGCAGTGCCGAGAACGGGGCCAAACTCCACAGAGCCGGGAAGCAGGGGACACACACACAGACAGAGAAGGCAGGTCTGTCCGGGATGGGGAAGGGAGCTCTGTCCATCGGAAAGGCTGCACAGACCCAAAACACAGCGCCTGCTTTCCCGAAGGAGCAGCCCAAAGAGGTACGGGGGTCGAGCACGGCCCCTCTCAGCTCACGGCTGACTGCCCAGCTCAAGTGCTCGTCCCCAGAGATGGCCAGCCTGGCTCTCGACGTCCCCCCCGGGAATTTCCCCGCGTTCAGCTCATCTCTGTGGAGCAACAGCATCGGCTCAACTCCTTCCAACAGCTGCCCCGTGCCTCTCCCGAGGCACCCAGCGGGGATGGAGGCAGCTCTCGGTGCCCAGCACGAGCAGAGGTCAGAGCCGGCCCTGGCAGAGCCCGGGGAGCTCCGTGCCAAACCCTGTCACCTCCCCAAGGACACAGGGAACGGAGCTCTTCTGCCTCCCGACAACCGGGGACGTTGCGAGCCACACGGATCCCGCAGCGAGACCCCGACCCACTACAACCAGCAGCTCTCCAGGAGCCCACCGGCCCCGGTGAGACCGCGTGGGAGCCCCGGTGAGACCACACGCTCTCCTGTGGCTGGCAGTCCCTCCGGTACGTGCAGCGGGGCAGCTCCCGGTACGTGCCGGTGAGCGCCGGAACGCTCCAGGCGGTGAAATGTGCCACGTCAGCCGGCTGGGCCGCGGAGGAGAGGGCCATGAGTCCTGCTGCGAGCCAGCCCAGCTGCTCCCCCTCCTCCAGGCAGCACCCGGGAAAAGGGGATATGCAGCCACGGAAGAAATGTTTCGGCTGAACAACACAAGCCAGGAAACATGGGCAGGTACCGAAAGCCCGGCTCCCCTCCAAGAGAGGGCAAGACGCGGTGCGGAAGCCGGCAGACGTCCGGCAGTTGGGACTGTGGGCTTGGGAGAGCTGCTCTTGCTGTCCCCCACCCTCCCACGGTAGCGGGAAACTAGCCTTGCAGTCGGTCTTTTACCCAAAATAGAAAATATTCTGACACAGCAGCCCAGGCTCTGCTCCTGCCATAGCAAAATCACCCGCAAGCCGTGTCACGGCACGGTCGGTGAGTCTATAAATCAATACGAGCCCCGGCCAGCAAGGAGCACCGAGCATTTAGACAGCCCTTTTGCATTTTTAATATCCTGCGCAAGGGTTAATAAGCATCTTGAAAGGTAGATGCTACCCAGCTGGTACAGAGCCAGAGGCAGGCAGCTGCCTGCAAGCAGAGCTGGGGCTTGGACGGACAGGATCCGGCCCCTCTGCTGCTGCAGAGGCTGCTGTCCTCCACTGCCCGACCGGAGGGGGAGTGAGCAGAGCTCATTAACCCAGGAAAAAAAAGAGGAGTTTTCTGCCAGGTGAATGGGCTTCGCCAGCCCAGCCAGGACCCTGCAGCCCGGAGCAGGGTTTGGGGAGTGTGAGGAGGTACAAAAACCACTCAGAAACTGAAAATGGAAAAATCCCACCAAGTCCCGTTTGCAGCTGTTCAGTGAAATGGTGTGCGCACAGATCCCGGCAGCGGAGCGAAGACGTTCTGCTCAGCAAAGAGCAAAAAGAAAGTTGTCTGGGGGTAGAAAGAACATCCTGCCATTCTGCCCACAGCGGGGTGCGCCCTGCATCCAGCAAATGTCCCAGGAAAAGCACGGCAGGAACAGCACACGCTCCGAACAAACCAGGAGCACAGGGGGCCAGGGAGAAGGAAGAGCCAAGGCCACCGACTTCAAAGAGAACATGCCGGGGCACACGCAGTGTCGGCCTGTGAACGCGGCGTTCCCATTTATCCTCCCGCAGCGCGGCGAGGGAGATCAGCCGGCACCGAAAAGCCGGTGCGAGGGGACGCGGCACTCTCTCAAGGCCGGCAGCGGGCAGGATCAGGCCTGCCTGCAAGGCCGACTCCGGCGCAGAGGTGACATTACTGCTGCGGCATTGCTGGCATTGTGGATGGGGGTGAAAAGTGCTGACGGGGAGAAGAGAACGACCGCAGAGACATTAGAGAGGGAGAAAAAAAATAGCAGGAACCTTCCTCGGGGCATGAGGCAGCGAGCGAGGACACGGCCGCACCACCGCAGGCTCGGCACGACCCTCTGCTCCACGCGGGGGAAACCCACCCGTGACGTGTGGAGAGCAATCACGCGGGCAGCTAACGAGCCTCGGCTCGGGGGGCTGTGGTTATCCCACCGTCCAAGGGCAGGAGAAGGCTCCACGTGGAGCACCTCCCTGCTCCGATCCACTGCAACATCGCTTACGTGCCAGCACCGGCGATCTCCCCTCTGGCCAAATCAGGCTCGCTCCCTGCGGCACGCTCTCCGGCGCCTGAGACTCTCACACGCGAGGCTGGCGAAATAAGCCAGGAATCCTGTCATCCTGTCCCACTTTTCAAATATTTTTAACCTGAAGAGCTTGGGAAAAAAAGCCATCCTCTCTGTTCTGTGCTAATTTCAGAGGGGTTTTTTTTTCCCCCTCTAAAGGCTTTAATGGAAGCGGCGCGCTCTCGGGCAGCTTTCAGTTCCGTGCATCCCGTGTTTTGGAGATGTCAACCACGGTTGGGGGCTTCTTGGGCGTCCCGCACTTACTGCTTTTAACTCACAAACACTGGCAGCAGCTCACCGGCTCCCCGTGCTTCCCCACCGCCGAGTTCACTCCCGGCTCCCCTCCGCAGGAAGCAATCTGTTGAAGGATTTTTAAACTAAAATAACAAATACAAGTGGGAGGCAGCATTTGGTCTCTCTTTAAAAGGGTGACGTCCTTCCTCCTTTTCTCGGCAGCGTGACCGAAACGTAAGGAATGTTATCGGAGAAGCGTTGAGATGAAAGCAGCCGGTGCACCTCCTGATGTTGGTTAAACTGCCCTCTGATGAAATGCTAGCAGAACAGGCAGCATCCCTGCCTGGGCAGGCCCCTTCCCCTCAGCACAGACACGAACCCCCCCAGCCGCCCCTCTGAATCCCTTAGGAAAAGGGGGCTGTGGGTCACCACGTCCCCCCGCTGCCGCTGCACCACCCCACCGAGCGACACGGCTCAGAAACAGACCCGGGCGTAAGAAACCCCGTGGTCCCACGGGCCACCGGCATCCCACCCAAGCACCCACGATGCTCACTTCCAAGCGGAGCCCTGCCGCGGCCTCGCAGCCCCCGGCGAGAAGCCCGTAGCCCCAGACAAGGCCACGGCCACCATCATCCTCCCCGGGAAGCCATAATCGGCCCTGGGATGCGCTGGCTGGAGTCGTGGGGCTGCCGGTTACTCTGCACCGGGACGGCACCAGTCCCCTCTGGACAGGCCCCCCGGGGTCGGGGGAAGCTCTGACTCCACGCCAGCTCCCCGACACGAGCTCAGGCAAACCGCTGACCTTTCACGCACGAGGAGCTGTCGGCACGAAGCCGGGGACAGCCAGGCAAGGCCTTGGGAACACGCTCCGACCTCTCTCCCGGTTGGGAAATGCCGGCTGCCCCGTCCCACGGCACACCACTGCCCTCCAGCTGGCCCTGGCCGACCGTCGGCAGTCGGGGGAACCGGCACAGCCCTCGCCGAGAGCGCTGCCTTGAAATCCTCCCTGAGCTCATCTCCCCTGCGAGGCAGCATCTCTCCAAATCCCTATTCTCTGGGCTTTTCCCGCTGGTCAGACTGCTGCTCTCCTTGGCCAGGACCGTGCCTTTTGGGCTCTGGAAAAAGCAACAAGCCTTCATGGCACTAAATAAACACGCAGCCAGCAGAACTTTGGAGAAGGCAGCAGAGAAAGGCAAGCCGAGCACGCAGACACGGAGAGCAAGATCTTAGTATCCGCGTTTCCAGCTCTGGATAATAAACCAGAGCAACTCGGCGGACTGAAATGACAAGGGAAGCGGCTGCCGTCGAAACCGAGGGGACAGAAGCAGCCTGGAAACGACAGCCAGGCTAGAAGCAGCTCCACATCCAACCTCAAAGCCTGGCTTCTCCGCTCGGCTCAAAGGCAGGCTGCCAGCAGAGGGGAAGATCGGGGAAAGCCCGCTGCTGCCTCCCTGACCGGCTGGCGCAGCACCCGAGTGCCGCAGGCTCCGGGGACCCTCCCCAAAACGAAGAGGGAAGGTGGAGGAGGAGAAGACCTTCCCCACAGCCAGGAGAGTTCCCTCAGGAAGCGGCTGCAGCCAGAGGTGCTTCCAAAAAGAGCGGCGGCTGGAGCTCACCACCACCAAAGGGACTCAGCTGCGGCGAGGGTGGGCTAGGCGAGAGCCAGCAAGGCTCACCGTTACCTCCAGCCCTGCACAAAGCCGCAGCTCAGGGCAGGTGAGGTGTAACCGCATGGCAGAAGGCAGGCTGCAGCACCAAAATACTCACGTGCCCCTAACTTTTGCCATCTTGGGGCTGCTCCGAAGGGAAGAGGTACACGGTGGCTATAGAATCAGAGAACCGTTGAGGTTGGAAAACACCCTTAACGTTATCAAGTCCAACCGCTAACCCAACATGGCCAAGTCCACCATGTCCTCAAGCGCCACGTCGACACGTCTTTTAAATACCTCCCGGGATGGTGACTCCGTACATGTGGATTTATCTGATTTAAGAAGGTACAGGAGGAGTCTGGCAAGTGCCACCAGCCAAGACTCCCACGCTGGTGGGAGCACACGAAGCCGAGCGGCTGCTCCCAGCCCGAGGTCAGCACAGCAGGCACTGCCCCTCACGCTGCCGAGCCACTCTCCGCTGAGATTTTAATAAGCGTAGAGGCAAAGAAACCAACTTCAGGTCCTCCCTTAAACTCATCGACAAGTTAGGAATGTTCTCGGGAGCGTCTTCCACACACCACGCAAGGGAGAAAGCGTGAAAATAGTGATGTGGGAACACGATGAGCCAGGGAGGATGCAGAGAGAGCGGAGGC
Organism: Harpia harpyja; assembly: GCF_026419915.1. NCBI lineage: Eukaryota > Metazoa > Chordata > Aves > Accipitriformes > Accipitridae > Harpia > Harpia harpyja. The sequence continues at coordinate 79,010,303 of NC_068944.1, forward strand.
ATGACTAGGGCACAGCGGGGGAAAGTCAGCTCCTCAAATACCTGATCGCAGGGCAAAACGGCATGGGTCAAAGCCAGAGGACGGATGCCACAGTGAGAAGAGGAAGATGAAGGCCACCTTCCCATCTCCCAAGGTCAGCAACGCCCTAGTCTTGCCTCCTGCCAGCCTCAGGAGCTTTCAATCAGCCTCTCTCCACAGCTTTTAGCAGCACAATGGCACACTCGCCCACGGGGTTCATGAGGACAGCCACCTCTGCACACCCCAGGGAGCTGGGAGCCTCACGGACAGCCCGGACCACCCAGGGAAATCCTGAAGCAGATCCCTGGACTGTGGATGCTTTCAGATGCCAACATTCCCGCTGACAATCTGCATTAGGCAGCGATACAGGCAACCGCTCGGAGGCCAGCCGCTTGCCCCCAGGAAGGTAAGATCACAGTACGGAGTAGAAACCTCACCGATTTCTATCTGACCTGACAACTCTGCAGAGGCAAAACGCAGCACGGAAAGCAAGGACAGCTGTTTCCAGGAGAGATGCTGCCCCTCTGATGGGGCCGATTGCTCCGGCTCCCGACTCCTCCCTGGCTCCCCAGAGGGGTAAGGGAAGAGCAGGGAAGAGCAGGGAAGAGCAGGGAAGAGCAGGGAAGAGCAGGGAAGAGCAGGGAAGCTCCTGCCCGGCGGCTAGGGAAAGGGAGGGTCACCTGCAAATGGAGGAGTGCATTTGTTCTTCAAAGGGATACAGGGCTCGTACTCAACACAAGAGTTAAGGATCCAGGTCAGATCCAGCCCGTGGGGATAGAAGTTTTTCCTTCTGTTCCCAGCTGCTGCACTGGCCTGACACGCCAGCGGCTGCGGTGAGGCCACGTGAAGTGTCCCGCTTCTCCCACATAAAGGGATCGCACCCGAATCACCAGACCTCTAAAATGGCCACAGCTTTTTTAAAAATCTGCCAAAGCCTCTCCTCGGCACCGGCTACTCGGGAATGGCGGGTAAGGGGTACAGGTAAGCCCTCGCTGGGCAATTTCAAACCCCCACTTCAAACCCCAACGTGGGAGAAGACCGTAACCCTTCCTCTCCTGAAGCTCAGCAGCCGACACGAGCTCACCACCTCCAGCCACCTCTGCAAAGGGCTCACCCGACCTGCCCGCAAGCTACTCCTCGTTTTTAAAGCTTCAGCCCTCACAGTCCTTCTGGGGTCTTGAGAGAAGCAACCAGCCCCGTCCGATGATAGGTAACAGGCCAGGGAAACCCCACTCTAAATGCGGGGCTAGGTGACCCCCCCATCTGACGCCATCAGCAGGCCCATAGGGACAAGCAGGTTCCCGTCCCTAAAGGAGAACAAAAGCAGCGTCTTGTCTGGTTCCCATCCGCCTGCTCACCCCACCGTCGTGCCCCGAGCAGGCACTGTGGCTTCAGAGTCCTGTTTCAGCCCCAATTATTCTAAAATTCAAAACAGCTCAACTCCAGAAGGGACCACCCGACTCCCAGGTCCGTCCCCTCCTGGCTCACAGGGCATTGCGCTCCCCTTCTCCCCTACACCAAGTGAAACAACTTTTGTCAGGCCACAGCTTTCAGTCTCTGGGTGACAAAATTTTGCATGCCACAGCCAGAGAAAGCTGATTTAAGCTTAATCCCATCGGAGCCCTTGTCCCTCCCAGCGCATCTCCGGCCCCATCACTTCAAGGAAGGGCACGTCTCTCCCCTCGCTCCGGCCGCTAACCAGGGATCTACGCTGGAAGTGCAGGCAAAGCAGTGCAGGCAGAGCGCCCTGCCCAGGTACTGCCTGCGTCTTCACCCGAGGCCCCGGGCAGCACCACCTGGATCAGGATGCGGGTCCGGGAGCAGTTTGGCTGGATCGGGATGCGGGTCCGGGAGCGGTCTGGCCCAAAATGGTTTCCACAGCTGAGCCGGTTGACTGCAGCCAGCTCAGGTTTCCAGCCTGAAATCCCAGCACTGGCATCCGCGCATGGAGAGACGGACCCGACACTCCTGCCTGCTGGGGCAGACGTGCCCTTAGTCATCCTCCGACCAGGGAAGCCTCTCGAGCCAGGCACTCAATAATGTACTTATTCGTTTAAATCACTGTGATTGCTTCGTTACATCCAAACCCACAGCAGCGAACAGTCTGGAAAGGCAACGGTTTAGGGTGAAATGGCTCATTTGCCTGGATAGGGTGGGCTCAGCTGACTCCATACCCAAATACTGGCGCTATCCCATCGCTCACAAGGAACCGTGCCCCTCTCCCGCAGGATCACAGACTCGTTTAGGTTGGAAGAGACCTTTAAGGTCATCGAGTCCAACCGTGAACCCAACACTGCCAAGTCCACCACTAAACCATGACCCCAAGAGCCACGTCTACATGTCTTTTAAATACCCCCAGGGATGATTACTCAACCACTTCCCTGGGCAGCCTGTTCCAATGCTTGGCAACCCTTTTGGTGAAGAAATTGTTCCTCCTATCCAATCTAAACCTCCCCTGGCGCAACTTGAGGCCATTTACTCTTGTCCTATCGCTTGTTACTTGGGAGAAGAGACCGACCCCCACATCTTTAGCAACCTCCTTTCAGGTAGTTGTGGAGAGCGATAAGGTCTCCCCTTGGCCTCCTTTTCTCCAGGCTAAACAACCCCAGTTCCCTCAGCCGCTCCTCGTAAGACTTGTGCTCCAGACCCTTCACCAGCTTCGTTGCTCTTCTTTGGATGCGAACCCAACACCCCTGTGCCCACCCACCTCCTCCAGCTCAGTGTGGTTGATGCCGGCTCCCAAACCCATTCCACCTGGGGAGAGCGGGGAAAGAGGCTCAAATGCCAGATCCTGGCAGGCAGGAGCCAGCGTGGGGCTGATGGCCTCTGCCTCCTCACCCTCCCTCCCTCCTTCCACGTCTTGACCTGGACCTTTGACTTCAAACCCTCTCCTATCCCCTCTCCTGCAACTCCAAATCCCTCCTCCCCGACCTCGCTCGCCTCCAGCTCCTCGCTCTGGCCTCTCGCGTCTCTCCCTGCCATGTTTTTAACCACACTTCCACGCACCCCGCAGAGCGAGGTCCGGCGACGGCTGTGGCAACACAAACCCTCCCGTCCCCAAAGAGCAGGAGCCACGCCAAGTTGCCCGCAGCGTTTCGGCACCGTTGCCAAAGGACTTCTCCGAAGAGCCATGGGGGACACTGGGTGCCGCCAGAAGAAAGGCTTGGAGGGAGAGCAAGCTTGGTCAACTCCGGGCTTGGGGGAGGAGGGGAAGCGGCAAGGGGTTGAGTTCCTAAACTTAGACATTTCTGCATCACGCAGCGAGTTTCAAGGCGGTCGGAATAAGCAGGGAGGTTTCAGAGGAAGAATCAGCTAAAAGCTGTGACAACGGCACCTTTTGCCCCATCCGCATCTCCTGCGGCCAGCCGGGAATGCCGGTGAGACCACAGACCCACAGCACGGCACCCATCGGGGCACCTCCCGGCATGACCCGAGAGCCGCCGAAAACACCGCCGCGCTGGGGTGCCATGGTCTCCCTCGCACCGGCTTCACCGCATCGCCCGCCTTTAAAAGGCTTTGCTCTCCTTCCTCTGCGATCCTCAGCAGGCAGGGATCCCTCCCTGCGGGACGGCACCCGGTTTCACACCGAGAATGGCGTTTTCCTTTAAAAATTCATTATCGGTGCTTACAAAAGGCTTTGGGATCCTGGTACGGCACGCAGACTTCACTGCAGTCACAAGGACGGGGCTTCGCCGTTAAGGGGCTGCCGGGCTGGGGACCGGACCCCGACACGGCTCCAGACAGAGGACGGATTAATTAGTACGAGAAAAAACTCTCAGAGTTTGGACAGGAACGGGCTTTGCGTTGTTTTTGTCTACACAGTTAACGAAGGGCATAAGCAAAGTTCATTAGATATTTCCCACTCTTTCCACCCCCTCGTCGCAGGTGAGCGGGGAGAGGTTCGGCAGAAACCGCAGGTCGGTCGGTGCAGAGCCGTGCTCCCCGGCAATTCCCGCTGCGTTTCGCTAATGGGTGGGCAACCGACTGCACCGGGAAGGGCCCGAGCGGTCCCCAAAAGCGAGACGCTGCACCCCACCTACCCCCCCCCCCCCACCTCTTGGTCGGAGACTAGACTAGAATTTTTAGAGTAAACCACAAGAGTCTGGTAAAAGTAAACCACGGCGCCGACCCCTGCCCGGCCGCACCGCGCTCGCCCACCCCAGCCCCTCTCCTGGCAGCACCCCACCGCATCAGCCGGCACCCACCGCTCGGCAGGACAACGTGCCACCCAAAAGACACGCGTGGACATGCCCCTACAGCCCCACGTCCCCCCCAAAACAGGGGGGGTCTCCCTGCCCCGCGCCTCACCCAGGTGAACCCCTCACGAACGGGACCCCCCCCCGGCAGTGGGGCAGGCCCCCCTCTGACACGGCCCTTGCACACTCACACCCCCAGACCCCCCCCCTCCTCCCCCCCAGCGAGCCCCCCTCCCCACACTGCCGAGCCCCTCCGACCCCCCCTCGCCCCACTGACACCCAGCTCCCGCACCTCCCACCCCTGGGTGTCCTGCTGACGCCCCCGACACCCCCAGTGCCCCCCACGTTCGCCCCCTCGTGCCTCTGGTGCCCGCCGCCCTGCCCCATGCACACCCGCACACCCCTCACACACCCCCATGCACCCCTGTGTTCACCCTCCCCCCCCACTCACACACAACCCCACACCCAGGCACTCACACCCCATCACACTCACCCTCACACCCCCCACACACACTCATCCTCGCCCCCCCCCGACCTGCGCACACACCCCGTCACGCTCATACACCCCCCCACCCCTACTCACACCCCATCACACTCACTGACACCCCCCCCGCACTCACACCTCCACTTACACACCCCCACGCTCACACTCACTCACACCCACCCGTTCATAGCCCCCACCCACGGCGACACACTCCCACGCCCACACTCACTTTCACATCCCCCAACTCATCTGCACTCACCCCCTGGTGCTCACACTCACAACCCCACACTCACACTCACGCCCACTCACACCCCTCCACGCTCACACCCACTCACACCCCTCCACGCTCACACTCATACCCACTCACACCCCTCCACGCTCACACTCACACCCACCCACATTCCTCCATGCTCACCCACACCCCTCCATGCTCACACTCACGCCCACTCACACCCCTCCACGCTCACGCCCACTCACACCCCTCCATGCTCACACTCATGCCTACTCACACCCCTCCATGCTCACACCCACTCACACCCCTCCACGCTCACGCCCACTCACACCCCTCCACGCTCCCCACGCTCACGCCCACATTCACAGTCCTCCATGCTCGCTCACACCCACAGTCACACCCCTCCACGCTCGCTCACACCCCTCAGCACTCACTCACACCCCCCACCCCAATCTCACCCCCCCAATCTCACACCCTCGTGCCCACACTCAAACACCCACTCACACCCTCATGCTCACACCCTCACACAGTCACACTCCCCATTGCTCACACTCACAGCCCCCCCATGCTCACACCCCCCATTGCTCACACTCACCCCCCATTCTCACACCCACACTCACCCACTCACACCCCCATGCTCACACTCACATACCCATGATCACACTCACCCCCCATTGCTCACACTCACCCTGTCACTGCTCACACTCCCCCCCCATTGCTCACACTTGCCCTCCCACTCACCCTCCCACTGCTCACACTCACCCCCCATTGCTCACACTCAGGCCCCATTGCTCACACTCACCCTCACACCCCCATGCTCACACTCAACCCCACTCACACTCACCCTCCATTGCTCACACTCACCCCCACATTGCTCACACTCACCCTCCCACTCACCCTCCCACTGCTCACTCTCCCCCCCCCATTGCTCCCACTCAGGCCCCATTCTCACACCCACACTCCAACACCCCCTCACACCCCCATGCTCACACTCAACCCCACTCACACTCCCCCCCCACTGCTCACACTCCCCCCACTCCCCTCCTCTCACCCCCCCATATTCTCACACCCACACTGCAACACCCCCCCACACTCACCCTCCCACTGCTCTCACTCACCCCACATTGCTCACACTCACCCTGTCACTGCTCACACTCCCCCCCACATTGCTCACTCACCCCCCCATTGCTCACACTCGCCCTCCCACTCACCCTCCCACTGCTCTCACTCACCCCCCATTGCTCACACTCACCCCCCCACTCACCCTCACACCCCCATGCTCACACTCAACCCCACTGCTCACGTTCACCCCCCCGTTGCTCACACTCCCCCCCATTGCTCACACTCGCCCTCCCACTCACCCTCCCACTGCTCTCACTCACCCCCCATTGCTCACACTCACCCCCCCACGCTCACACTCAACCCCACTGCTCACGTTCACCCCCCCGTTGCTCACACTCACCCCCCATTGCTCACACTCGCCCTCCCACTCACCCTCCCACTGCTCACTCTGCCCCCCCATTGCTCCCACTCAGGCCCCATTCTCACACCCACACTCCAACACCCCCCCACACCCCCATGCTCACACTCAACCCCACTCCCCTCCTCTCACCCCCCCATATTCTCACACCCACACTCCAACACCCCCCCCACACTCACCCTCCCACTGCTCTCACTCACCCCCATTGCTCACATTCACCCCCCCATTGCTCACACCCACCCCCCATTCTCACACCCACACTCACCCACTCACACCCCCATGCTCACACTCACATACCCATGATCACACTCACCCCCCCCCCACTGCTCACACTCAACCCCACTCACACTCCCCCCCACTGCTCACACTCCCCTCCTCACCCCCCCATGTTCTCACACCCACACTCCAACACCCCTCACACTCCCCCCCCATTGCTCACACCCCCCCCCCCCCCGCTCCCCATCACCCCCCCCCTCCCCTCCCGTCTCCCCCCGCGACGCCCCGCCGCCCCCTCACCGGTCGGGCCGGGCTCCGGGCCGCGGCCTGCGGGGCCTACCTGGCCGAGCGCCGCGGCCCGGCGCTGCGGGGAGGGGCGCTGCCTCCCCTCCGCCGGGGGTGACAAGATGGCGGCGGCGGCGGCGGACGGGACGGGACCGGCCGGGCCCCGCCGGGCCGATGGGGGGCGCCACCGCGCCGGCGGCCCCGGCGCCGGCGCGCAGGACGGAGCGCCGCCTCCCGCCTCGCCCCGCCCCCTCCGCGCGCCGACACTGCGCCTGCGCGGCGGCACGGAGCGGGGGGCGGGGCCGCGGCGCCCAGTACTGCCAGTGCGGCCCAGTCTGGGAGCCGTGCTGGGGGAATGCCGCTCTTCCCAGTACTCCCAGTCTGGGAGCCGTGCTGGGGGAATGCCGCTCTTCCCAGTACTCCCGGTCTGGGAGCCGTGCTGGGGGAGTGCCGCTCTTCCCAGTACTCCCAGTGCTCCCCGGTCTGGGAGCCGTGCTGGGGGAGTGCCGCTCTTCCCAGTACTCCCAGTGGGAGCTGTGCTGGGGGAATGCCGCTCTTCCCAGTACTCCCAGCGCTCCCCGGTCTGGGAGTCGTGCTGGGGGAATGCCGCTCTTCCCAGTGCGGCCCAGTCTGGGAGCCGTGCTGGGGGAATGCCGCTCTTCCCAGTACTCCCAGCGCTCCCCGGTCTGGGAGCCATGCTGGGGGAGTGCCGCTCTTCCCAGTACTCCCAGTGCTCCCCGGTCTGGGAGCCGTGCTGGGGGAGTGCCGCTCTTCCCAGTACTCCCAGTCTGGGAGCCGTGCTGGGGGAATGCCGCTCTTCCCAGTACTCCCAGTGCTCCCCGGTCTGGGAGCCGTGCTGGGGGAATGCCGCTCTTCCCAGTACTCCCAGTGGGAGCCGTGCTGGGGGGGATGCCACTCTTCCCAGTAGTCCCAGCGCTTGCCAGTCTGGGAGCCGTGCTGGGGGAATGCCGCTCTTCCCAGTACTCCCAGTGCTCCCCGGTCTGGGAGTGGTGCTCGTAGGAATCCCAGTGCTCCCGGGTCTGGGAGCAGGGCTCCCAGGAATCCCAGTGCTGCCCAGTCTGGGACCAGTGCTGGTGGGAATGCCGCTCCTCCCAGTAGTCCCAGCGCTCCCTGGTCTGGCAGCAGGGCTCCCAGTAATCGCAGTGCTGCCCAGTCTGGGACCAGTGCTCGTTAGGAATCCCAGCGCTCCCCAGTCCGGGAGCAGGGCTCCCAGTACTCCCAGTGCTGCCCAGTCTGGGAGCCATGCTGGCGAGAATGCCGCTCTTCCCAGTACTCCCAGTGTTCGCTGGTCTGGGAGCCGTGCTGGGGGGAATGCCGCTCTTCCCAGTACTCCCAGCGCTCCCCGGTCTGGGAGCCGTGCTGGGGGAATGCCGCTCTTCCCAGTACTCCCAGTGCTCGCCAGTCTGGGAGCCGTGCTGGGGGGAGTGCCGCTCTTCCCGGTACTCCCAGTGCTCCCCGGTCTGGAAGCTGTGCTGGGGGGGAATGCCGCTCTTCCCAGTAATCCCATTGCTCCCGGGTCTGGGAGCAGGGCTCCCAGTAATCCCAGTGCTGCCCAGTCTGGGACCAGTGCTCGTAGGAATCCCATCGCTCCTGGGTCTGGGAGCAGGGCTCCCAGTAATCCCAGAGCTCCTGGGTCTGGGAGCAGGGCTCCCAGTAATCCCAGAGCTCCTGGGTCTGGGAGCAGGGCTCCCAGTAATCCCAGTGCTCCTGGGTCTGGGACCAGTGCTCTCAGTGCAGCCTGGTCTGGTCCAACTGCTCCCACCGTACCCAGCGTTCCCAGTGCTCCTGGTCCTGCGACCAGTGCTCCCAGTGCTCCCCCACTGCCCCAGTATGGCCTGTCCCAGGACCAGTGCTCCCAGTGCTCCTAATAGTGCCTGGGATGCCTGCTTCCAGTACTCCCAGTGCAGCGTAAGACCAGTGCTCCCCATCCTCAACCCCACCTCCCCTTCCCCCATCTCTGTGTCTCTGCACCCCTGTCCCCATGTCCCCATCCACACCCCTGTCACCATCACCATTGCTGTCCCCATCCCTGTCCCCATGTCCCCATCCCCGTCCCCATGTCACCATCCCCATCCATCCCCATCCCTGTCCCCCCTGTCCCCATGTCCCTGTCCCCATATCCCCATCCCCATGTCCCCATCCCCATCCGTGTCCCTGTCCCCATGTCACCATCCCCGTCCCTGTCCCTGTTCCCACCCCTGTCCCCATGTCACCATCCCCATCCCTGTCCCTGTCTCCATGTCCCCATCCCCATGTCACCATCCCCATCCCTGTCCCCATTTCCCCATCCCTGTCCCCATCCCCGTCCCCATGTCACCATCCCCATCCCTGTCCCTGTCCCCATCCCCATCCCTGTTCCCCTGTCCCCATGTCCCTGTCCCCATATCCCCATCCCCATGTCCCCATCCCCACCCTGTCCCTGTCCCCATGTCCCCATCCCCATCGCCATGTCCCCATCTCCACCCCTGTCCCTTTGTCACCGTCCCCATCCCTCTCCCCCCCCGTCCCCATCCCCTCCCCACCCCTGCTCCCCAACACGGTGCCCCCACACTATGGGGGGGTGGCCGGGGGCACCCCCCGGCAGCGAAACCCATCAGGCACCGGCACACCAGACGGGGACCTGTCCCCGACACCGTGGGGACACGGTGACGCCCGTGGTGCCCAGGCACTGGGAATCCCCCCCAGTGGAACCCCCCCCCCCCCCACCAGGCACTGGGATCCCCCCAGTGGGACCCCCCCCTTTGTGCCCCCCCAACAGCCCCCCATCCCATGGGGCTCTGGGAGCCCCTCGGGCCCCCCTCCTGCACCCCTCTGGGGTGCCCGGAGAGGGTGGGGGTTCCCGACGACCCCCCCCCAAGCACCCACAGCAGGGGGGTCCGTGGGGGAAGCACCCCAAAGTGGGGGGGGGGCGCAGAGCACACCCCAAAGAGGGGACCGAGCTGGGTGACCGCTGGCTGCCCCGGGGGGGGGTCTGGATCTGTCCCGTCCCCCCCCAAAATTAGGGTCAGGGTCCGGCCGCTTTGATCCCCGAGGCGCGGCGCCGGCGAACAAAGGGACATTGAGCCCCGGGCGAAGGGCCCTTGTCCGCCCTGGGGGACGGGGGCGGCCCTGTCCCCCCCCCGGCAGCACCAGGAGCCGCTTCACCGGCATCCTGGCACCCGCCATGGCCGGCGCCAGGAATTGGGTGTCCCGGGAGCCCACCGCCCGCGGGGGCCTGGGGGGACTGGTCCTGGGCATTGGGACGGGTGGGCTCTGCCGGCTCACCGCGGCTGTGCCGCCTCACCGGGGCCATCCGTACCAGCTTACCGGGGCTGTGCCAGCTCACTGGGGCTATACTGGCCCACTGGGACCATATTGGCTCACCAGTGCTGTACTGGCTCACCGCCACTGTACCGGCTCACCGGGGCTGTGCCGGCTCGCTGGGGCTGTGCCAGCTCACCGCTATGCTGTGTCACTGGGTTTAATGGCTCACCGGGGTCATACTGGTTTACCGGGATGGTACCAGCTCACTGGGACGGTACCGGCTCACCGGGGCTGTGCCAGCTCACCGCTATGCTGTGTCACTGGGTTTAATGGCTCACCGGGGTCATACTGGTTTACCGGGATGGTACCAGCTCACTGGGACGGTACCGGCTCACCGGGGCTGTGCCAGCTCACCGCTATGCTGTGTCACTGGGCTTAATGGCTCACCAGGATCATACTGGTTTACCGGGATGGTACCAGCTCACTGGGACGGTACCGGCTCACCGGGGCTGTGCCAGCTCACCGCTATGCTGTGTCACTGGGTTTAATGGCTCACCAGGGTCATACTGGTTTACCGGGATGGTACCAGCTCACTGGGACTGTACCGGCTCACCGGGGCCGTACCAGCTCACTGGGGTTGGACCGGCTCATTGGGACCGTTTCGGCTCACCAGGGTTTTGCCGACTCACCGGGACCATCCTGGCCCACTGGGACCGTATTGGCTCACCGGTGCTGTACCGGCTCACCGGGGCTGTGCCGGCTCATGGGGGCGAGGACGCTGGTGCCGGGTTTGGGGGTGCGGGAGAGACCCCCGGTCCGGAGCAACTCATCCCACGGGGACGTGGGGCCGGTGCCAGGGACGGGCGACGCCGGATGGGCAGGACGTGGGCCACACGGCCAGATTGTTCCGGCGCTCGGCGGCGGCACAAAGCCGGCATAAAGGCGCATTGTGCCGGCGGCAGCTGGGGCTCCGCCGTACCAGGGTGCCCCAAGAAAGGGGCCGGGGCCGGAGGGGCCACGTGGCCCCCCCGTGGCTGGCGGCACCCCAACTCCCGTGGCCATCCCGGCGCTGCCAACCGGCAGCCCGGTGGGATGGGGAAAGGGCCGGGAGCCCCCGGCCCCGGCGGGACCCCCTCGCCCCCCCCGGCACCGCACGCGGCCCCTGCAACCGGAGCCGGGCGCTCGCCCCCCGTCCCGCAGCCCCTTAATCCGGGGAACAAAGGGGCATTGAGCTGCCCCGGCCATAAAGGGCCCCTTGTTCGGGCTGCCGGGGGGGGGCCCAGGGGGGGCGCGGGGCAGGGACGGGACCCCCCCGGCTCCATCCCAAACCTACGAGCCTGGCTGCGGGGGGCTGCGTGGGTCGGGGTGCCCCCGGGAAGGGGGTGCTGCCTGCTTGGGGGAGTCTGGCGGGGTACGGGTGGGGGTCTCCCCATGGCAGCCCCCCCCCCACCCCGGCAGCCGAGGCCGGGGCAGCCCAGGGGGACCCCGGGGAGACGGGGCCCAGGGCTGCTGTGAGGGGCGGGGGGGGGCCGGGGCTGGTGTGGGGGGCCAGGGGTGCCCAGCATCCCAGTGCGGGGTGCCCAGCACCCCCAGTACGCCCAGTGGCCCTGGAGGGTCGCAGCTGGGGTTCCGGGTGCAGGGGTCCCCAGAGTTGTGCTGTGGGACCCAGCTGTGGTGCTGGGTCTGGGGGGTCCCCAAAGTGGTGCTGGGGGTCCCTGAAATGGTGCTGGGGGTCTTGGCTGTGGCTCTGGGCCTGGGGGTCCCCAAAGTGGTGCTGGGGGTCCCGGCTGTGGCTCGGGGGGTCCCTGCAGCGGTGCGGGGGGGGGTGTGTGTCCAGGTTTGGGGGTCCCCACAGCGGTACGGGCTCCCAGCACGACTCGGGCCGGATGGTGCCGATGCCCGGTGCCTGCTGCTGGTGCGCAGCCGCAGTGCTGATTCTGACGCCCGGTACCGGTTCCGGTGCCCAACTGCAGTGGCAGTGCAGGTGCCAGTACCGATGCCCGGTTTGGGTGCCGGTACCAACACCGGTGCTGGTCTGCAGCGCCGGTGCTGATGCTGGTACCGATGCCTGGTTCCGGTACTGGTGCCCAGCTGTAGTGCCAGTACTAGTGCCCAGCGCCAGTGCCCAGTTCTGGTTCAGGTGCTGGTGCCCAGCCACAGCGCCTGTGCCAGTGCTGATGCCTGGTTCGGTACCGGTGCTGGTGCCAGTCTGCAGTGCCGGTGCCAGTGCCGGTGCCAATGCCAATGCAGTGCTGATTCTGATGCCCGGTACCGGTTCCAGTGCCCGACTGCAGTGGCAGTGCCGATGCCGGTACCGATGCCCGGTTTGGGTACTGACACTGGTCTGCAGTGCCGGTGCCAATGCTGGTACCGATACTGGTACTGGTGCCCGGTTTGGGTACTGATGCTGGTGCCGGTACCAATGCCGGTGCCGGTACCGACGCCGGGTTTGGGTCCCGATGCCAGTCCCGAGGCTGGTGCTGGTCTGCAGCGCCGGTACCGATGCTGGTACCAATGCCCCATTCTGGTACTGGTGCTGAGCTGCAGTGCCCGTCCCAAAGCCCGGTGCTGGTGCCAGCACCGGTCCGCAGTGCCGATGCCCGGTTCGGGTCCCGATGCCGGTGCCGGTACTGATGCCCGGTTTGGGTACCGATGCCCGGTTTGGGTACCGATGCCCGGTTCGGGTGCCGGTATCGAGGCCGGTACCGAGGCCGGTCCGCAGTGCCGGTCCCGATGCCGGTCCCGATGCCCGGTTCGGGTCCCGATGCCGGTGCCGGTACTGATGCCCGGTTTGGGTACTGATGCCCGGTTCGGGTGCCGGTCCGCAGTGCCGGTCCCGATGCCCGGTTCGGGTCCCGATGTCGGTGCCGGTACTGATGCCCGGTTTGGGTCCCGATGCCCGGTTCGGGTGCCGGTTCGGGTGCCGGTCCGCAGTGCCGGTCCCGATGCCCGGTTCGGGTCCCGATGTCGGTGCCGGTACTGATGCCCGGTTTGGGTCCCGATGCCCGGTTCGGGTGCCGGTTCGGGTGCCGGTCCGCAGTGCCGGTCCCGATGCCCGGTTCGGGTCCCGATGTCGGTGCCGGTACTGATGCCCGGTTTGGGTCCCGATGCCCGGTTCGGGTGCCGGTTCGGGTGCCGGTCCGCAGTGCCGGTCCCGATGCCCGGTTCGGGTCCCGATGTCGGTGCCGGTACTGATGCCCGGTTTGGGTCCCGATGCCCGGTTCGGGTGCCGGTTCGGGTGCCGGTCCGCAGTGCCGGTCCCGATGCCCGGTTCGGGTCCCGATGTCGGTGCCGGTACTGATGCCCGGTTTGGGTCCCGATGCCCGGTTCGGGTGCCGGTTCGGGTGCCGGTCCGCAGTGCCGGTCCCGATGCCGGTCCCGATGCCCGGTCCGGTGCCGATGCCCGGTCCGGGTGCCGGGTCCGGTGCCGGTCCGCAGTGCCGGTGCGGCGGATTGGCTGGCCCGGCGCCACCTGGCCGTCGCCCAGCCCCCTGCGGCTATAACGGCCCCGGGCGGCGCCGGGCCGGGCTCCCGCAGCGCCGGCGGACCCGCACCGCACCGCACCGCACCGCACCGGACCGGCCCCCAGCCGCAGCCATGGCCCCGGCCCGCCGGTGAGACCGGGGCGGGGGGGGGGGAACGGACGGAGACGGGGGGCGGCGGGGGCCCGGCTCTGCCCCGGCGAACACCCGGCAACGGGCACGGGGGGCGAGGGGGAGCGCCGGCGCCGGGAGCCCAGCGCTGCCCGCTGCGGGGGGGCTTCTCCCGGGGGGGCATCTCCGGAGAGATCTGGGGGGGCATGTCCCAGCAGCGCTGGGGGGTCCCAGGGCATCTCCCAGCAATACTGGGTGTTCTGGGGGGGCTTCTCCAGAGAGACCTGGGGGACATCTCCTGGCAGCGCCGGGGGGTCTGGGGAGCATCTCCCAGCAGTACTGGGGGATCTTGGGGGGGCATCTCCGGAGACACCTGGGGGGGCATCTCCCAGCAGTACTGGGGGGTCCTGGGGACATCTCCTGGCAGCTCTGGGGGGGGGTCTGGGGGCGTTTCTGGGATGCACCTGGCCTGCTGGCATGCGGCAGTCGTCCCCCCCTGCAGTGTCACCCCCGTACCCCAATGCCAGGCTGCCTCACCGCTCCCTAGCTGGTTGCAGGGTCCCCTGCCCCCCCCCCCCCAATGCAGCTGCGGGGGGGGTCACAGCGTCTCCTGCCCGCAGGCTCACAGCCCCCAGCTCAGCCCGGCTCCGTCACAGGCGGGGGGGGACAAGGCCAGGACGTGGGGTCCGCCGAGGCCGGGGGCTGCGGCACGGGATGCTCCGTGGGGGGGGGGCACCTCCTGTTGGGTCCCCTCCAACCTGCCTGCCCGGAGCTGGGGTGATGCCAGCGTGGGGACAGGGACGATGGGGGGGCTGCAGGGTCCCATAGGAGCCAGGGAGGGGCTGGTGGGTGGGGGGGGGGGGGGTGCCAGGAGGTCTGCGGGGGGAGCGGGAGCAGTGAGGGGTGCTATGGGGGTTCGGCATCCCCCAAAAGCTGCGTCTCCTCCGCAGGGCCCCGACACTGGCCATGGTCGTCCTCCTGGTCCTGGCCGCCGCGACGGCGGATGGTGAGGGGGCTTGGGGGGCAGAGAGGGCTGGGGGCACCCTGGGTGCCCAGGGCGGGAGTCCCAGTGGGTGCTGCTGGGGGGGGGGGGGGGTCCCTATCTGGCTGAGGGGAGGGGCTTCGGGCTGTGTTCCCCCCAGGGTCTCCTGGGGACCCCCACCCTGGTCCCCGATCCCCCGGGGGCAGCGGTGGCCGGGACGTGCTCCCCGGCCCGTGTCTGCCCCCCCCCGTGTCCCCGCAGAGCCCACGAGCACCCTGGACGTGGCCCTTTCTGCGGAAGGACAGACACCAGGTAGGGGGGCCGAGGCTGGGTCAGCGCCGAGGGGGGACCCTGCCCCACATACCCCCCCCCAGCATCACCCAGCCAAGAGCTGGGACCTACCTGCTCCGTGCCTCAGTTTCCCTCCCGGCCAAGGTCTGGAGGGGGAGGGCTGGCAGTGGAGGGGGGGGCAGAGCGTGGGTGCCGTGGGGCTCACAGCCCCCTGCCCGTCTTTTCCAGAGCCCGTCAGCCCGGCCAAGCTGGAGGCCTCCGGAGAGAGTGAGCATCGGATCCGGGACGTGGCAGCCCTCGGCGAGCGTCCGGGGCCCAGGGAGGGCGAGGGGTGGCCGGACCCCCGGCTGGGGCATGGCCGGCGGGTGGGACCCCGGGGGTGTCTGCCCCCCCCCCAGCTCCTCCTGACACCCCTCTCCTCCCCCAGGTGATCTCACCACCTCGGCACAGCGCCTGGGCAAAGGTACGGCTGGGCTCGGGGCGAGATGGCACGGCCGGGCACCGGCACGGGGCTGTGCCGTGCGGGCACGGACCCTGCCCAGCAGGCACAGACCCCCTGCCCTGAGCACAGGGACCCTCCAACATGGGCACAGACCCCTGCCCTGTGCACAGGGACCCTCTAACATGGGCACAGACCCCTGCCCTGTGTGCACAGACCCCTGCCCTGTGCACAGGGACCCTCTAACATGGGCACAGACCCCTGCCCTGTGCACAGGGACCCTCCAACATGGGCACAGACCCCTGCCCTGTGCACAGGGACCATGCGGTGCATGTGCCAACCCCTGCCCTGTGCAAGACGCCATGCAGTGCACGCACAGACCCCTGCCCTGTGCACAGAGACCATGCAACGCACGCACTGGTCCCTGCCCTCTATGCGCAGGCAACCTCCAACACGGGCGCAGACCCCTGTGCTGCACACCCAGGCCTCCGCCTTGCGCGCAGGGACCCTCCGACACGGGCACGGACCCCTGCCCCGTGCGCAGGGACCATGCAACCCGTGCCCTGACCCTGCCCGGGGCGTGCAGACCCTCGCCCTGCGTGCAGGGACCAGGCGATGCATGTGCGGAGGGACCAGGCGATGCATGCGCGGACCCCTGCCCGGTGTGCGACGGCGTTACGCCGGCCCGTGTGCTGCACGGGGGGGACGCCTCGCACGCACGGCCCCCCGCCCGGTGCCCCACAGCCCGGCCGTGCTCACCTCTCCCGCAGGTCTGACCTCCGTCAGCTTCGCGGGTGCGGAGCGGTCGCCCACGGACGATGGGACACGGGAGTCCCTCGGCAGCGACTCCTCCAGCCTCGACTCCCTCAACAGCGGCTCCTTCGGCGTCGACACCCTCGCCGGGGAAGCCCGGGGCGGTGGGTGCCGATGCTCTGCCCTGCGTGGGGGTCCGGGGATGGGGGGGGGGTCCCCGCTCCCGTCCCATGGTTGGGTGCTGACCCCGTGCTCTCTGCCCTCCTGCAGGTCCCGTCGTGGATGTCCCGGCCCAGTCCAACGAGTCGGAGGAGGGTGAGGCCCTGGGGCTTCGTGTGTGCCCCCCCCATCCCCGTGCTGCCCCCCCAAGCGGCTGAGGTTGGGGGTCCCTGCTCAGCACTCAGCCCAGGGTTGCAATGGGGGGGCTCCCGAGCCGGGGATGTGGGACCATCCCGAGCCTGGTCCTGGTTCCCTGCGGGTTGTTAGAGTCCCCGGGGTGCCCTGTTAGTGGGGGGGGTGCCCCCTTAGCTGGGGATGCCCCCCCCCCATAAGCCGGGAGCGCCCCGTTAGCGGGGGGATGCGGGTGCCTGCCCCCCCAGCCCCGGCATCTCCTCTTGCCTGCAGGAGTGGACCACGACGCGGACTCGGAGGAGTCGCTGGCATCCCAAGGTGACTGCGGGGCTGGGGGGGGCACAGGGTGGGACGGTGGGAGCGCTGCCAGGGCGAGCTGCGGGGGTGCGGGGGGGGGGCTGACGCAGCCTTTCCTTCCCCAGGGATCTGAGACGGCCGAGCCTCACCGGAGATGCCTCCTGGGACGCCGTCCTTTCCCGAGCTTTCCTGCTGCCTCTCCACGTCTTCCCTGCCTCGGGTCCCTCTGTCCCCCACCAGTCCTCGCTGTGGCCCCCACAGCCCCTGCCCCAGCCCCACGGCCCAGCCTGCACCCCACGGCGGGGCGAACCCCCCCGCCTTGGCACGGTGCGCGGCTCCCCTCGGACCCCCGTACCGCTGGGGGTCTGTTGGGGGGCCGGGGGCTGCCCGGGGAGCGGGGTCCGCTGTGGGACAGGGGTCGTGGAGGTGGCCGGACCCCTCCACGTGCCCCTGGAGCTGGGGCTGCGAGCGGAGCAGGCCCCCCCGCCGCCTGCGCCCCTCCGTCCTCCCCCAATAAAGGTCCCTGCAGCAGCCGCGTGGTGTGGTGGAGAGGGGTGCCGGCACCCCACGGCCGCCGGACCCCCCCAGGGTGGGAGCAGCGTGGCTGCAGCCCCTCGCCCGGGCAGCGCCGTGGGGGGGATGCACGGGGGTGCGGGATGGGGGTACCGCCCCCCCCCAACCCCCCAGCATGGAGCTGGGGGTCTGGCCAGCCAGAGGACGGCGGTGGGAGGGAGCCGGCTGTTGGGCACCGGCTGGCCGGGGAGCAGAGAGGTGGGGTGCTGGGTGCAGACCCCCGGCGAAGCCCCCCCCCTGCCGCCGGCACGTGGCTCCGCTACCGCAGGGCTCCCCAGGAATCCATCCTGCGGCCGTGGGCGGCCGGGGCCGGCTCTGTCCTTGTCCCCAGCCCTGGGGCGATAGCGCCGTGACTTCTCCGTCGCGGTCCCCTGCGGCCAGCCCCGCTCCCGGCGGTGGCACCGTCTTCTCCCCATCGCGTCTCCCACCCACCGCAAAACCCCCCGCCCCAACACCGGCACCGCTGCGTGCATCGTGCCCGGGGAGCCAACAGCAGCGCTCGTTAACGGGCTCTTCTGCCAACACCTTTAATGAAGGCGTCAAATCCCATCCCGGCGCTGCCCTGGCGCTAATCCCCGGCCCATCCGGCGCAGATGCCCGTTCCCCCCCCAGCAGCAGCTCCGGAGGCTGCCCGGCCCTTCTCTGCGCCCGCTCCGGATGCCAAAAGTTAACACGGGTTCAAAAAAGACGACTAGGAGGAAATTTGGGGGGGAGGCAGTGCGGGAAATCTATCAAGGGCTATTAAACACCTCGGTCCCACCTCCGGCGCGGGGCCCCGGGGCTGCCGTTTGCCGGGAGGTGATGAAGTGTACCGGGGAATTAGCACCGTGTGTTTGCCTTTCCCACACACCTCGCCCTCGGCGGCGGCTACCGGCACGGCCACGGTCGGGGTTGCCCCACGGCGAGTTGCCGGTGCCCGGCCCTTTTTTCCCACGCCGGGGGCCCTTTCCTGGCTGTCCTGGAGCCCTTCCCTGGAAGGGATGGACGTGCCTCTGTTACCTGCGACATAAAGGCCAAAAAAAGCTTTTTAATGGTTTTTAATGACGCCACCTCGGTCCCTACCCCGGCACGGGCAGCCCCCGACGGTGCCTCCCCACCCCACGCTCACGCCGGGCTCAGCCCAGCCTTGACTCCATCCGACGGGATTTTTCTACAACCTTTTTCCAGCATTCACAGGGACCTGGGGAGGGGTTACCCCCCCCCGACACGGGGGACGGTGGGATGGAGGTCAGCAAGGGGCCACCCCCCATGCAAGGGGACCCCCTAGAAGCTCCTGGGTCGCCTCTGAGTTAAACTGGGGGGGTTCCCCATCGGGGTCCGCTCCTGGCACTGGGAAAGTGCCGCCATCCTCCCCACGGTGATGGCAATCACCCGAAAGACCCCGGGGACCCTGCGCCCCGCGGGGCTTTAAGTCCGTGCAGGGGTCCCTGGAGGGGGGGGTGTTACCGAGCAGCCCAGCGGGACCCCTCCACCGCCAGAACCCCGTTTCCACGTTGCAGCCCCTCTATGGGACCCTCTCCTGGGCGGTCATCCCGGGGCCAAACACGGTTCATCGGGGCGGCCCCACGGCATCGGGGCGAGGGGCCCCGTCCCCCCCCCGCACCTCATCAGCGGTCCCGTCCCCGGCGCGGTGCTCAGCGGCTCCGGTTACCGGGGGCTGGAGCGGGTGCGAGGGGGACGGAGGCGTCTCTGGCGGCGGGTGATGAATTAGGGGGGGAAAGTTTCCAGCGGCGGTGCTCAGCCCCGCCAGACATTTACCTCATTAGCCGCGATGAGATCATGCGAGCTGGCCGCCCGCGTCACACACGATTAGTTGCATCGTTACGGCCTGCCCGGAGCGAGGGGCTCCCCCAGCACTCGGGGGACCCCAAAGCCCCGGGGCTGCGGAGGGGCCACTGCCCCCCCCCCAGCCACCGTGCGGCCGTGGCGGCATCGCCATGACCCCCCCAATCCCAAGGAGAGCAGGGCCATGGGAGGGAAGAGTTTTACCCCAGATGTTGCCCCCCCCCACAACTGGGACCTGCCCAAAGGCTTCCTGCCCCTTTGCACTGCTCGCTGGCCCCGGCGGCGCCCAGCCCGGAGCAGAACCTGCCCAGGCAGGGACCAGCATCTCCGCCAGCTCCCACTCCAGCCGACTGCTGGCTCCAGCCTGAATGACCCCCCCGCCCCGAGCTGAGGCACCCACCGACGCACTAAGCTGCAGGGAAGGACCCTGACCGAGGAACGAGATGGGGGGAAAAAAAAAACCCCAAAACTGTCAAGCGTTGTGCACGGCATCGCTTGCTGCAGCCATCCACGTGTCCTGCTGAGTCGTGACCACGGACCACCCCTGCTCGCTGCCATGTCCCCCCCCAGCATTGCAGCAGCTCCGAGAGCTGCACAAGGGCCACCTTGAGCTCGTCCCACCGAAGCAACACTGGGGACACCCGGGAAATGCCCGGTCTGGAGAAAGCGGGGAGCACGGAGCCGTCACCCCAGGCATCTTAGGGCAGCGAGGGCTGCTGACGGCATCCGAGGGGAGGGCGGTAATCCACGTCAAGCCAAAGCTCCTGCCAGAAAAGCCAGCGGCCCGAGCCGACGGCATCGGGGGGGGCAGATCCATCACTCCGGAGGTCAAACACGGCAGCACTGGAAACCCCATTTCCCAGGTTGAATGCGTCTGCCTTCAGCTTCCAGCTCGACCTGCCGGCACAGGCATGAGCACCGGCTCCCATCCGATGTGCCACGCAGACCGGGCAGTCCCTCCCTGGGAAGCGTTACCTGCAGCGTACAGTGATTTTGTCAGCTCCTACACTTTCTCCATGTTTATAATGACCTTGTCAAGTAATGGGATCGTTTCCAGCCACCTCATCCACCCTAAAGGCAGCGGCACGACGCTCCCTCGTCCTCCTTGCCACGGAGCAGAGCTTCTGTGGCTTGTGGGGCTGGCCCTGCCACGTGCTCCGTCCCGTGCCCAAACGTCCTCCATCCCGCCGGACCATCCGGCTCCGCGTCCCTGGGACCCCGCGGCTGCCATCACCGTGGCTCCCTCGGCGTCCCCGTGCCCCCCCGGTCCGTCCATCGGTGCGACCACACGTGGAAATGCTGCGGAGCGCGGGCCAAGCCCCGGTCCCCGCAGAGCACACCTCTGCACGGGTGTTGTCACCCAGCCAGTTTTTAATTGCTTAATTACGCCTGGGCTATTAAAGGAAGTCGCGTTCTGCCGATGGCCAGACACTTGACTTTTGGTCGAGCCGCAGAAGTGGGGGTTGATCCTGCCGCACGGAGCCGAGGGCGTCCTCGCGCGTCACCCCTCCGTCACCGCAGCGGAGTCAGGGTCGGGACCCTCGGCCGCAACTCGGGCTGAGCTCATGGCACCGCGGACCCGTCAATCGTGCGAGTTTGGGGAAACGCACCGGTGGGTCTCATGGTGAACGCGGCATCCTCCCCTCGCCGTAGCGATTCCCTTCTCTTGCTCTGGAAGATGAAGGCAGCGTTGGCGGAGCAGACGTCCACGTAGGGTGACGACTTCGGGGTGGACAACCTTGGGGAGACAACCGGCACACCAAACCCGAAGGCGGAACGTGGGAGAAAGTCGGAAGCGGAGCCATTTCAAGGGCTGAGGGAGAGGAGGAGCAAAGGCAAACATCTGGCATAAAGGGCAGGGAGGGAATGAGGGAGACGGGTCTCCGGGGAAAAGGAGCGGGGGGGCTGGCACAGCGGGAGCGGGAGGTGACCCCTCTCCCGGGGGAGAGGTGGCAGTGGACCTGAACGCCGGACAGGCCACCACCGTTTGGAGGGGACAGCACCTCTGAGCAGGCCAAGGCAAGGCCGGGCTGAGCTGGAGAAGGGGTCGGATGCCAACTGTCCCCCGCTCCACGGGATTGACGCCGCGGCGCAGGGACATCCCTGCCCCCCAGCTCAGAAGGTAACGGCAGAGCCGGTCACCGCAAGCCCCGGGGCAGGCAGCACGTTGACGGGGTCGGGAGATGCTCGACGGCACCAACAAGTAACCCGGCTAAAGCAGACGGGATAGTGCACCGAGATACGCTGGCCCCGTCACACATCATCGTGTCCCCCTCCCTGGATGAGACCCAGAGAAGCAGCAGAGTCAGAGGGACAACTCGGCCCCAAATCTGTTTCGCTGCCTCGCTGCAGAGGGAGAAGGGACGGCGGGGACTTTGCCTACGAGCCGTGCTTGGGGCTCCGGACCACCCACACCAGGTCCCCGATGGAGCATTGCAGGGTGTGCGGGACACTGGTGGGACTCCGGCCGGCGTCCCCCCGTCCCCGCGGGGAGCTCCAGGCGCGAGGCACCGCGGTTCGGACAAGGTCACGGCCTGGCACGGCGTCCCGTCTCGTCGGGAAGGGCAGCAACCCGCGATGGATCTCAGCCAGACCAGCTCTCGGACCTCAAAGACGGAGCCCAGGCGGCAGAGACGGCGCTGCGGCGGGCGCCGGCTTCTCCCGACGTCCAACCCCGGCTGCGGTCGAACCCCGACACCGAGAGGCCTCCGTGACTTCGCGGTGACCAAGCAGCACGTGCGACCGGCCCAAAGAGGAGGAGAGCGGGACGGAGGGAGGTTCGAACGCTCTGAACGTAACAACCAAGATTTTTTTTATTGTTCTTTTTAACAAAAAAAGCACCCCTAAAGGTGCGCATGGTGTCCACCACACCTCCGGCGCGTCGGCGTGGGCCCCGCTGCCATCTCCTCCTCTGAAACATCCTGGAAAACTCAGTCCCGGAGCCCAGCCCGGGATTTAGGCAAGGGAGCCACAGCACGGGATTCAAACACACACACACACACACACACACACACACCTTGTTGGCTGCCACGGGAGAAGCGCGGTAACACCTCCGGCTCCCGCACGGCCGATGCCGGAGCAGGCACCGGCGCCGGGATCCTCACCCCACAGCACAGGGCGTCTGGGGGCATGAAGGGGCAATTCCTGGGCCTTTATCCCATCCGCTTCCCGAAAAGATGACAAAAATAAAGCTTTCAAGCATAGAAAAGCCACCAGGTGACAGACCATTTGTTTTATATATATTTGTATGTATATATATAGAGAGATATTTATATATATATAGATAGAAGTGGGTTCTTCTTCTCTCATGTAAAAATTCAAAATACAGTTTTTACTATTAACAATCTGAAGTGTAAATGTACAAATTTTTACTGCTAAGCAAAAGGAAAACAAAACCAAAGAAACAAATGAAAAGAAACACACAGAGCAAGAGAAAATAAGAAGAGAAGATAAAGCTGGGCATGGGGGCACCCCGGGGCACACGCGCACACGGAGACCCTCGGGGGATCAGACCGCAAGGCAGAGACCACAACGGGATCCAACCCACCGGCGCCAGATCGGCAAACTTTTATTTCTCTTTTAAAAACCATCGCATCCGCCTCTCCGGGGGTGAGGAGGGAAGGGGACAGGGGTGGAGGGGGAACTCCCTTCCTCAGAAAAGCTACCCCGTCTGTACACCCGGCGAGCGTCCCGCTTCCCGGCCGGGAGGAGCACCCCACGGCCGTGCCCCCCCCCACCGCCACCGCCACCGCCACCGCCGCCGGTGTCTCACCGGGGGCACGGCTGCCGCCCTCGGCAGGGGCGCGAAACGAAAACGCAAGCGTCGCGTAGCGGCTGTCTGTTCTGCGGCAAACCGGGCTCTCCTGCCCGCTCACCGGAGCCGCGGCGGTGCCCGTCCAAGCCTCCGCGGCAGGTCGGGCGACGATCGCGCGGCGGCGGCGGCGGTGGTGGGGCGATGGGGGGGGGGTGGCCCTTGCGCGGCTCGGCCCCCCCCTCCGCCTCGACGTCCGCCAAACTGGAGGAGCGCTGGGTGGCTAGAATCTAAAGCAGATTTCAAAACACCTCATTAAGCACACACACAAATGAAATCCTCACAGTGCCGGGGGAAGCGAACATGAACCAGAGGGTGTTTAGAGCTTTCAATGTCTGTGCAAAGCGAGGAGGCTGACGGCTGGATTTCCCTTTAGGGCGTATTCTTTCTCTTCCGCTCTTTCACCCTGCCCTGGGCCTTAGGATATCGCAGGGTCCTTGGGTTTGGACTGCTCAGTCCCTGACAAGAGGGAGATGGTGGGATCTTCTGAGTACTCGTCTCCGTCCGTGAAATACGGCCCTTCCCCCAGCTCAAAGAATATCGGCAGGTCTCCGCTCCCCATGTCGACGGCGCTCGAGTCCACCAGGAAGAGGGGCTGGGCTGTGTAGTGCACCAGCTGCTTTCCTGCAAAGAGAAGAGTTTGCACGAGGGTAGCCCCTTTGGGGAGGAGGGCCAGCGAACCGAACGCCGGGCAGAGGAACGAGAGCGACAAGGTTTCGCTCTCGAAACCGCCAACGTCAACTGCTTCCGCGCTACTTCCAAGAAGCGCTCCTCGCCACTCAAGCGGTGAGACGCCGGGACTCGTGCACATCGGCAAGGAACGAGAATTTGACCTTAGCAGGGTTCCAGCCCGCTCTCTGGGACACAAGGTGAGGGACCGGGGGCTTCTCTGTGCCTCCGTGGACACACTGACTCAGGGAGAGGGCCCTGACCAGGCTGCGAGATGCAGAGCCCGCAGCTTGGTGCTGGGGTTGCTGCCGTGAAGGAAGAGCGGCACCGTGACGGTCCACGCGATTCCACGCAGACAGAAATCCCGGGGTCGGCAGGGACCTCGAGTGTGTCTGCTCCGACCCCCTGCTCAGGCAGGGTCAGCTGGAGCAGGCTGCCCAGGACCGTGTCTGAACATCTCCCCAGCCTCTCCGGGCAGTCTGTGCCAGCGTTTGACCACCCTCACAGCAAAAAAAAGTGTTTCCTTCTGTTCTGATGGAATTTCATGTGCTCCCATCTGTGCCATGGCCTCTTGCCCTGTCCCTGGGCACCGCTGAGGAAAGCCTGGCTCCCTCTGCTTTATTCCCTCCCACCAGGGATTTATACGTATAGCCAAGATCCCCCTCTGTGCTTTCTTTTCCAGGCTCAACAGCCTCATCTCTCTCAGCCAAATACGCTTTTTGGGAGGAGAAATGATTTTGCCACAGCCTCAATTCTCACGCTACCGAGTCACTGAACACCAAGACGGCCGCCCGGTACCTGTGTCTGCTGTGCTGGCCTCTGTCTCAGTAGGTTTCTGCTGTTCCTGGGACGAAAGGAGATCCTGAATCTGCAGGGAGAAAGACCGGGTCAGTAAGTGCATTGCATGGGTCAGACGTGCAGGGCTCCTCTCTGCGCCCACCTCGGGACTGACCCGACACACGCACTGCACAAAGCAAGCCGTGATTTACAGCCTCGAAGCCCCACTAAGGCAGCGAGAGACATCCTCAGAGGTTTACAAGGTTGTCGGTGGCCCCGCGCAGATCCAGACGCAGCCTGTGCGGAGCGCTCCAGCTCCCAGGTCACAAACGTGACTGGTTCGGGCAGTACACGACCCTGGTTTCGCAGATCCTCTCTTCTATACGCAAAGGTCCTGCTCTGCAATGCTCCCTTTGATCGCAGCATGAAGCCTTTCTGCATCCCGGGATCTCAAATCCTGGGGAAAGCCTTCAGGACACGTTTGTAATGAGTCATTTTGGTTTTTAAATTTATTTTTATTTATTGGAAGTCTTATTGCTGCTACAGCACCTGAGAGCTGCCGGTCCCGGCAAGCTGCCAGAGCGACCGGGGCTGTGGCTGAGGACACGATCCCGTTTCACACCCCTGTCCCACAGGCATGACTGGGTTGGAAAGGCTGAGACGTCGGTGTTACAGGGAGACAAACTCTGGAAGCGGGAGAAACAGCTCTGCCCACCCGAGAAGCTCCGCTCACCGCAAAGTCAGGGGGGAAGCCCCGCCACCCTCAGAGCTAACGTCATCCAGGGAATACGGCGCTGAGCCTGCTAATCCCAGATCGCCGAGCAGGATTCTCCACCGGTGCCACGGGGAGGACAATGCCTGAGCAGAGACTCTCCTGCGGGATCACTTTCCCTCTCTGGATTTACAGTCAGCGAATAATCCCGTGGCTACTTATTACAGCAACTGCTGCCACGGAAAAGGCACCTTAGCAAGTATTTCAATGCGCACCCAGCGTTTTTTGTTACCGGTTAGCAACCGGCACTAAGTAAAAGCAGACCGCTTGTGAGCACGCAGGTCTTCACGGAGCGTCTGGCCACAATTTAGGAACCCTGCAGCTCAACCTACAGCCAGCACGGGGGTTTTTGTAGTGTGAAGGCTGGGTGAAGACAAAGCCCAACAAGACACCCCTCCCGACATTACACAGGAGATAAAAAATACGCAAGTGACC
Organism: Harpia harpyja; assembly: GCF_026419915.1. Classification (NCBI taxonomy): domain Eukaryota; kingdom Metazoa; phylum Chordata; class Aves; order Accipitriformes; family Accipitridae; genus Harpia; species Harpia harpyja. Next base: position 79,036,006 of record NC_068944.1, read on the forward strand.
TCGATCCAACCACTGCTTGAGCTGAAGAGCTAAGCTGTGAATTTCAAAGGACACCAGTTAAGACTCTTTTGGTAAATCCTGCTTCCAGATTTTCTACGGTGTAACTCTCAGCTCAACGACACAAAGTAATTCATTTCTGAATTACTGAATCTTCACTGCTCATGTTCTTCTCCCAAATCCCGCTAATCCCTTGTCCTGCTTTCCCGGCCCAGCCAGCCCCAGCCCCAGCTGCTGCAGCAGAGCCTCGAGTCAGTTGGAAACTTGATTAAACAACTTATGGGGTAGGTATCTGTCTGCACACGTGTAAAACCGTGCCCTGCACCTCTGCACTTGCCCCTACAGCCCTTTTTCCTTGCAAATATCCAAATGACTTGGCTAGCCATCGGGTGTCTGCATCACACCGCTGGGCAGCAGAAAGAAGCAAAAAGGTAGAGAAATGTCTAGCAAGAGACAGGCACCGGAGATGCTGCAGAATTATTAACTGGGAACTCCTTTTCTGTATTCTACCCTGCATCCCAGGCGGGGTAAGGTGTACCCCAAAAGAGCTTGTGGGAATTGTTTTGCTTAGGGAAAAGCCACAAGGTCTCTGAAGATGTACTTTGGAGAGGGACAGGGTGCTGTCCGTGCTCCCCGTGCTCCCCCTGCTCCGTAACACCGGCATTAACGCCTTCTTCACAGCCATCCCAGGAGCATACGTTGCATCACCTGTGGGCCCGCAAGGTCCCCAGCAAAGAGACTAAATTTGGGCTTTCCTGTTTTGCAAAAACTTTCAAGATGTTTCCTGTTCTGCACTGGGGGGAGAAAACACAAGATCCCTTTGTGCTTTTCCTGATAAAAAAAAAAAAAAAAGAAGTGAGGGGGAGAGAAGGGGCTAGAGACCAGCTGAGGGTCTCTTGCTCACTGTATCAACTGGAGCAGGAGACCCCCTGCTTGCTCTGATCTGGACCAGACTCCCCCTCCTGCACTCACGGCAGCACCCAACCTGTTGTTTATCTCGGTCTCCCTCTGAGTTCTTCTCGCGGAGTTGTTCCATTTTGGGCAAACACCGATACACGTCCCAGGGCAGAGCGAGGCCGGCGCCGCAGCCCCGGAGCCGGAGCGTGCACGCAGCTGGCAGAACACCGGGGCTGCAGGCGCTGCTCTGAACCGGGGCAGGGAGAAGGACCTGGCTCTGCCCCAGCCCGGGAGCACTCCGGTCATCAGGCTGCTGGCTACTCTGAGGGTCTAGGACTCGCCGATTTTGACCGTAACTTCCACCCTGCTGCTCCAAGCGCCTTCTCAACGCAGCCACGAAATGCTGTGTTTGACTAAACACCCCTATCTGACGAAAAAATCATTTTATCAGGCAACACTGGCTCTTGCAAGGAGAGTCTGTATTAGTGCCATGCACGGTGTTCAGCGCTGATGATACACAAGTAAATAAAATAAATAACACGGCACATGATGGAGTTTGCCTTGAGAAAACCTCCTGGCAATTTAGGAAAGTCAGAAGGACGGGTTTATGGAAACCACATGCAGCTCTATAGGCTTCAGTGCACTTCCCTGTTCAGGGGGCAGAGCTCACGTGAGGGATGGAAGTCTCAGCACCTAATTAACCGAGTATGAGTGATGAAGTAGCCCCGCTCTCTGTGTGAGCTGCTCAGAGAAAGCCGCAGTGCTAATTGAATTATTTCCCCTCGGTGGCTCCCCCAGCCCGCGCAGGGCTCCGCGTTCCTCCTCTCTCCCACACCCCCTCCCTCCGGGCTGGGGCTGGCCTGGACACTCTTCAGAGCCTGTCAGAGCCTTCCTTTAATCACACGGAGAGGCTGCTGCAGAACAGCAGGACACACTTCATTCTGGCAGCTGTGTGTGCATGGAGGGATTTTTAACAGCTACTCACACTGGCAAGGCTGCTGTCCAGGTCGGGAAGGTTCATGTCTGTAACCGTCATTGAAGGGCTAAACAGCTGCCAAAGGAAAGAATGATTAGTGTAGGGAAAGAAAGCAAACCCAGGCGTGCTGTGGAAATTCATGGTTGAAGCTACCGTGGTCCATCTGCCACTGCAAGCCACACGCACATGGTACTGCGAGACGCAGCTGGGGCCCTGCTCCTGGAAGGACAGGCAGGAGGGAGGAGATACTCACATCTAATAGTGCGCTTGTGTCTACGCTGAAGCCGTGTGTGGTCAGCATCGTCTGAAGGTTATCCAGGTTGGAATCGATGGTGTCCAGATGGTCGTTGAGTTCATTCCTGGGCAAAAGAAAGAGGAGCGCAGGCGATCAATGCCGAGCAGCCTCTCCCAGGTTCTGGGCTACTAAGGGGACTTTATCCACCCACGGACTGCAACCCTCCTACAACCCGCGCAGGAGAGCGGGGCTGGGATTCCTGGCTCTGCGCAGATGCCAGCTCCAGCTGCCAGCGAGCTCAGGTGTTGCGGTACGAGGCTGCAGCGATGCTCTCTCCCCCTCTCCACCTAGTCCTCTGGCCTGAGCCTGGAGACTCTTCCTCCCCAGAGGTCCGAGGGCGAGCGCAACCCAGACGAAGGAGAAAACAGTGAATTTCTTACGAACCCCAGGATTTCTGCAAGCCATTTAGGGCTCTGTGGTTAGGGTCTTGGTAACCACCAACCACCGTGGGCTGGCAGGGAGCTCGGTGCAGCTGCGCCTTTACAGTAAGCAACTTTGGACCCTTGTTTCAGTCCAAACGCAAGGACCGCCTCTGCTTGGCACCTCCTGGCTGCGGACACAGGACAAAGGCAGGGCAACAAACCTTCTTCCCTGCAACAACTTGCTTTGGGGGAAAAGTTTCAAAGGGACCGCTGCTGGCCAGAAAAAACCTTTGCATCTGGACTGGCAATGGGGAAAACTTCTATTTGTTCATCAGGAGATGGAGTTTCTAGTAGCAATGGAGAGAACTAAAGCTGCTTCTGTGTACCTGGGGAAACAAACCTTCCCACTGCATCCTGACCTGCGCACGTCCCTGCACGGCTCCCGGCAGCACCAGAGAGTGTACATCTGCGTGGCGGGGCACGGGGGAAGAAGCACCAAGCCCCCACGTAAATCCCAGCTCACTTGCTGGCAGACAGCAATTCCAGGATGAGGACCAACAGCGTAATTCATCTCAGCTATCTTTGCCACTGAAAGCTGGTATCTTGTCAAAGCCGGGCTCCCTCCATAGCCACCTGCAAACTGGACGCTGTGCTGGGATGGACGGCACTGAAGTGCCAGCCCCGCAAGCCAGGCCATAAGACAAACCAGGCCAGGTCCGAGGACACGGCTCGTTCCCTCCTGCAGAGCCCTGGGATAATGCTGCAGACCAAGGTGGGTGGCAGAGCATGAGCAATCCCGGCCAAGATCGCTTTTAACTGACCTAGACCTAGGGCTGCGAGACTGAGCTCCAGAGAACGCTCAGCCGGAGAGCAGAAGGACAGCAAGGGCTGCAGAGGTGATGGTGAAGTGGAGAACTGGCCTCACATTCTCTCATTCTCCGGTTCCACGGTGCTTGAGGCACTTGTGTCCACAATGCTTCAGAATAAGAGAAGAAAAGTGGATGACCTAAGCTTCGTGGTGCTACCAAAAAGCCTGCAAGGCTCTCTCATGAGCACTCTTGGGAAGAAGAGTCACGTTTGTTAGTGGCCCGGGGTTTGACCCATGGCCCTGCTGAAAAGCCCCCGAATTTGGCAAGGTTAGCAGCAGCAGGTTCAGTTTATTGCACAGTCACCAGTTCTGGCGTGGCCCCGTGTTCAATCCAGCATGTTTTCTGTCCTAGAAGGGCTCTTTTTGGCTACTGAAGGAGCCCACGAGGGACTGGCAGCGTAGGTCCTGCACAGGGAGACCCAACACTGGCAGCTGAAGAGGAAGATGTCAGAGAGGCACGGGCAGACGTGCACAAGCACGAGGCAAACAGCAACGCTGCAGTTTTCAGTCTCACAGGAATTAGAAAAACGCCAGGAAGCTACTTCTCTTCTTGGAGGGTCTGCAGCTGCTGTGGAGTTTGTCGTCCCCCCCCAGCTTCCACTGCCACCGGCATCCCGCAGAGGAGCATTTCTGCGATGATCCCTTTGGGACACCGATCATCCCCGAGCCCGCGCGGTGCGGCAAACACCCGACTGCGGGGGTACGGACTCAGCCGCAGCACGGGCCGTTCCAGGTCCCTCCCCGGCACCTGGCGTGAACCTCCCCGGCTCGCCACTCCAGAGCTTTTACGTTCTCTCTCATCCTACAGCAGCACCACGAGGATTACAAAATCAAGTCTATTTTGTCATTGCTGCAGAAAATGGAAAGAGGCCGCAAGGTCACATCGCAGCTCAGAAAGCCTAGCAGCAGAAACGAGCATCCTGCCAGAACAACAAATATCCTCATTCTGGGAATACTGTGCTTGGGGCCACAGGAAAGCTGGCTGCAGACGCAGTCCATGAACACATTCCTGCCTTACCTCTCCCGTGCATGCAAGTGGGAGCTGCAGAGATCTGCAACTCTTTTTTAGAGCTAAGATCCATGAACATACTGCAAATAAATTACTTATCCAAGTTTGTGCTTTTAAATGACTTCCGAAGTCTTCACTGCACAGCACCCGAAATGCTCTGATGGATTTCAGCAATCCCGCAATTAGGAACGTCCAGCAGAGTGGAATGGACCAGTCCTGGCCAAGGTGTCATTAGAAAACCCGCCTGTGACAAGCTGGTCCTTCCACCCCTGAGGGGACGGAGTCCAAGCAGGGGTATGATCCAGATCACGCAAAAAGTGACACTGGGATTGGACTACTAACAAACTCCAGGCCTTCGAAGCGAGTCTCCCCGTTTCTTTGCAGGAGACAAGGGGCCCCTGAACCACCGTTGTCGATGTTGAACTGGAAATGGGTAGTCGCTGTTTGGTTCCCAGCACTGCTGGCAGGTAACTCTCCCCGCAGGTCCTGCTCTGCTGTGCTGAGCCACATCCGACACCAGGCTAGGTTTGCCATCAAAAACTGCTCACCGAGCAGGGAAGAAAGGCAGAGTGTGATTCTCTGGAGAAATACAGTCTTCCGTAACTTTCCAAGTGCGTTGTGGGCTGAAGCAAGAGGAACCAGTGTCTCCAGGAGAGAAAAGAGGTCGCTGCACAAGGCATGGAGATGGAGGGGGCCGAGGGCTCCGTAAGGTCTGTGCCCGTGTCCCTAAAGCCCGAAAGCCCCAAAGGAGCAGCCCGAGCCAAGCGTGCTGAGGAAGGAGGCCAGGAGCGCTCCGTTCCCCCAAGACAGGCCATGCTCTGAAGGCGAGGAGACCATCTCCAGTGCTGAAAGATCAACACCTTCTCTTCAAAGCTGATACTCCAGCAAAAGGCCTATCCGACGCCTGCAGCCCACGGAAGACACAGGGAGGTCCGACACGAGGGTCCTGCTGAATCGCTGTGTCCCTTGTAACCTACATCAGGCCCTGCAAACTAAGAGCAGAACCCCTGGAAAATGCGACGGACACAGGACTGATGATATAGGATCGGTGATGCTGACACAGAAGAGCTTTGCTTGTCCCCAGGTATGCGGACGTGCAGGGAAAGGGGAACTGGAAAGATTTTGGAGGTAAAGAATTAACCCTGTCCTAAGTGTACGCCCTGGCTCTGCTTTCCCCGTCACACCAACCATCCATCCCCACACTCAGCCCATCTTCGCGGCAAGCTCCCCAGCTCTCGCTCCGCTTTCCGGCTGCCAACCACCTCGCAAGAATAACAAACCCCGGCTACGCAGCGCGCCTCGCTCCAGCGCCGCTTCCTCGGCTCCCGGGGCAGCCCCGCAGAGCACGGGCTCTCGCGAGACCCTCGCTGTCTGAGTTTCCATCTGATGAAGTGATGAAAGTCAGCCTGCGCGGTGTGGTCTCGCTCTGTGTGGGCTGTTTTACAGTCTGAGAAGTAGCTATGTAAAAATAGCACCTTCTTACTCAACAGATCTGCTCTCCGTGGGTCTGCCTCTCTTCCCCGGCGGAAAGATGTGTTTAATACCGATGCCACGGTGGCCCTGGACACCGGGTGAGCGAGCCAGGGCACGCTGTGCCAAACCCACTGCCAGGGAAGTCCTGACCGTGCGATCCTTGTTATGACTGATGGAGGCAGCAGAAAGCAGGCGACCTGCCTCTCCCTCCGCTGGGAACCAGTTGAGCTGGCAGTCAGGAGCAGCAGCTTTTTATTGGGGAAAAGGCACATTTTGATATGGATGCTGATTGACAGAACTCCCATCTGCCAGTCCCTTGCGATGCCTCCAGCGCTGCCTGCTGCTGCCCCTGCACGTGTGTTACGGCAATGCAGCTGCCTGCAAGCCCAGCCAGTGCCCAGCACCAGTGTGGATCCACAGCCATGAGGAGACTGTCCTTCCCGGGAAGGACCTGGAGCTCCCGTGGAGCTCCTGAGCACGGTTCTCAGATCTCCATCAGGCACAGTCAGTTCTTTCGCAGGGAGCAGCTCGCAGCGTCACCAGCCTGGCTCCCTTCCCTAGCAGAGCTGCCTGTCCCTTCTGATCCTTACCTCTACCAAGCACAGGCTGCTGGCTATTTCCCAGAAACAACTGACTGGGCACTAGACACTTCTAGGTGATAAGCAACCCCAGTCCTCCGAATCTGAAGCACTGACGATGCACTGAGCTGTTTTTCTTCCCTGTATTGCTTTCCTTTTCAAATGTTCCATTTTCTAAAAGCAAGAAGACAGAGCAGCTTTGCAACGACTATCACATTTATACAGGGAAAAAAGCAGTCCTCTGGACCCTGCGCTCTCTCCAGGCCATCGTGTTGCTGTCTGTTTGTACCTGGGAAATGGGCTCGGGGTGTAAGACAGCAGGGTCCAGATCCCACCAGCCTCCAAACAACAACCAGAGCTGTAAGCAATGATTCCTGCAATGACCACCTCTGACACAGCCCTTGAGGCAGAGGTGAGACACCGATTTAGAAATGCGTTTTAGCTCAAGACATACGACATTGGTCTTTTGCATTATTCTGTACATTAGCTTAAAGTATCTAAGGGCAATACTTCAGGCAGTTTTTCCTAGGCTTCTGTGGGAGACACGATACTGGCCTAGATGGATTTTGTCCTGACCTGGGATGTTTTTTATTGTGGAAAAGCTGTATTAGAACAGTATCTTGGTGGGCAGTCAGGTTTGCAGTGGGAAGTTTCATTGTTCTGTCATTATCACAAAAACGGAAAATGCGCCAGAAAAGTCATTTCAGCCCCGAGCTCCCATAGCTTTCCAATGCAACGCTTTGTTACTGAAGTGTGCGAATTTTGTGCTGGCAAGAGATACCAAACCAGCAGCTTTCAGGGCTGAAGTTTCCATTCATCAAAACCAGGTACAGCATGGACAACAGCAGAGCAGACTTCCCTCCCTTCCCTGCCAAGACCACCTAAAAGGATGAGAAGCAGTTTAGCCTCTGCTGGCCACTCAATATTTTTTAGTTGCTGTGTTGAGTTGGCCAAGAAGTCTGCCACTCGGTGCCAATTTTTAGAGTGAGCTTTTTCCTTGCTGATATACTACCTATAACGTTCGGAAAGCTGACTTCAGTGCACTGGCAGCTCCCTGCTTAGTGCAATGTTCCCCTGCTCTCTTGCCCAGAATTGCAATGCTTGGGGACAGCGGCTATTGAAATGCTAACCCTTGCTGTGATCTGCAATGAAGTGAGGAAGAGGAAGAACTGGGGCAAAGACGAGTGACCTCTGACATCTGCGAAGTGCGAGTCAAACTGAAAAATACAAACAGAAGAGGATACTAGATTCAAAAGACTCACAATCAGGCACTTTCAGGAATGAAATGTTTGTTATGTTCAAAGGCAAGAACAGTTAATCGACCATGCTCCTGCACTTTAAGCAGCGCGGAATGCACTGCAGTCATGGCACTGCAGCGCTTTAGAAGCAGGCAAGCAGTTTCAGGCTGGCAGAATTCTTATTAACAACAAAAAACAAACATGAAAACAAACAATCCTGCGAAAGCAAGTGAAGACAGCACAGGTTCGTTACAGCACAGCCAAGCTCAGCTAGAAGTTTCTCAGCAAGACAAACTCCTTCTGATGCGGGTCTGCTTATATTAGCTTCTGTAGGGTGGCACTGACACGGGGACCGCAGCGGCTGTCACGTCTAACAGGGCGCTGAAGCTCTGCGAAAACACAGGCACTGGCACACAACGCTTTGTTCAGACCCACAGTGGCCCGCTGCTCTATGTAACATATACATTATGTTAATAATGCAGGTGTCGATGTTTTTCAGCATGCAGTGGGCTTTGGCTCTTGTAAAGCGGCTCACGAGGGTCCCCAGGTGGATGGTGGATAATGTTTGGGCAACACTGTCAAGTGTTTCCATGCAAACGCTCCCTTTTATTGCCTGAATCTTGGTACTGTCACCTGCTGCTAAAATGCTGTTGGTCACACGAAGGTAGCTCTCAGTTCCAATGAAATTCCCTTGGACAAAGGATGTCTTGTAGATTAAATAACAGCCTGCGTGGCTCACAAAGAGGCACTGCATGCAGTCTTAAGGGCTGCTCTTCGCCAATAAATTTGAGAACAACTGAAACATGCTTCGTGTGATGAAAAACAGGTATCGCTGAGACTTCTTGGCAGGCTGTCAGTGCCTGGGTCAAGTGAGCGGCGTTTGGGCACCCCTGACATACTGTAAAGTCACCTACCATCAGTAAACACTTCCCTTATTACCTACATCTCAATACAACGAGAAAACTCCTGGGAATTTAACAGAAGCCTCAGAGAAAGGGCACTGCACAGCGTCACGTCCTTGGTGCGGTGCACGCAGCGCAGGCACCAGGACACGTGGCTTGTTTGGCTCCAAAGCCTGAGGAGCAAGCACTGAGCGGTGAGCTCTGACCACGGGATGGGGCACACGGAGAGGCTGCGTGCCTTGGCGCTGAGAAGACTCTGACACACTCCTGGGGATGTGACAAGCAGTGCGCTGCCCATTTAAAACAGCTCACTGCCAGCACTTCAATTAGCAAGTCATCCTTTCTGCCTGTTCAGTATCTCAGTGCAATTCGTGCTCTGGTCATTCCACTTCCCACTGGGCACGTACGACTGCTGGATGGCTTAGAATCATCGAATGGTTTGGGTTGGAAGGGACCTTCAAAGGTCATCTAGTCCAACCCCCCTGCAATGAGCAGGGACACCTTCCACTACATCAGGTTGCTCAGAGCCCCGTCCAATCTGACCTTGAACACTTTTCGGGGTGGGGCATCGACCACCTCTCTGGGCAACCTGGGCCAGCGTCTCACCACCCTCATCGTAACAAATTTCTTCCTTAGATGTAGACTGAAAATCCCCTCTTTTAGGTTAAAACCATTACCCCTTGTCCTATTGCTGCAGGCCCTGCTGAAAAGTCTGTCCCCATCTTTCTTATTGGCCCTCTTTAAGGATTCCTTTTATTATTTACACTTTGCCTTCCAATTCCCTGGGGCAGGGACAGATTTTCTGTTAAATGGTTACACTCCGCCTAGCACTGTGCGCCCGTGGGGTTGACCACAGTATGCTGCAACTCTTCTTTTACAAATTCATGTGGCAAACAGGCTAGGAGCCAAGAGATGGACACAGGACTACTGCATGGCTGGGAATCCTTACTGGCTAGATTCGTTCCTTCTGGAATGCCCTCTAAAGGAACTGCAAACAGATGAGAGAAGCACCGTGTTGCTTGCAAACTGCACGAGTAAGAGAGCACCAAAGGAAGAGGAAGCACAAGCCCTTTCTTTTGAACAGTTCTAAGCAGCTTTGTAAGACGAAGCGTGGAGCTCAGTCTCTGCAGGGGCAGGGGCAAATGTTTTCTGTGTCCTTTCCCTGCTTCTGCACAGCCTGTGAGAGTCCTTAATAATTCAGAGAAGCTCTCGGCAGCGCTTTTTTTTCTTCATTTTTATTACCTTTTAAATGGCCAGTTTCAGCTTCTGATGAGCTGTACAATAAAATCTGTCTCTTTAAGGACAGCTGGTACCGGTGAGATGGATTGCGGCGCCCTGGACAGGTCTACAAATAGGTGAAGCTACAGACAAACATCTCCTCCAAGGCCAAGAGGAAGGAGTTAGCAGGCATCTCCTGACTCTGCATGTCTCCAAGGTGTAAAGGCAGCAAAGCCTGTTCCATCGCGCTGCCAACAGGCTGTAGACCCTGCTGTGGTGGGCAGCCTTCAGCTCTCTCTGTACTCACTGTGTAATGTTAAAGGAAGAGGGCTTCTTCTACAGGTTTTGTCCCTTCTCCATGTAGAGCTATGACACTACAGCTCTGAAAAGTGATGGCTAACACAGAATTCACGCTAATGTGCGCATGTCACACTATCATCAGCTTGGGCGTGTGAATCCACAGCAGCCTTCTGGCTAAAAGAGCTCTCTGCTGCCTTCCAAGACCCTGAAAGTAATTGTGTCTTGCCCAAACTGCTTTTATACTTTAAGGACAGAAAGTCTGTCCTGGCATTGAGAGGGAAGACCTTAATTCCGATACTCTGTTTTCCCCAGAACGTAGAGAGAATGGGAAATGGCCGAGATCTGAGAAGTGGCTGAGATCTCAATATGGTCAAGGGAGAAGTTCTTGGCAGTTTGATATGGACAAACAACTCTCTAGTTTTTCATCCCAACACTTGCAGTTGCATCTGTGAGCACTGTGTGGTGATCAAAGACATAAGACTACACATCTGATCCCTAATAAAATGCTACCCATCAACTTTCAGCCTGCCACCCACTGAGTCCAGCCTAAGTTTGATGCAAGCTGTGTCCTAGTGAGTAAAGAAGCTGAGTGGAAGGATGCATTCACCATGACTAGAACTACGTGAGCAAACGACAGTTTAATGCAAAGCTTCCTCCGTTATTAATTTGGAGGGCAGCTGGGACAGGCAAAAGCAGAGGACAGCACAAGGGCAGCGCTATAGAGCACACTGTCAGAGCAGGCTCATGGAGAAACGCTGCCCACAGCGGTTCCAAGTCTCACCTACAGGTAAACCCATGGGGATTAAAGCTTCTAGCAAGCAATACTGGAAGCTGCCTGCACTGTGTGCCTGTCAGCTGCCTTTGGACTGCAAATACAATGCAGAAGCTTTTATACTGTGAGGATGTGCTGGGCCTGAGATGAAAGACAGCTGATCTTACAGTGACTCAATTCCTACGCTGGAGAAGCAGGCAGATTGAACAAGCCCTTATTTAGCACAGTAATTTTTATCCGTTCTTATTTTGGCATCCCACGTGGCCCCTTGCAGCAGAGCGCTGGGTCCCCCACGCAGGGGGTTTAATTCTGTGCCTGGGTTCAGGTGGTGGGCTACACTCATTGCTCCAAGCAGAACAGGAATGGGAGAGCAAAATATCTACCCTGGCACTGGCAGGGAGGGCTGCGCTCAGAGCCACAGGTGAGCTCCTTGGACAAATGACCACATTTGCTTCCAACGTTGGCTGGAAGCCCAGGTTGCTAGCATCTTTTAAAGCTTAACGGTACAGAGCGGTGGGATGGCTGGCAAGACCTGAGCTTGGCCGGTCTCAGCACAGCACTTACTTGTCAAGGCAGGCAACGCTGAGGCACTTTTCCTGGGGCTGAGGCTGTGTGGTGCTGTTGCCGGCTGCAGCGGTTGTAGTGCTGGGTTCGTTCTCCTGCAGGATGGAGTCAATGAACGTGGAAGGGGACAGAGCAGTTTCAACAGCAGGAGGGTTCCCTGGGCTGACCTCCTCTATCTGGGGGCTGCGGGCAGGGCTCAGGGGTTCTTCTTTGATACGGACCACAGGACTACTCCTGAGAGAAAGAGAAAGAGAAAACTGGTAAAAATCTCACACTAACACATTCCCGATTTCTGAGCTCTGCTTCCACACAATAGGACAAAAAATCCTCGTGACTGCTGTTGCCTTTTCACATACAAAGCCTCCGGAGCCAGCTACAAAGATGAGGTTGAACGAGTACCTAAATATTTCTTCTCTGATTCTGATCCTAATCAGCTCCCCTGACACACCAACGTCTTCTGCTGTTACTGCAATCTCAGTGTATTTCTTGTGGCTAAAGGTTTGTGAGGCTGCTCAGTCCAGGACCTGCCATGCAGTCAGCTCTGTACAGGCAAAGTTATTGGAAGGAGGGTGTGATTTTTCGTTAACAGTACAGTTAAAACAATACAGCTTTTGATGTGGACGTAGTCTAAATAGTACAGAAGTAGCATAGTGTATATACCCTTTTTTAAAGTCACCTCTGAGACATGCATGACATAATCATCACTATAGCAGAGGCTGTAGTGTTTTAACTGCTCCCACAAGGTCAGCGGAGCGACTCCCTTGTGCAGACAAAGCCTGGGATCGACCTTTTACATAAGCACCCAGGCATTTTCAGATGTACTATTTTTATGGGATGGGAAGATGGCTTCTTTGGCCAGCCCTAATTTTACTAGCCAAACTCACTGATTTGGGGGTGTAAGAGGTGCAATTAGTCCTACTGGAAAGGACAGCAACTACAAAAGGACAGAGAAAAGGGCCATTAAGCAAACATATGGTCTATATTTAAGAGCGAGTGTTCCTGGCAGAGGGTATTAAAGGCAGTAAATGGCATTTGTGGGTGATTCAGCACCTCAAGGGAAGTGCCAATGCCAGGAATAACCTATTGAAGAGGAAGAAAAAAGGAGTCGGGAGACCACAAGGAAAGATGGGTCCTTCTTGCCCGGGGAGGCTCAGCAAGTTCAAGAGCTGCTGCTGGTGGGAGTGGGGCCGCAGGGAGCAAGGGCTGAACCGCCGCACCGAGGGATGCTGCGAGGGGCTTTCACTGATGCAGACCGGCGGAGGCAGGGGCACACGAGGCTGAGTATTACCTCTGGCATCTGAGGACAGCTCTCACCTCTGCTAGGGCCTGTAAATCTGAAGGAGTTGAAAACGCTGCTGCCGGGCGCTAGCTGACCTGCACTGGCTACAGATTCTCAGTCTCTTCACCCTTGCTGTTTGGGAAAGAGCTGTCATTGTTATTCTCAGTTACTTGGGACTGAAGCTGCTTTCTGCACCTCCTCCTCTGCGCAGCGAGTTTATAAGGGCAGGGCAAAGCTAACCCTGCTCCCAGGATGTCGGTAATTTCACAGGACGGAGCGGACAGGCCAACGAAGACGGCTTCCGTGTGGAAAACAAACTGTGACTCCCCCCAGACAGGTTCACACTAGACAGGGCAGGCAGAGGAGCGAGTATTGTTTGGAAAACAGAATTAAAGCTGAACAAAACCAACCAACCAACCAACAATCTGCTGAGGTGGCAGCGTCCTGAACAAGACTATCCTGGAGGGACAGGTCAAGCTTTCTGTAAAGTCCTGGTAAGGTAAGCAGGATTGAGTTCAAACACCCTGAACGTCCCCTGCACCAAGGGCTGCACCATTTTCCAGCTGTCACTCACGGGGGATTCTTAACAGAAGAGGCACGTTATACCGGTGTTTGACTACCCAGCTCATTGGGAAACACACTCTCTCTATGCAGACAGTTTCAGATTTTATGACAGCAACAGCCTACCTTTCATCGAGACTGCCGCTGGGAGATGCTGAAGGGCTGGACTGGGCTAGCTCGGTCACGTCGGAGATAATGGGACCAGAGTTGGCTGAAGAATCCGGGGAATATAGGTTGGAGCCACTATATGCTGGGGAAGAAGCCTGAAATGACAATCACAGCATTCGCGATGTGAAGCACTAGGCACGTACTGTATGCCGTCCCGTGTACGGGAGATGGAGCGGGAGGAGGCACATCGGAACAGTCCAAAATCCTGACCCACCCAAGGGAGAAGGCAATGTGGGACTCAACATGATGCCTAGAAATACACTACTGCCAACCCAAAGCACTACTAGAAAAAAAAAAAAAAAAAATTAAAAAAGAAAATAATCAGACTTCTGTCCTGTAAACTTCATTTTCTTGGAAATAATGGAACTTAAAAAGTAAAAATAGTAGATTCTTTTTCTGCATCATTCACACTTGGGCTTTTAGAAGCCCAGATTTTCAGCTTTCCCCTTCTACTAAAACTCCATTCTTTTACTCTTAAATGAAAGCTGAAATTCATATGACCGAGACCTACAGATGTAAGAAATACAAAGATTTCTACGCTCTAACAACACATGAAATGGCTGCATTTTGATATCGATCTTGCCAAGGAGCAAATTAATTGAGACATTTGAGTGAACCTGAATCCCCTTTCCTCTTTGCGTACCAGCGTTTATCAGTCCAGGACACAAAGCAAACTGCAGATCAGAAGATGCACTCAGGAGTCAGAAAACCACGGGGGATGCGGAGAATACAGGGTAAGAGATTCTGCTCAAATTCTCACAGCTGCCCTTAGCTTTGAGCTGATCCACGGTCTCACTCACTCTCCTCCTTCGGAGCTACCTCCTGACATTCAGACTGTCAGCGATGGTAACACCGAGCGGTAGCTAGAGAAAACCATGGTCCATCCTTACCTGCAGATAAATATTTGACTGTCTCTCCTTTAATGCTTGCCTGTACTGCACGTGCTGTAATTTGGCTTACAGCAGCACTACGTTAACCTTCGTGATCACCGCTTAGCACAGTCAAGACCACAGTGCGGATACGGCCCCTCAGCTCCCTCGTAATTAAAAAGAATACTAAAGAATAACCAACCAAAATTAATTCCATCTCACTGCATGCCAGGTGGTGCACAGGGACACGCGGAGGTGCTCTGCAGACTCTCTGCCCATAGGCTTGCCTGGAGAAGTTGGATCCCCACCTCCATCTGCACGAGCCTCCTGCCCACTGAGGAACCTGTCCTGCGAGTGGGAGCATTTCTGCCTGGCACTGTGCTCACCGACATGTCAATAAAAAAGGCACCCACTGATCTGAAACTTTTATAAAGCCTCAAGTGCCAGCTGTGCGCAGCATGTGCACCGAGGAGCGTGCAGACAGCACGCTGTCCTTGTAATGCACGACTGTGCCCTGTTCTGGACCATGGCTTTTGGGCTACTCATCGTTTCTGCAAGTCTGAGGTTGCATTCTTGAGCAAAAAAGGGCACGACGATGTGGCAGTAGTTACACAGATGCAGCATCACTGGGGGCACAGAGAGAGCTGCTACTTTGCGGCAGCGATGTGAGATCAAGTCCTGCTGAGCGGCACACGATTGATCTCAGCTATGTCACGGTCAGGACTACCCATGCCTCACCTCCGCTAAGGTCTTATGCCACATTAACACTCTTGTTGTGAAAGGACAATTTTTTTGTTCACTGTCAAAAGCACAGAGTATGGCAGTGTCAGGATCCAGCATACTTGTTGGCAGCTCGCTCTGAAAAATTGCCCAACTATCACCTCTCAGTTCTGTTTGGAGCTGAAAATCATAAACACTTGAGTATGAGAAAGGACGACCACCTGTGTTTCCCATAATTGGGACAATCCGGTAATACCTGGAAGAGCTCCCGGTGGTTCTGTATAAGTATTTGCTGCATGCAAGAATAAAGGCACTTTTAAAAGAGATCACAGGATTAGATGGGAGCTGGAACAGGAACAGAGAGCTTCCACAGAGGGTGGTCTAAACTGCAGGAGAGCTCTTTAATGGGGCTTAGCTATTTTGGTTCTCTGCTAAAAAATTCACCAGGATCACCTTGGCACGCCAGGGCGGCTCGATGTCAGGAGCCAGCAGCTTGAATCCGCTGTCCCGAACAGGACGTCCCGGCAGCAGCACGGGCAGGATTGTACCTTGGAATTGGGGACAGCTTTTATTTTGCTACAGACAGCCGATATGAAAGCTTAGCTATGTTCCCAGCTGTAAAGCCTTGTTCCTGGACTACAGCGTTGCCAGAGGATCAGTATAAAGAAGAACCTTGATTCACACAACAGCTCTGGCCAAGGAACACCAGCTGGCTTTCCCATGCCAGGCAAGCAGGGGTGCCGCAGACCAAGAGAGATGCCCCGAATTTAAGTGGTGCAGTTTCCCAGGGCACACACACTGGTAAGAACCAGATCAAACAGAGCGTCTAAAATGAAAACAACTATGTCAAGACATAAGATTTAGTGGATTAGCATAGGCCTGAGGTGATTAAAAGCAAAGAGTGACCAAACATGTCACACCCCTCCTATCAGCTGTAAGCGCTGAGCCAGCCAGCTCGCCCTCAGGGAGTGCCACGAACGTGGCTTTCCAGCTCTTAGGGCACGGGATGAGTCTTCCAATTCTCACGGTAAGTCAGAGCCCACAGTTTGAGACCTGCACGGCTCGAAGACGGGCAGTTCTCAGCATTCGAAGCATCGTGCAGCGTCACGACAACAGGGTTTACGTGCAGGCACGCTGCAGCTATCAGGTCAAAAGGTAAATAGCAGGATGAGGAACCCTGCTCCCCTCCACTGGCTTACGAGGCTGAGCAGACTCAACGTGCGCAGGCCTGGGAGCAAGTCTGTAGTTCATCTGAAAAAAGGATTCAGGGCCAGCATTAATGAGTCTGGGAGAGACGCCTTGTGTTCATTGGCCGTGGAACAGTTAGGGGAAGCATCGCATCAAAAAGTGCATCAAAAGGAGGGGAGAGTATAGACAAAACCTCAGGATTCACTGGGAACCAGCAGCAATCTGAAGGGCATGCATCTACAGAGACTCCGACTAGAACGTTGTGTCACTGTGTCCCGTGAAGCCACCTCCTGCAGGCTCCGGGGTGAGGTGCACCCTGGAGCTAGGCAGTGTGATGACTGCCTGGCATTCACCCACCGTAATGAGGCCAAGGTCTGAACCACATCCACATCCAACGATGAACTCGTTTCTTCTGGACTATGCATTGACGACATCTTGCAGGAAACCCCTTCATCTCGAAAGCTACTGCCTGCTCTCTCATCTCCAGGCTTTAATACCACACAACTTTACTTACAAGGGGATTTTTCTGTGCACAGGCACCAGTTGGCGTTGCTCCACTCTTCCCACCTTGCTCCCTGCCTCCACGGACACAATTCAGCTCTGATCACTCAGGTCTTTGCTACTTCAGGCCTGTGTCTCAGCCGGGCTCTCACCCACAACACCTTCCCTGACCAAAAGCAGTCTTCTTTGGAGGGAATAATGCTAATTATACACGGCCACACGTTAATTAGGCAATATGAGCAAATGTTTAGCAGGGACTGACCGACATCAGATGCGTTTTGTTTGTGACAAAACCAAAACATGGACCAAGTCAGCAGATGTGAGCTAAGCAAGAAGGCACCACTTCTGCTTTCACTGGAATTCAGATAACTCCTCGTTTGGTCTGCAAGCCAAATCCTTGGCCCCATCACAACTATCATTGAGAATTACCAGCTAACAGCTCTCTCCCCGTTGGCTAAGCTAGAATGCAGCTGTCACCTTAAAATACTTTGCCAAACCAAACAAAGAGGTTGTGAGCAAACGGTTGTACAAAGGCAAGACCAGCTGGAGAAGAGCCTAAAACAGGTCCCTCCCCACAAAGCTGTGTCCTCGTCCCCCTCTCCAAGGCCAGGCGTGCACAGTGTACTTACTGCGTATGGGGATGAGCCGTGGACGTGCTCCAGGGAGTACTGGCGACTGTATTTCGGCATGGAATGTGCTGAACTGCTGTCGTTCAACATCAGGGGGCTGCAAAAGATTCCCAAACACCACAGGAGTTACCGCGCTGCCGGCACCAGGTCTCGGGCACCACGTCTCCGCAGCAGAGCCCACCGCCCCAACCCCAGAACTGGGTACTTGCACCCACCCGAGGGGCCAACGCACAACCGTCCCCAGGTCTGGGTGCCCTGGAGGGGCCAGTGGCCACGGGGGGTGGTTGCATCAGTACGGCGGAGCAGGCAGCCCCACCACACAGAGGAACACAATGAGCCCCCGTGACCAGCCTCTGGGCTACATTTTGCAAGTCTATTGAGCAGAAATGTAAAACCTCAGGCCTCGGAGGACTTCTTTATAGTCCCTGGTCACCTCCTTCTGCAGGCCTGTATTGTCAATGCTCTGCTTGGCTTCACTTCTCCATGGCCAACTGCTCCAAAGATGGATTACTTGTGGTCAGCTGTGACACAACCACTTCTGTGGCCCTTTTCAAGTACTTGAGTACTGTGGAGAAACTCTTTCTCCTTACAAGATAAATCATTTCAGCATGTCTTGGACATTATCACCATATAAACCACTATCTTCATTAATAATAATCAAGCCTGCTGTGGTGTTGTCTGCCATATGGTGCTGCTGGGCACTGTTCAAACACAAAAGGACAGCCTTGCAATTCGACAGGCAACACAGGACAAGGTGGGGGCAGGAACAGACAGACAACAGAGTATCTGCCAGTTCGTATGTGAACAAGTGTAAAAAATCAGGTGGAGGAGGAGCCCGTCTCACAGGATGAGACTGGAAGAGCGGGGCCCGTTCAGCCTAGATGAGAGACAACAGGAGAACCATCTGTAAAAGCTGAGGAGGGAAAAGTAATTGTGCTACGGCACAATCTTGGGACAAAACCAAGTAACTATTAATTGGTCAAAGCAAATTAACCTGGAAATGTTCTTAACCGCCTAGGGCGCTTAAGTACTGAATGGTCATCCAGTACAACTAGCAAGGGGCAAAATAATCCCCAGCACATTTGAGGACAGGCTTGATTACTTTGTGAAGGTGTCACAGCAGCCTGTGACAGCAGGAGGCTGGTCTGGATGGTCCAACGTTTCCCTTTCGGTATAACGACAGAAATGTCATGGCAGTGCCAAGAGACTATTTTAGCAGTGCAAGACCCCAGCCCTCACTGTGTGTGCTGCCACAGCGCAGCAGCAGTTTCACATAGTGCGGTGGTTAGCTATGAAGTAGGTTCTGCACGGGCTTATGTGGCCTGGATCGCAAACCCTTCTTGATTATCAGTTGCATAGCAGTGTTAGCTGGTTTTGGCTGGAGCAAGTACTGGAAGGCTCACATGATCCCAATGACCGCTGTCCAGTCCTACCCCACTGGCAAGGCTGCTACAGAAGACAGAGATCTGGGGGACCCACTCTGCTGATCCTCTCTTTATTCTCTCAGACAGGGAATCTTTATCTGGATGTAGAAATGCAGACTTACATCTTCCTCTTCACCCCAAGAATACGGTTGGATTGCACCAATGAAATCAAAAACTGGATAAGCTGTGAGGAGAAAAAAGAAAAACCTGTTATAGTGTGCACAGTACTTGGGACAGAAATAGCTCTGGGTCCCTGTGCTTGGAGCAGAGCCAGAGCTGGGCACAGGGGGACACGGCAGAGTGCTGACTGCAACCCTAAGCACGAAGGTGAAGGCTCGGGGTAAAACCATTACATGGCAGCCAACTGAATTCTGCATTGTAACACTGCCAGCCCAGATTTAGACTCTCCCCGCTGGATTTCCAGAATCTCATGGTGTCAGGAAGAAAACACAGTGATCAAAATCATCCTTAAACAGAACCAATGCCACTGCATCCCACCGATCCCGCAAGTGCCCAGCCTCGTCACTACATCACCGCATACGCGAACGCAAGAGCGTCCCAATCCCTCCGTCTGGAAGACCAGGATTTACCTTATTGACAACTTTCTGCTGCTGAGCGTGCTTCTGCCTCAAGCTGGCTACTTCCCTCCACAACGCCTCATTCTCGCTGCAAGAGAAGAAAAAGCCATCTGAGAAAAAAACGCAGCCTCTCAGGCAGAGCAAATAAAGCACGGGGCAAGTTGGAAAACTGCAGCAGGGGATTTGCCGACATCTCCAGATACTGGCTCATTTACAACCTCCTGGGGCTGCGGGTGAAATTGTGTTCATTAACTCTGCTTCGCCATCATTTTAGCTTGCACAGCTCCAGAAACAGCAGCTATTCACACGTGGGCAGTAACACAGAGCCTTACCCAGAGAGAGCGAGCAGTTCACATCTGCTACAAGCCATTACTGTGCCCTTGTGGAAAGGCCCCTGGTGACCGAGCTCAATCTCCTTGATCTGGCCCAGGTGCACGCAGGGCTGGTTATAAATCGGCTTCTCTAGAGGCGGCGGAGGGGGGGGAAAAGCCGAGGAGGAGCAAGCTCCGCACCCAGGCTGAGACCTAGGCTGCGTCGGGATAGAGCGTGGGCTGCGCAACCTATGTACCGAGGAGCTGCACAGCACCTACCCCTCGGATTTCCTCCTGCAGCAGCAATTCCCAAACTCTACACACTGTCTAGAACTCCATATTTGGCTTTTCTATGCATATAAATGAAAACAGCAATGATCGGGTTTGTGTGTTCTGTGAACATAAAAGACAATGGAGAAATTAGCAATAAACCTGCAGCATTTTCTCTTATTCTTAAAGCTACTCGAGCTCCAAGGAGCTCACAGGTGACATGGTTTTAAGTTATATGTTTATGTGACTGCACCATTGATATGACCTCAATGCCAGAGAGTTACTCTGCAAGCAAACCAGCCATTTCAAGCCTTTTTTGGGGACACCCCCTGCTTTGTGGGACCTTTACTGCTCAAGCTACAAAATCCCTTTCAGATTTTAATTCAGAGACTTCCCCCTCCGGAGGGTTTTGAACTAGCGGTGACAATCCAGGAGAGGCCGGACGGCTTCCCTTGGACTTCAGGGCGGAGGAGCAGGATGACGGTGCCTGGCAGAGCCTCCCCAGAACGGGGTGGCCAGAGGCCCCCGGTTGCACTCGATTACAATAAAAGGGCAAGCTGAGCCCTCGGTAGAGCAAAAGGGTGGGTGACAAAAACTCAAGAGAGGGAAAACTCAGACGAAATCGCTCCAACTTTCTCAAAACGGGCTCTCCCTCGCCGATGCGCGTCAAAAACGCCCGAGTAAAGAAAGCGTTTCCCCCTCGGAGAGGACGGTCACCCTGAGCGCTCTGCTCGCCCGCAGCAAGGGGTGAGCTTACAACCAAGGGGCTGCGTTTCGGCTACGGCGAGGAGCGGTCGGCGCTTTCGGCAGCACACGCGGGGCGTCCCCGAAGGCAGCGGGGCAGCGTGGGGACGCGAGAGGTCTTGGGGGTGGGAGCCGGTGCCTGGCTGGGGAGATGGGGCTGCCCTCGTATCGACGGGTACAGCTGCGGTTATCTCAGCTGCACCGTCGCTCCCCACGCACCAGCTGCCAATTACGCGCACGGAGGATTGCTGCTCCGGGCCCCAGCAGGGATTTGGGGAGGTCTGTAAATTAGCCAAGCTTTCCTCGGCACAGACCATCTGAACGCGGCTCCTAGTTTCGCCTCGGGACAGAAAGGCGCATCGAGAAATTGCTGGGCCCCGGTGTTGGAAAGGGAAGAGCCGCAGCCCCGCGCCCGCCGCCGAAATCCCAAGGGCGAGAGGCAGCGATGAAGCCGTCCTCGCAGCACCGGCCGCTGCCCGTGCCACACCTGAGCCACGCAAAGAGGTCGAGGTCTGGTGGATCAGAGCCAGTGATGTATCATGAAAGGCAAAGAAAGAAGGTGGTAACTGCTCATTAGGCAGCGGGAGAGAAACAGCTGGACACAGCGTCCCCGAAGGGTTAAACTGATCTGAGGGCAGCAAAAAAACCCCCTTTAATACTTTCTTTAGCATACTGTTTTATGAGGCAATTAAATGCCGGTGAAGAGTTTACAAGGGCCAGTTTCAAACGTTTCATTTCGGGAGTTATTAGAAGATCTTTGAAGCGTTTTGTTTATACAATATTTTACAGGACCGCATAAACCCGACCCCGCTCCGCACCTGCCTCTCTTAAACCGCTGCTCCTCGGGGACGCCCGGCATGCCCTCCCTCGCCCTGCGCAGCCGGGACATTTCCAAAGCCGGGGATGAGGTCTGGCAGCCTTAGAAGAAGGTTTGTTGGCTCAGAGCAGAGAAGGGGCACGTCTCTCGGAAGGAAAAGACAAGGGAGTCCTCTCTTTTGCGGCGGAGAGCGCGTGGGACCGGCTGACAAGCCAAGCGCTGCCTGACCCTGGTCCCCCCCGGTACCCGATGCTCCTCCATCCAGCTCACACAGCACGTGCCCATCTCGGCTGGGCAGCTGCGGGCTGGGGGAAACACGGGGTCTGCAGGCAGAATCCCCATCTAGACGTGTGTTTTGTACCCCCCTCCCCAAGAAAACCAGTCTCCCCCAGTTTGAGAGCGGAGCTGACGCAGGGTTGTTCAGAGGGAGCGGGTGCCTTCTCGCCGAAGCCCAGGGGCTCAGGACGCCGGCGCGCTTCTGCCAGACAGAGAATGACATTTGTTATCTCCCGAAGCCAGGAGAGACGCTCATTTATCACTGCGGCTGTACAAGGGTCCTCAGGAGAAACGTCCATCCTGCTTGAAAAACAGCCCTTCCAAAGAGCTTTAATTACCAGTATACACTCAGGAAAATGGTCGTTACTCTCCTTTCAGATAAAATTACTCCGGGTAAAAGCTGCGCTTGACTTCACAGCTAGCAATTTTTGAAATAAATGACTATGTTTTATCCAATATTTTGCAATTTAAAGAAAATGCAGTCTTGCATTGGATTTGTGCTGCTGCTTGGCATTTTTCTTAAACCCAGGCTTTTACAATCAGGTAACTACAGGAAAGAGTCACCTTATTCTGCGTGAAGGTAAACTCCAGTACTGAGCTGCAGAAAGAAGCTTGCACCATACACACTCGCCAAGAGCATGCATAGAAAAAAACCCTCAATTCAAGTTTTTTAAATCTCCTGCTTTGGGGGTTTGAACCCTGGAGACTCATGCTAGAAAATACATGATTTTCAACGGCAGCATGTGATTGTGACTGTGTATGAGCACACTTGACGCCCACAGAGTTTGTATTTGACCTTTTTTCTGTCCTGCAAATATTTTTATCTCCTGCCACAAGGTTCTTCAGAATTTATTTAGAAGGGGCATTGCAGCAAGCAGCAGATTCCTTCATCATGCAGCACAGAGATGTTCTAGTACTTCAGACAGCAGCGTACAGAAAATAAAACTGGATTTTAATCAAGCAAAACGATCAAGATCTGAAGGGTCTTGCTACATCCATATTCGCTTGAAAAAAAAAGAAATGGGCAAAGATCTTCATTCAGGCATCGTATGGGTCCAGAGCAAAGCTTAGGGTCACAGATGCCACGGCTTCACCCACATTTCAGATGAGACGCAGTTCTCCAGCCCTCTTCACGCAACCTGCCTTTTCACGCAGAGCGATGCATCCTGTACAACACCGTGCCCTGCCAGTTACACGTTCAAATGGTTTGAAGGCTTATCAGAAGGAAGCGAGGGCGGCTTTAGCCTTCGAGAGCAACGCTGAACCCTGTCACTGGGGCTCTTAATGCACACCCATGGACGATCTCAAAAAGGGCAGAAAGCCAGGTCAATCTGTGTTAGTTATGGCAGTACACAGGAGTGAGAGCAATACGTTGGGGTGGATGAAAATTATCCAGAAAAATATGAAGCAGCATGCATCAGAAAAACCGCAGTCCTGAGCTGAGCGGTGCTGCTCAGAGAGACGACCGTGACACGATAAATGAGTGGTTCTGTAAAGCACGGACCCGGTGCCCCACAGCAGTGAAGTCAAAAGACAAAGCGAAGGCGAACAGGCAGCAACTGTTCCCTCTCCCTTCTGATTTGAGGCTAGGGATATCAGCTGAAGTCAGCAGCTGGCAGATTCAGTACAAACAAAGGGACACAGTTCTCCAGACACCACGTAATTAAGATGCAGACCTCTGCTGCCGGATCCCAGGAGTCATCGGACAAAATCGCACAAAGAAAAACAAATCTACTGAGGACCATTAAGTGCCAGGGCATCACCTGTATCTCAGGAAGCCCCTAACCCACAACGCTGGTGCCAGAAGATTGCTCCAGGAGAGCAGCGCTACGTGCTTGCCTTGCTCCTTTCCTCCTGCCCTTTGCGAACGGTCTCGTCAGAAACGGAACTGGAAGATCAGGACCTTTGATTCAACACCTTGTAATTTTTAAGTCCTTACTCCACACCTGTACAACTACCGTCCGCAGTTAAATCCCGACTCAGACCTTTCCTGCGGTGCCTTGCAAACTATCACTCTTCTTTCCTCAAACTAAATTTTAAGCTATTCTTTTAAGATCAATACTTGAGCTGTCAGCTCCCGGGCTTTAGGGACTGTGCTGCCATCCGCGATACCCAGAGGAAGATGCATCGGACTACGCCGGCGAGCTTAAGAGGGCAGGGTTCAGATGCCTGGAGGTATGGTACCTCCCCAGGGAACATGGCACGTAAGGGAAAGGGTCAGAGGCAGAGCTTAGGGCGAGCCAGACTATCAAGGCAGAGATCGTGATGTGCAGGATGAGGCACCGAGCAGAGACGTTCATTCCCTGTAATACCAGTTGTCCGCAGGAAGGAAGCAGCTGGGTCTTAGTTCGCACTAAATCAGCTACTAGGCTAAAAAGCTGGTTTGAATCCTGGCTCTAGTGCTATCAATCTTTAATCTCCAGCAGGTATAACCTTTGAGGGGGGGATTCACTCTTGGAAAAGAGTGAAATAGCTGTAAATGGCTCTCGCTGTAGAGTCTGGAAATAGCTCAGGAATATGGAATATTAATGACTGCCCCCACCAAGAGAGATTGTCCGCATTCTGCTGACTAAACAGCGATGCAAACCAAACACAGCTATCAAAAGAGTATCAGTGCTGCTTTTGCGCTCTTTTTACTACCACAGTGAGCTTCTAAGAGAATGCAGCATTTCATTTCTGCAGACAACCTGGCTGGAAGTAGCGACAGACCACAGAAGAAGCAGGTGTCGCAAGCAGCAAAGTGGCAATAGAACCCTCAGACATCACTGGTTTTCCAAACCCCAAGCTACCTTGAACACAACAGCAAGGAGCGGTGGTACCAGTACCCTAGGAAGAAAAGTGGTTTTCAAAATGTGTGATGTAACACACCCGAGACATAGAGAAAAGGTTTGGTTTTGAGACGGAGTCGCTTCCAATAGCAAACCCGCTCTGGAGCAGCGAGAGATCCTGGCTTAGTGTTTGAAGTCAGTGCCCTAATACCTGCTGCCTAATGAGCCAGGCACAAAGACACATTTTTTTGTTGCTTTTCAGCAACATGGGGGGAGAGCGAGAAGACCTGAGCTTTGAGGAAAGTCTGACCTTCCTAATAAAAGTGATTTCCTTGTCTTTTATACTTTCCTTACCCGTTTTTGCATTTGATTGGTACCCACAGGATCCATTACCGCAGCAGACCAAGATTCTTGGACCACAGGCTCAGAGAGCTGCTGATCATCTCTTCACTTTCTCAAAGTATTTAGTTTCAGTTGTTCCCACACACAAGCTGGCATTGCCACTGAAAAGCCACCCTGCCGTCTCCCTGGGGCACCCTCTTCTCCCTTGCGCTAAGGCACACGCTGGAGCCAAGAAGCAGGTCAGGGAACGGTGCAGGGCGTTTTGCTCTGCATGTCCACGACAGCGAGGGCAGGTGGATCACTGTCGGGGTTAGCCTGGGGCCATGGAAAGCTTTCATCTCTGCTGCCCGACACCAAACTGCCCGCTTCCATCCTCCTGAATGCGTCCTGCGCTCAGACGTAATAGAATAAAACACGATAGGAAGTTGAATTTCAGGGACTGTGAGCAAGGGTGCACACAGAAGTTCAGATCTGGGTTTGCACAGTCCCCAGCACGAGGGGACCCCAAGCCCTGCTAGACCCCAACTGCACCTTAGTGCCAGCCGGTGCTGGAGGACGTCGACCGTAGCAGAGTTCCCAGGAGATGCCGCTTAGCCCACCTTGCAGTAACGGCGAGATACGGTGAGGAGGGAGGAACCTGCAGCTGCAGGTTGAAGGTGACGGCATGCCTCCGCTGGGTAAAGGAGGTCTGAAAGCTTTTCTCTGCGAGGATGGAAAAACTTACTCCGCTCCTTTTCTCTTAACAAGATGAATCTTGTTTTCTTTTTATGGAGAAGGACACAGCTGACTGCAGTTTAAGTGCAGTGCAGAAACTTCAGCTACTCTTTGTGGCCAAAGAGGTTCACATGTTTTGTAGGTCTTTCTACATACTGAGACATTCAATGGTCCCCAAAAGTGCCTGTTCCCAGTTTATCAGTTTCCACTTTTTCAACATGCATAAAGATAACAATTTCAAGAGCTTTAACAACCTCTGCTCTACCACAGAAAATGGCATTTACTTTTGTCAGAGTAACGAGACAGGCATTTTTATGTCGTATTTACAAGAAAAAAAAAAAAAAGACCTTTTTGTTTCCTCAAGGCTCAAAAGTCACCGTCTTAATCACCATCTGAATATTATGTAAAAAACTAGTACCACACAGCAACAGGTTGCATTTTTAGGTTGCTAGCTTGAGAAATAAAAATCTACAAATAAGCTTTTTAAGTGCCTATGTACTTTTGTGGGGAGTTTACAGAATGATAACATCCTTTGATTATAGAGGCAAAAACCCCCTTCCACCTTCCTCATCCATCAATCATATGAAGAAGTCAAAGGTAAACAAGGCCAGGGAAAGAACAAATGATACCACTGAATAAATCCACAGCACACCAGTATCCCGAATACCAACTCCTGCTGTCATCACTATCGCTGACATCGTAGAAAATGAAGGTCAGCAACCAGGGTGATCAAAGATGTGGACAATCTCTGCAATAGGAATGACCACAGAAATGAGGGTTCTTCAGGCTTGGAGAAGAGATCAAAGCGATATGTCAGAGCCCTATAAAATCATGAATAATATGGAAAAAAGTTCTTTGTTCACCCTTTCAAAATAAGAACTAAGAGTCACTCGACTGTAAGTTGTAACAGAAGAGTATTTTCACTGCACAAGGCAATTTAATTGCAGAATTCGCAGCCCTCAAAAGTTTGCATCCACAAACAGATAAACTAATATACTACAGGAACACCAGAAACTGTCAGACACAGGCGCAGTCCTTGGTGCAGCAGCCTTTGAAGTGCTGGAGCTCACTGCACAAGGCAAGAATCCTCCTCCTCGCCCTGATGCTAATATTCTTTCCGCACACGTCTGTTGTTGTCAAAGATTTTCAGCAGTTAAGTATCTAACCACTAACTCTATTATACCCACAACTACTTCATGCTTTGAATTCACTAATTCTGCTGAATTAAAACAGAAAAAAATCTGTTTTCTCTGAAACAGAACGTTCAGAGAAATGCTGATTTCAAATCTGTCAGTCATACAACCAACACAGGCAAACAGATGCACATAATCTGTGAGGTCTTGCTGGAGGAGTCTAAGAGAAAGCCATGAAGACTCTTGCTGCAGAGCAATAGTTTTGATCACTGCCCAGCCAGGATTTAACCTCAATTTTCAAGCAAAACATCTTGAAAGATCTGTGTGACACCCTGCAAACTGTTCAGGAGAACCTCTGTCCTAGGAAGAGCTGGGGAGAAGAACAGGTCTTACACGGGACACCCTCAGAACTTGTCACAAACCGGAGCAGAGCACTCTCTGGCGAGGAATTGTTGGTCTGGGTCAGAAAGCGCAAAGGAGGCAACACCACGGTTCTCCAGAGCTGCAGAAATCAGTGGATTTTTTCAGAAAGGCGACAGACAGATGCTCTTGAGTGTGAAAGGTTACTCCAAATAACGGTCACTCGCTCATTACGCCTGGGGTCTCACAGAGGTGGATGGACTGATTCGGTATTAACTTATCTTTTAAAATAATTTTAACTGTGGCAGAATATTCAGGAAGCACCAGTTCATACAATCAGGGGAAGAGCCCATTCTTCTGTGTCAATAAAGATGAACTGTCTGTCCAAATAAACTCACAGTGCAATTAAAAAGCTTGTATCTTGGGATCCTGCCACATTATCTTTGAATAGCCAACAGCTCTTGGACTAAGCTAGCTACAAGCAGAGTGGCTTTTACACCACATGAAGCTTTTTTAAAGAACCAATCCAGAAGCATCAGCTCATGATGGCCAAACCTGTAAGTACCAGGGAGATTCTCTTCAATCCTGAGTGCAGGGTTAAGCTAGGCTTGTGACCAAAGTATTTAAGGTCCCTGTGGTGACCCAGAGTAAGACAACCATCGAACTTCAGCCACGGCAGCACTTACACCCACTAGCACATTACTATCAAAATATAGATGTAAATCAAACATCAAACCAGATTTTATTTAAAACTGCACTCTTCCTCCTCTTCCTAGTGAGCCAGCAAAATCTGTTTCATTCAATACATTGTTCTGAACCATTTCGGATGAGTACGGACGCAGGAAACAATGCAGTTTTTAACTGTTCTCTGCTTTCCTTCCGAAAAAGTAGAGGATCAAGAGAAAACCAGACCAGTTTACTCCTCCTCAAGTAATTACGTGACTGGAAGGACGCTGAACAGCAAAGTGACCTGCTCCTTCCAGCTCTGGCCGCCCTCAGGGTACAGTTTGGGGCACAGTCTCAAACCACCACCCCGACAAAAGTCACTAGAAGACTCTAAACACTCTTCCTCCAGAATACTCTGAAAAAGCAAACCAGCGAAGATGAGGCATGCTAAACAGGACAGTGCTGTGCAGGAGGCAACCGGAGAGATGGTGTGAACACACTGCCAAAAGCTGGTGCCTCTGTAACTGGCAAGTTGCCTGCACATGCTGTCCAGAGAAAAGAGCCCGCAGTGAAAAGGATAAAATCCCGTTACAGACCATATACACAAACCTGCTAGAAAGCAGCTTACACTACAAACCAGGGTTAAGAGATGCCAGTTGGGTTGAGTTATTTTAACATCAGTATGTCAGACTATGGTGGTAATTAATTTCAGATTTAGATCACTGCACTGAAAAATGAGTACTCTACAGGTCTTTAACCTATGGTTTGGAATGACCAATAAAACTGACTTCAGATGATCTCAAGCAGTGACTAAGCTCATAAAAAGCAGCAGCGTAGATAAAACACACAGATCCCGCATTATACTCAGCATTATAAGCCATCAAAGCAATTTTAAGATCAAGCTGATGTTTGACTCTAAGCCAGCCCAGGTCCCCCAGGACCAGACTGACATGTGGAGGCCATGGTAGGAGAGTTAGTGTTTTGGCCCCAATCTCTGAACAGCTGGAGCCTGTGCAACCTTTGCACAGGAAGGCCATAAAACAACGCATTACAATTGTCCAATTTAGAGGTCATAAAAGCACGGACCACAGTCTCAGCGCGAGGCTGGAAGAGCCAGAGTTCAGCCAACAACACTCAAGCAGTGAGCACAAAAACGAAGAATAGCACACTTGCAATTAGGGATAGGCGAAAGCCACTGCAGACCGCAGAAACCTGGCCCTTCCTCCAGTAGCACCGCAGCCTTGCCTGCAAGTGGCCAGCTCCAGACATGCAGGTATCCTTTTCCCTTCTGGCTCTTGGGAGAAATGTAATTATGCACATGCAGTCGTCTTTCCATAAAATCAGGCTTAATGGTAACTGAGTTCCAGGAGCCTCATTTCCCTTCCACTGCAAAAGCCCTCGCCACCTCCTTTTTGAAGTGGCAGATGCTCCAGCTGACGATGTTGATAGCACACCTGCATAAAGGCAAGCCTTAATTTTGTTGCCGGCGAAACCAAAAAGAGCAGCAGATTGGGCGGCCTATCACCATCACCTCCATCTCCTTGCTCTAAGCAAGGCTGGGGACCATTTGTGGTAACAGATGGTCCTTCCTTCATGCACAATCCAGGAACGGGGGCTCTGGTGGGGCTGAAGCCAGAGGTAATTGTTTCCTTAGATTACTGCAGCACACGAGGAAATGGGATGATGGAAACCCTATTAACAGAATACAGCTGCTAGAGAAGACCACTTCAAGCACAAGCCTTCTCAAATGCCCGCTCCTGAGCTCCTGCAATCCCACCCGTGAGCGTGGGGAGCCTCTGCCGCATAAACCCCCCAACCAAGACATCGCTACGCTTCAAGATTTACTGCAGCTCTACAAGCAACCAGTGCCCTGACAGTGATGTCTCATTTCCAAATCCGAACCAGGAGTACATCATTACTTAACTCTGCTCGCTGCATTCTCGTGTATTTTGAAAAGGAAATTCAGCAACAAAGTAAAATTGTAATTTGTTATTTCCAGACGGGTACCAGTGAACTGAGAAGTAGAGCCCCCACAAAACTGCTTGATAGAGATTCTCAGGAACAGCGCTGTAATTAATCCTAATACCACTTCTTTCAGTAGGAAACAGCCAGTTAATAACAGGCAGAACACCACGGAGGAGGACACAGACTCTTGAACAGGAATACACAGATGCTGTCCAGCTGCCCGACCCTATACAGTGCACAAAGAAAAAAGGCTCTTTCTATGCAGACAGACATCCATGGCTGCTCAGCTGCACAGGGACGAGGCCCCCGAGGACAAGATGCTCCTTCATCTAGTTCCGATTCCAGCCCGCAGACCTGGTTCACAAGAGAATATAGATCACTACTGCCTCCAGAAGACTCTTTTGATAAAGAGGTTTGGCCACCCCGGCTGCAGACAGCAAAGGCACAGTCTCATTTGTTTGCTGACAGCTGAGTGTCCCTTGCTTTTTTTGCCCACAAGAAGCAGAGAAAGCATCCAAGCTGCTCAGAGTGGCAGAAGAAAGGCTTTGCACGGTGACTAAACTACCCAGAGATGCAGAAAACTGACTGCCTGGCATGCTTTCCTAGAGTTTCATAAGGTTTTGGGCAGGATGATACATGGGCTGCCTCTCTCCTGTTACCACAGACTGGATCTTCCTAATCGGCTTCCTTCCTGCTCCCCAGCAGCTCTAGGCAGGAGCAGGGTGCATAAGGAAGAGAACATTTCTTGGAAGCAGGTTTTCGCTGGACAAGAAAATCATATTTGTGGAAAAAGCCTTGGATTTTTTGTATGTTACCTACCCCACGTGGAATTTGCCCCGAAAAACTGAAACTGCAGGTATGCACTTCAATACAGCGGTGACCAACGCCATGGGTATGCCACTGGGGACCAATGCTAACCGTATCCTGGGCTCCATCCAGAGCAGCATGACCAGCAGGTCGAGGGAGGGGATTCTGCCCCTCGGCTCCGCTCTGGTGAGACCCCCCTGGAGCACTGCGTCCAGCTCTGGGGTCCCCAGCATGAGACGGACACGGACCTGTTGGAGCGGGTCCAGAGGAGGGACACGAAGATGATCCAAGGGCTGGAGCACCTCTCCTATGGAGACAGGCTGAGAGAGTTGGGGTTGTTCAGCCTGGAGAAGAGAAGGCTGCGGGGAGACCTTCGAGCAGCCTTCCAGTACCTAAAGGGGGCCTACAGGAAAGCGAGAGAGGGACTTTTTACAAGGGCATGTAGTGATAGGACAAGGGGTAATGGCTTTAAACTGAAAGATTAGAGGAAGAAGTTCTCTGTGAGGGTGGTGAGGCACTGGACCAGGTTGCCCAGAGAGGCTGTGGATGCCCCATCCCTGGAAAGTGTTCAAGGCCAGGTTGGACAAGGCTTTGAGCAACCAGGTCTAGTGGAAGGTGTCCCTGCCCATGGCAGGGGGGTTGGACTGGATGATCTTTCAGGTCCCTTCCAACCCAAACCATTCTATGATTCTATGACGGGTCTCAGACTGCAGTATCTCAGGTTTTACGTGGCAGGCAGACAGCTGGACTGCAGTACAGGCGTGGTCACTGCCTCTGAGCCCAGCACATCTCCAGGTACTGTGTCTTCGCCTCCTGTTTGCCTGAAGCGCAGCATCTCCAGCACTACTCCTCTAGATCAGCCTGCACGTGATGCCTCCCTTCCCATGGTACATCCATTCAAGCAGGTTCACTGCCCACACATTAACGAATCTCCGCATGTTCACCCACGCTGCTCTTTCCTAGCAAAGATGCTGTTAAAGAACCATACATGAGAAGTAAAACGTTACTTCCTATTACTGCCCTAACTGGCACGGCTCACTGGGACAAAGCCAATGCGTCTCTGAAGTACCTTGGATCACTACTGGCTGCTATTTAGAGGTAAAGGTCAAGTTTGCCTGTAAACTGACTTATGTATAAAAAGCAAAAAGTTAAAACTTGGTTCAAATGTACAGGCTACAGTAACCTGCAGTGTAAGCTCAAAAAGCAGCACAGAAATTCCCATTCCGGCTTAGGAGACCACGTCCCCTCCTGCTCGAAAACACCTCGCACCACTTGGCCAGGCTGCACAAACAGGACACAAGATATTACGGACTCATAAAGCATGGTGTAAAACACAGAAAATACCCGGCCAGTAATTTCACAGATGATCATCTTACAAATTTTACGTCTCTGCTATATAGACTGGGCCTCATTTTTTCCACGCCAGGATAGACATGCAGAACAGATATGCAGAACAAAACAGTTGCGCTCTCAGAGCTATTGCGGAAAGGTGAAGAGAGAAACAGGGCTGCAGAGTTCTGCTTAATTCTAAGTCTAGGACTAAAAGCCATGCAGTTACTCATCTCCCAGACGATTTTAAGCAGCTTTTAACCAGGGCACCTTACTCCCCAAAGGTGGGAGGGCTTCTGTTAATGAGGCTTTTCTGAGCACGGTGACTAAACTTGGATATCACCTAGTTGGCTTCATTATGTCCTAGCTCAGCTTTTCTCTCACCTAACACTGATGGATTCAATCTTTTCAACAAACGTTCTAATGCAAACTGTATCCCCTTAGGTCAGTGTCAAACGATAATATATATGTTGCTTTTGGAACCCTGAAACCATAAAGCAAGCTACACGGGTCAAAATTATTTGGTATGATTTACTGGGGGTTTGCATACGGTAAACTAATTCTGGTGAAGAGGAATTATACTGCAAAAGGCCAAGTTCTTGTGTCTGTTTAGATTTATTTTTGTCAAGAGAAACTTTAACTTTTAAATTCTGTTAGCAACTGGGGCCTTGTAAAAGCGGCGGGGCCTTGTAAACAGAGTCTGGTCAGGAGGAAGTGCTCTCAGCGTCCCATGGCAGAGCTTCGCGCGCTGAGCCAAAGCGAACACAATCCCTGAAGGAGACATGGAGAAAACCGATAAAAACAGGTGCAGACACCACGGCTAGCTTGCTGCTTTCAACAATCTGTTTAAAATTAAACTTACGGATACACTCGGGCTCCCAGCGGACTCGAGCAGAGCCGATGAATCACTGGGAAGTGACAGCCTCCCCGTCTCACCTTCCTGCCCCGCGCTTTGCACGAGGGCAGTAGCACTTGGGAACGCTGCAGGCAGGGGAGCGCCGAGCGCGGTCGCTGCCGGCAGAGCCAGGTGCTAGCAGGCAGGCAGAGATCTCCTTCCTCCCTACAAAAGAACTTGTCAGGACAGATATTTCCAAATCAAGGGACAACGTCTCCGTTGAGAGGGCTGGTTTGGTTTCGCCACTGTCCTTACGCAGCCAGTGGTCAGGCTCATTTTGTTATGCTTGTAACGTTAGTAATAACTGCAACGCTTTTCCAGGGCAATGCCACAGCTGCGCAGAAATCCATTATCTACTCTTCTACACCTACAGTAGACGCACACAGATAAAAAGAAGTCCAAGTGTTATCTTCTTGAGTTGTTTACAGTCCTAAAAGACAAGCGTGCTACCACACCGAAGGTTAAGCTAAACCACTCTCCTTACAGAGCCACAGGCGGGTCACAAGAGATGAGGAATTACAGAAAGACACCGATAGAACTGGAGCTGGGAAAGAACATTATATTCAGATAAATGTTGCTGAGTACCTGACAGCTAGCGAGGCACCGCAAGAGCCAGCTTTAATTGCAATTGTCAGTTTAAAATCTAAACAGTTCCAAGTTAAAAAGCCCAGAAGAAAACATTTGGCTTAGATGAGTCACAGCTTCAGAAGCTAAGAAAGCGGAACGGAAGCCAAGAGAAACTGCAGAAATTCTAGGTCAGTAACCTGCTCAAAATTTAGTGCAATTAATAACCACTCTTTGCTTGAAGATATCTCTGGAAGGCAATGGCCTCCCAGCTGACGGGACGGTGTTCAAGCGGATGCCATTCCCCCCTGCTGAGGCTGGGGTTCCTATCCTTTCTCCTGCAGTGGTTTCTGATGACTTTCCAATTTTAAAATACTAGAAGATAAAAGCAATCAGAAATAGAAAAGATACTAACAGTAACGCTTTTAACACAAAACATCTCATGTGAGAAAAAGCATACTGGCTGTTGTTAAATTAAGCATTTAAGTTACGCAGTACCCTTTAATATCAAAAGATGACTTACTACAGTCAACCTGTTAATAATGGTTCTACCAAAGCCTCAGCACCGATAAGAAACTGCTGATGGTGCTGCTGAGTAAAAAGCAATACATTCCAACGCAATTCCCAAATATCAGCACAAAGAAGTTACGAGAAGATGTTAAGTAACCGATGCTTAAGCTGGGCAGTAATTATGTTGACCCTGGAGGGAAAGAGAGCAAGAGTTGTACAACAATGTGCAGCCAAAGCCGCTAGCCTTGGTGCCCCAGCTCCGGCAAGGCTTGCAGCATTAGCTGGTCACATCTGGTCTTCGCTTTTGGAAAAAACAAGTGTCTTTCAGCTGCTGTGATCCCCAACATGTCCGTGCGATGTCAGGCTGCAGGAATGCCAGGCTGCACGGTGACAGTTCCAAAGAATCACTTCTACACCAGGCTTGCATGAGATACCGTGATTTAGAGAATAGGAAAATGAAAGGGAAGTGTTAGCATGAGCTGTCTGAAGTAGAGTACAAAACCGAAACCAAAATTCAAGGCCTCACTGTGACTTATTTAATCTACGCAGAACTGCCTGAAGGGGTTGTCTTCACATGCTCCAATAAATTTCACTTCACGATAAACAGGAAAAAAAAAATCAGCAAAGGAAGTAATTTTCAGATGGTTAACTATCTGAAAAAAGCAGCTGAGAATAACAGAGGAGCTTAACCAAGCACAGTGACGCACTTTCAACCTCGACTCCAGATCCCCCTTCAGCTAGCAGGAGCGGATGAAAGCTCTGCTACAGCACCACTGCCAGAATGAAAGGCAACTCCTTGTTTCTTTAGCAAGAGGCGAGGGACCCTCAGGCTTTAAGTTCCCCAGAATGAGAAGATTTGCTCTTTTTGCACATCTTTCTCCACGAGGTAACTAGAAGGACAAAGGAATCGTGATGCAATGTGACCCTTAACTCCAAAAGCCAGGAAGGCGGGAGGCCACAAAGAGCATTAAAATCTGCCCTAAAGCTCCCAGTCATTTCAGACACTTGTTTCACCTGTAGCTTGCTTGCCTTTTTTGTTAAAAAAACCCCAAAACCAAAGTCCCCCCCCTCCCCCCCCAAACCCAAACCCAAAGCAAAAAAACCAACTCTCCAGAGGCCCATCAAGTACCTGGAAGAAGACAAGGGACTTCTGTTTTCCAGGAGAAGCAAAAAAACCCACCCTAAAACTAACAACCCCCCCCCCCCCCAAATATGTCAAACTAAGAGCACAGAAGTGCAGATTAACCGAACCTAAACAGGTGAGATTCCCCTGTGTTCCAGGGAAGCGATGTCCTCGCTCACAAAACCTCATCCCCTCGGGAGCACTATCCAGTTCTGCTGAAGGAGCTGCTGACAAGGAAGAATAAATATTTTCATATCCAAAGTTCAGTTTATCTACTTTTCATCATTTGCTGCCAGTGTTAGGGACTGACAGCAAATTATCCAGACGCGCATTATTACATGACAGCGGAGATGTGTTTGATTGTATTCCTGAGCCTTTCAGGCAGACTTTTTGAGCTAAGCTGTGTCAATATGAGAAGATTTGAGAAGGTCTGTTCACAGCTGTGCAATAAAAAGACATTTACTAGGAGCATTATATTGGATGTGCCAAAGATGATATCCAATTCAAACCAGTAAAAACCCCCAGAACAGCTTTTCCTCTACTAGCTTCAACCCATATGCATTTTCAATATGTTCTAAAGATCTTACTTCGACAGAAGACAAGCCGTGACTGTAAACCTTTTTTTATGCCAACAAAGCAGCTTAATATAAATTACACCTGGTGTGTTTAGCGAAAGCGGAGCCCCTTCCCCTGATCAAAATACACCTTTAGACAGAAAAAAAATAATTAAGAATGGAGTGTTTCAGGCACAAAGAAATAGCTTTATGCTTCTGGCACCCTCATCCCTTTGGAGATGACTGTCACTG
Organism: Harpia harpyja; assembly: GCF_026419915.1. Classification (NCBI taxonomy): domain Eukaryota; kingdom Metazoa; phylum Chordata; class Aves; order Accipitriformes; family Accipitridae; genus Harpia; species Harpia harpyja. The sequence goes on from NC_068944.1 coordinate 79,071,772, forward strand.
TTTCAGGTAATACAAACCAGTTGTAATTTCCCACCATAACCATGCAGACACATCTCACTAGATGCACGAGGCAGATGGAACACTTCTGTGCTCAGCCTTGGTCAGACATCAGAGCCCTTTGCTGGAGGAGTATGATCGAGCAGATGAAGAGCTGGACTACAGACCCTCTTTCAGCTGCTACCTGCCCACCTGTATAACAGGAACAACTCCCCGTTTCCACTGGTGACTCCGCATGGAATCCAGCAGAATTTCACAGGAGTGACTCTCAGGCTGTGGCTAAAGCGCAGGTCTCCTCTACAGCCGAGCAAGTCTACTCAGATCCAAGTTCAACAGGGAGAACAAAGTCACATTTACAGTCAGCTCATGTTAGTGCCTACTAACTCTCTGTTCAAGGGGAAAAGTCTTGGAATTGGATTCCTCAAAAATCTGTAAGATGGGAACAGGTCTGTTGGTGAGGGGGGAGGAGAAGAGCACTAGCAAGACACCAGACACTGAAATCTTTCCAGAGCATACTTTGTGGCATCAGATTTTCAAGCCAAAAAAAGCCCCCAGAACACTGGGCTCATCTGGTCTGTAAAGCACAAGCCGTAGCACTTACATGCGTTCGCTCCTGCTTCAAGTCCAATAGCTGTGCTGAAAAGGAGAATCTTGAATTCACATTTTCAGCAGTGAAGAAATCAACCACAGCCTTCCATGTATTATTCAAAGGCTTCTTTTCACTTAAGAGCACAGACCTTATTGCTAGTGTAATTTTGACTATTTTCACCTCTGTCACTGCACGAAAAAGACTCAAGCTACCGTTCCTCAGGCTGGAGTTACATCCAGAGGTACGCACACATCAGCATTCACTCACCTTCCTTTTTCAGTAAAGAAAGCTGAACTCCTCCAGTCACTCGTTACTCAGCAAGTTTCCTATCGCTTTAGTCATTCCTGTTTCTGCTCCTGAAGTTTGCTCCATGATTCAGCATTCTTACACTGCTGACACAAGACCTAGACACACTCCTCTGGTTGTGATCAGACTACGTCTTTACAAAGTCAACAGTTAACCGAGATCCCCTACGTATAACCATTACTATCAAAAGAGAATGTATGCAGGACCTTTTGGTCCCATTGCAAGCTCATTTTCAGAGTTACAGCTCTTCATTCATAGTAATCTTGCACTTAGCCAAACAAAAATATGCTGGTTTTATAGCAAAATTAACCTGTTTCTAACTCAGTTGAAAACCACTCAGACGTTCAGCTGAAGTTCACTTCACACAATGTAACTTCAGGTAATCCGCTCGGGCGTTTGAACGCTTGGCAGCTGTTTCTAGAAGCTGGGGTGTGCAAGACCAGCGCGAGGAAGTTTGAACCACGCTGTGTATTTCTGTGCAGAAAAACCTCAGGAGGTCAGCGTTATTAAACCCCTCCCTCAAAGACCAACACGCACCAGTTTGTTTGACAGCTGGCCTCCTCCTTACCAAGTCTGAGCCTGTCGCAGTCTGAAATGGGCTTTTTTTCCATTCCCTGACCACCGGTGGGTGCACGGCACTAGCCAGCAGTGGTTTGTCTGCATTAACGGCTGACGAAGCAGCAGGCCTGTCTGGAAGTTCTGCATCGTGACTGAAGTCTCTTCCATCTTGCGCGGACGCAAACGGTTCCCATATTGAGCCATTAACGTGTTTCAAGCCCCCGCGCTGGAGGATTAAAAGCCATTATTCCCACAGAATTTGCAAGAGACCTCTGCACGCTTTGTGGTGCGGTTAAGGCAGGAATCCAACGGGATTCTGGCTGCTGCCAGCTGCAGTGATTCAGTGAGAAGCGGCACCACAACAGGCACAAGTTGAAGGTCTTAACACACACCATTTCACCTACGAAATGATGGTAGCTGAGCAGGTGCTAGAGGAGGTTGACTGTTGACACTGGTGTGGAGAAGGGGAAGAAGAACCTGGAATAACCCTGCTGTGGAGATGCAACCTGACGCAAACCAGCAGGCCCTCAAGAGCATTCCATAAACTTGTCAAGAAAACAAGTGACAATGACGTGATGGTAAGAACCAGCTGATGCTTTGAAGCACGCCACAGATCCAGAGCTAGAAAGGCTAATCTTAAGTGAATTGGATGTATTATTATTCAAGAAGCAAGAAAATAATTTTTAACCACAAGTTCCTGAGAAAATGAAGACTTGAAACATGGCTTGCAAACTCCACCCTCCCGAAAAGGAACAGCAATCTAAGTATAGGGATCCGGTACTAATAACAGAGACGGGAAAAATTAAAGATAATGAAACGCAGACCCAAAAGCTGTGTTTATTGAGAGATGTGGAGAACCTGCAGAAGACCGAAAAAACCCAGTTACTAATGGCTGTGATGGATGGAGAAGTAGCCAGGAAGAATGGAACACATTAAACCAAGAAAAGGTTACTGTGCTATTACAAGCTACAGAGAGCTTGCAGCTGGATATTCCAACCCAGAGCCTGTACAGCACTTGCTCGCTCGGGGTGAGTCCCCCCACGCAGCTCAGCCCAGCAGCCTGTCCAGGCTGAGGAGTGAGGGTCCCATCGCCCCGCTCCTCTGCTCCCAGACCTGCTAAGGAACCTGCCCCTCCACTCACTAGTCCCCCACTTCTTTTTGTTGGATGTTTTCTGTTGTGCTGGCAATCAAACCAGCTCTTGTGGCACAGTACCCGCGGTACGGAGCGGGAGCACATGCGCAGCAGCCAGTACGGCGAAGGGCAGCAGCCCTTTTGGGGAGCAGGCGGCTGCTCGGCTGGCTCAGCTGGGACTGCACTTCTTCCAGGCATCAGTCTCAAGACGAAGACCTGCTAATAAGCAGTTGCACAGCACTCGTAGTTCACACAAAACGTTTAATTTTGGTTGTCTTACAGGAGCCTATTTACCTGATAAGCTTTCAAAGAAGTACAAAACACATTTCTTATTAATTGGTCAATAACTATCTTCCTGGAAGGAGGGGGAAAGGTTTGCTGCTTTGAGGGAGGTTCTCAGTTCTCTGCTATCAGTAGAGCTCAAAGTACTGCTGTAGGCACTCCACCTAGTGGTTTAGAGACCATTTATAATTAATAATGCTAATGTTTGCTTTAGCAAGATACAACAGAGCAGCCAGAATGCAGCCTAGAGACCTATAATGCATTTGTGAACGCTCTCATCCTTAACGCAGGGGTACAAGCCTAGACGACCTCAAAACATGCCACAGGACTGCAGAAGCCACAGAAATTTAGATGAGCACCGTGTGGTGGGAGCACAAGACTGGCAGCTGGGTTTGAAGATGGCTCTTAGTGTTGCTTATTCTTCCTGCAAGGGACAGAAAACAAACGTGCAAAAGCAGAAGCCTCCCACACGAACTTGTCATAACGGCTGGGACTAGAGCTGCCAAAAGACACGACGCATCACAGCGAGTGGCAAACTAATTGTTTTAGGCAGCTGATTGCTTTTCCAGGAAAGTGGAAAAAAATGGCTTCCAATCCAGGGGCACGCAAGTTTACCCTGTTGTGGATTTAACAGCAGGTTCATTACTAATGAGCCATCTGATATAACTTGTACAATTGCTGGCGGACTAATGAAGATTCTTCTGGCTACACGCGTGTCGAGTATGCTTCGTTAAGGTAGCTTTTTGGTCATTCAAGGTTGGCTGCACATGAGTTTTTCATTCAAAGCCATGCTAGGCAAGTCACTTAGTTCACTTGAAAGGGAAAAGAGAAAGAGCCACCTCTGCTGTCTACAGACCCACAAAACCGCAGTATTGATAACAGTGCACAAATCTTTTACCTGCCACCATTTACCAACAGGTCAGAAGGACAATCTACTTTTCTTTCTCCCCTTGCAAAGAGCCTGAGGAGAAGCACAGCCTAGATATAAGGCTGGGCACTCACACCTGGGGCAAACCAGAATATGAAGAGAATCATCTAGAATGACCTAGGAGACGAAGCAGGTTCTCTCCCCTCCCATGAACGCCAGAGGTGCTAGAGAAATGATCTGCAAGCAGAAGATAATAGTAATGAAATCCAAGAAAAGGGAGGCTTTGGAACACAGCGTGGAGGGAGTATTATTCCACTATGAAACTGTCCCTTCAAAAGCCCCCACCCTGCTTTCCTGCTTCATCCAGCAAGAATGGAGGGCTGCTTGCTCCATTTTCCATAAGACCCAGAAGCAAATTCCTTAGAAACAATGGCAGAGATGAAGAAGCTAGGCATAAAATAAAATTCACTGACATATGATTCATTCCACTTTGTGGAGAGGTAAACAAGGAGAAAAAAAAAAAAAGAGCTTTAAACCAAGATTTATAAAGGTGCCTAAGGAAATTAGACACCCAGACCCCCATATTCCTTGGACTCAACAGGTATGTAAACTTAAAGGCAACTTTAAGAACCTCAGTGCAAGTCTTACAACTGGCAGATTATACACAGAACCTGCTATCTGGGAGGGCAGCCAGTTCCTGGTGCATCACTTAAAAGATTCTGACTAGGTGACGTTAACTAAATTCTTCTGCATGACCAGCATGGGAAAAAGTCACTTAAGGGTGAGCAACAGTGCCCTGATCATCTCTAAAGGTAAGGCAGTGTTTATCAGTGGGACTCAAGATCACCCATTTTGTCTCCCAACCCAACAGCAAATACTGGGTGAGCAGTATCCGGTGAGAATTTAACTGGGTGCAATTAAGAAGTCAAGAGCCTGGAGTAAGAATACAGTATTAGAACAGAAGTTATCCCAAATGACTTGAATACCCTGGGGCAGTGTAAGACAAGACAGAACAGTTGTGTTTTGCTGGATGAAAAAAAATCACAATGGAAACACCCAGCACCATGCACTGACTGAAATTTCATTGTAACCCTCAGGGCAGTGAAGGAAGTTCCCGAAGTCTTCACAGCCTTTCCAACTGATACCTCAAAGCAGAGCTGTACTCCAAAGAAGCTCTACACTGTGTTTGGGGTCACGGGTCTGGTTGCTGTGACACCAGGTCTTTAATGGGTTTTAATTGTGTTCAAAAGGCCCCTCCACCACCCCTTCTTGCCCTAAGCAGAAAGCCTCTTAAAGCCCAGGCTATACTCTTGAGACAAATGGAAGCTGGAACAGAGAGCAAGCAAGCAGCAGCCAGCCTTCTCTCAGATAAGGTCTTAAAAATAATGTGTTCAGGAAAGAAATCACGGGCAAACTCTCCTGCATTTTCTGCCACCCCCTCCCCACATACATACTGCTTCATGGCTATCAGCTTGGAGTCCATGCTCTCCTGCTTTCCTTTCATCACCTGGATGTCAGTCAGTAACTTGGTTACATTGTCTTGCCGAACCTTTATATCCTCATTCTTTATACTGGATACCTGGAGACAGAAAGGAAGATGTCAGTGATGTTTCCTTCCTACAAAATGGTTATTTAAGCTTCAAAGTTGATACTGCATATAATTTATCTCGCCCCTCTAGACCAACCGCTGCATTCACACCTGAGTGCGTTGTGTCAAGGGACTAAAACCAGCCACCTACAAAGCAAGTTTTCTGCAAGCATATTGCTATATGAAAACATAAAATTCTGTCACAGCCTTAAAAAAAAAAAAATATCTTTTTGGATCAGAAATACAGTGCTCAGGTAAAAGTGAAGGCCTGCACCAGACCTGTTTGCCTACGCAAACCTTCAGATAGGCAATGGGCCAAGACATTCATTCTTATCTACGACAATCCTAGAACTAAAACTCAGCAGTCACAAAGACCAGGAAGCACATTTGCACTTAAGATAGGAAACAAACATTCGCCTCACGCACTTTCAAAAGTCTCTGCTGCGTGCAGTGAACTGAATATCGGTCTTAGCAATTAAGAAAGTCATTAGCTGGTTTGAGAAAGAAAATCAGGAGAAAAAGGGCAGATGAGCTCACTGCAGCAGAGAGGCCTGCAGGCGGAACGGTAAGCCTCTTCCAGAGATCCCTGAGCAGCAGCCGGTCGCTTGACATCCTCATCATTTCCACTACAAGTGTTAAAGCAGCTGAGGAGAAGATTCTGAGCAGACGATTTTATTTTTCTGATAAAATACTCATGAGAAATGACACCTAGACATGTTTCACAAGAGCTGTACCACGTGAGAAGTCTATGAATCTGCCAACCGTTATAGGGGTTAACACATCTCACCTATTCAATAGCAGCTTCTCTCCACTTCACTTGCCAGCAGGTCATATATCTTTAAGATCTCTTTACATCCTTCTAACGCGTTTGCCCACTGTGAAAATGTCTAGAGGAACTAAATGCCTCAGTGAAAATGGCACTTACGGTTATTTGAGAGCACCCTGGGATAGGCAGAAGAGTGAGCTACTCTCTCTACACATTGCTTTGATTAATATTTCGAGAAGAATGACAAAAACATGTTTCTCCAGCCCACGCTTCAGGACTAATAAATTAGCCTGCAAAATTCATAAGCATTTTTGGAACTCCTGATACCAACTGTTGCTATACCATGACTTCAGTACATGTACTGCAATTCTGTATTTCAAGAAATGGGGGCAGTTGTAAAGCAGCACATCTGTGAGTTTAAAGGGAAAATGCATAAGTTTATAATCGGGATACGCTGGAGGTTAACACATTTAAAATAATTCAGGTATCTTATCCTTCCTTTTCCTCCTGCCACTACTACATCTAAATATCTCCATGTGTCTGTGTGCATACACTTTGTATGTACGTATTTTTCATTCCTTGAAGCATTTTAAGTAAAGACTGCAGCTCAACTAGCGATCACTCTCCCTCCTACTGAAAAGTACAATTGCTCTTCAGTCTCTCCAGAGAACACAGTAAACTTCCCTCCACCAAGCTAAACTCAAACAGATGCTACTTGTCCAGAAAAACAGAAAAAAATATAGTGACCCTTTTTACTGAACTCAGAAACAATTTGGTCTGCAAGGCCAGAGTGCTGGCTCTTTAATGTTGGTGGTGTGGCACAGAGGGGCAGTCTCAAGCAGTGCCATAATGAACCTAATGCTGAAAACATTGAGAAAAAGACCCACAAGCAAAAGGGACTGGTATCAAGAACCTGAAGCCAGCTGATTAGCAGGATGGCACTGCGGCTTGTACCTGGGTGAGAAGGTAGAGACAGCCAGAAGAACTGCTGGCATAAAACAATAACCGAGGACACCAATGCCCCTCAACCCTTAGAGCACACTGGTGCTTTTCGGACTAATCCTCTGTTTTTAAACAGTTTATCTAGAGCTTGTCCCAAAAGATCTGTTGCATAAACTTACGCTGGTTACTTTCCTCTTGATGTTCTCCAGGAGGTGTTCCTGGCCTCGGATGAAGTACGGATGCTGGAATTCAGTATCATCTTTCTCTGGCTTCACCAATCCTCCCTGCTCAATGTGGACAACCTTTCGAAAGCCATCTGAAAATCAAAGGGGAGATAATTGGAGAAAAGCTTAACAGGCTAAATATGAACTTGAGAAAGCAGAAACTAGCACAAGTCACCCCTGTTCGTTTAAATACCCAGCGCTCCATCACTGTGGTATTGCTTTCTAACAAATCTCATCCTAAAAATGCTATGTGGAATGAGGAACCCCTCCTTAAATTGACAGACCTTCGGACAGAGGCTTATGCTGATCCTCTGAACAGCAAGTGGTACGAGTCCTCTCCGGCCACCAAACCCTTGTTTCTCCTTGTTTCTCCCCAGGAGAGCAGAGCCAGGCCATTCAGCTACCTGACCGGAGCAACAGCTTGACACAGACGGCTGAGAAGAGTGGGATCCACTTCTACATCCTAGAATCGTTTTGAAAAACACCTTTCGCTGCTCTCACAAGACCAAACTACGCCGATGGTTGGCTGATAGCATAGGTCAGCAAGAAGAAAGGCTGAAATTACTGGAACTAAACTAAGAGTCTCCAATTAACCTTCCCATTTCCTGATAAAAGCCCCTCATTCACAGGGAACTGACTTGTTACATGAGTAAACAGCACCTTGCCTTGCCTTCTCAATGCAGAGCAAGATAAGGAAAGACATGTATTTCAACAAAACTTCTTTCAACAATACTGCCAAAAAGAGACTCAAACATTTAGCACATGCTCCAAGCAATCCCAGAGGGCTTATGTTTTATTTATTCAGAGAATAAAATGGTTTCTGAGAGCAATTAGCAACGTACTCAGCAACATACATGATGCAGATGAAGCACTGCCGCCTATCATCTCACAGACTAATGAAAATAGGAACACCTTGGAGACAAAACCATGCAAGTGCCCATCAGCACACAACGGGAGATGAGTTATTACTGCATTTAACTGAACTCCCAAGCCCCTCCATTCTCCATTTCAGTGCCTTCTCACAGCAGCACATATTATCTCGCCCTACAAGCCCATGATGCAGGCTGCTGTAGCCAGCACACCTATAATAAATGTGCACATTCCAGGGCACTGTAGGCACCCTGATCCTTAACCTGAAAGGAAGGAGGAATTTTCTTATAGTAAAGGAGACCCCAAGGCACAGAAGGTAAACAAATGACTTCCCAAAGGCTTCTGAGCCTTTCCAGAACACTTCTTCGTAAGTGAGCTGTACAACACTACTAGGACAGAGCTGACAATCTCTGCAAACAGGGTTAGTAGTCCAGAAGCAGACATTCAAGTTGACAATCTACTCGCCTTAATACTAAGGCTTAAAATTCTTTTTTTAACCAGTCTGCTCCACCTTAAGAAATATAAATCCACAGCGTTTTTCTCATTCTAACATGCGGCAATTAAAAACATCCTGGCTCCAAACAATTCCCCAGAACTACAGCGACAGGCACCGCTTTTGTTATCCCCGCAGCAACACAACTGTCTGGTGAGGGTGACGGTGCAATTCCTCTGCTGCAGAGGGAAGAGAGAGGCACGGCATGCTGGAAAGTGCTTCCGCAACAGTTCAGGCAGAAGTTATGCACCAAAGTCTTCAGATGTACTTAAAACACCTAAAAGCCACTCAAGAACAGAGTGTAGCGCATCAAAGTATTTTTGGATCTCAGCATTTCTGTAAACCGCTAGGATAAATCAAGAGTGTTATTTAAGTTGCTCAGACCACAGCTGTGGTTAAAAAAAAAGCTTCCTGCACTTGCAGCAGAAAGTGATTTAGAGAAATTACACGTTATTGTAGTGATATTAGCCAGTTTTCGGTTATTCAAGTCATCCTTAAAAACTAAAGGCCCCGGTCACAAAGCACAGAATGTGCCCCACAGCTATTCAAAGAACTGGTGTTGAAAGGTAATGAAAATGTCATCCTTTCTAATAACATTGGAATGCTCTCTGCAGCCCACATCTGGAGCATTAAAGTTAATCCCTGATATAACCTCCACGTGAGAGGTGTATGAAAGGCATCCTTTATGTTGCTGCCTATCACAAGAACCCGCAGCCAAAACGTAAATGCAGATCTGTGTGCGCGGGGAGGAAGCCGAGCAGACTGCCGTGAAGCAATGTCTCTGGGATAATCCCAGAATGTTCCTGTTAGCTGGCAGGAAAGAGCAGCTACAAACGCACCCATCAATCTCGGAGCATTTACACAGTCAGGCAGTTCTCGATTTCCTTGCACATCCGAAGGGTAAGAGAAGGATTAAGCAGTATAAGTTTGGAAAACCAGGAAGGGGGGAGCATGGAGAAAAAGAATATTGCTTGATTAGCAGAGGACAGGGAACTAGTAGCACAGAGATACTTGGTCAGAACAGTGAAAGCTTTGGGCAGTCCTCCATCTGTGTACCCAACCTGAAACACCAACTTGGATTCAGTTTGCTCACACAGCAACCAGAGCAGGAGTAAAGGTGTCCCTAGGCAAAATTTCCACCCGAGCTCGCAGCAGATCCCTTTTTTTGCCTGTGGGTGTGCCCAGAAAGGTGACCAAGGCTCAGCACACACTGCGAAACACCCGTTCTGGAGAATTTCATAACCCTCACTCAGGTTTTGCATAGGGATCCACAGCCTGACAGCGAGCTCAGAGGCACTCTTCACGTTACTGGACTATTGACCCAGTCAGGATAACGAACTTCGCATTGCCCTGTGAACAGGTAACACAGAAATATACAATTATGCTAAACGTGAAGTGATTTGAGAAAAATGCAACAACAACTGCACAGCTGTACTAGAAGCTAACCAAGCAAATCCCCAAAAACTAAAAGTAGAAAATCATGTTCCATTTTGGGCACCTTTCTCTTTACTACATGTCCTTTAGCAATCCCTGTTCTTCAAGCAAACACGCCAAGCAGTGTAGGGACAAACTCTGAATTTACTTTCAAATTTGGACTTACATCTACCATATCATTCAACTCTAAAATAAATTGAAATCCTCAAACTGCCACCAATCACACGCTAAGAAATCTGTTTTATAATTCAAGTAAATCAAAGCCTCTGTAACACAGATTGGGAAGAACGGGATCTGTGTTAAAAAACAGATTAAGCATAGGAAAAAAGTTATAAACACCTGAATATAGAAGTTACATTTACTCATTTTCTAGTGCAAGACACGAAGCCTAGCTTTCTGTCATCTCAATACTGTATCATGCTATCATGGCAGTGTAACTGAATGTATCAGAAAGATCCCAAAGTCTGGTTGAGGGTGGGAATTCTGTTTGGAGAACCCGACTCTTGAGGTCTGAAAAAAAAAAAAAATCTCAGTTCCATTTCTGATCAGAACATGTTTGGTTTTTTGGGTTTTTTGTTTTTTTTTTTTTCCCCCAGAAGTATTGAACCACTTGGGAAAGGTGTTGTTAGAAAGAAGTTTCAGTCCTGTCTTAGCTTGGTCTTGGAGATTTATTACTTCTTTTTCCCCCCTTTTTAAAAGAACACCTTATCACTCAGATGTGCTTTTGTCCGATCACCTAATTCTGTTCCAGCTCTATCTCCGCTATTGAAAGGAGGAGCTGACACCCGGAATGATGTTAATCCCCCTGCCCTTTTAACATTACATACAGTGAGGGGGAACAGACCAGACAGCTTGCTTTCTTCTTATTACTCCCCAGTTGCAGCAGCGTCCGTTGGAGAGGCAGCCTTTACCTTATTTGACAAGCTAATGCTCAGGTTGATCCTATTCCAAAGCATTCCAGGACATGCAAGTACTAAAGACACCTGCAGACATGTGCTTTGTAGGGAAGTATCACCCTCCTCCCTCCAAATGCAAGTCAGATGTGGTGACAGGACAGACAAGAGAAGTGCAGCTGGAAAGGTCACTGCTTGAGCTGGGAAGCAAAGCTGCTGAAGGAACCTGTCCTTCTGCAGGGTGACTCCCCCCCCGCCTGCAGACAGGAGCCGAGCCTTCCTACCTGTCCTCCAGCAAAAGAAACAGCAAGGAAGGCGAAAAGCACCGATTAGCGATATTCTGGAGTCCTTGTTCTCCTGGCAGGATTTGATATTTTGGGCATACCTCTCCTCAACGGTGATGGGAAGCGGAGTATTCCCGAGTTCTCTGGGAACTCTTGACCCTTCTCAGAGCTATGCAAGCGGGTGCCACTTTTCATCTACAAATGTGCGTAAGTAAAAAAAACTCCAAAACCAAAAACCGAACCAAAACAAACCCGGAAGACAAGAAAAGGTCACGTAAAACCAAGTTAATTTTCCTCCATGACGGTATAGCAAGCTTTATCAACAGAAAAGCAGCAGACATCCCAACCAAAGCATGACATCCTCAAAGCAGGAAAATCAGCAGGATGAAACTGATATAATGTGGGCGTAAACCCAACAGAAAAAGCCTTATTTAGGGAGCAGTTAGCAAAATATATTGTAGTGCGTGGTCTAAGAGTGTGGGCCCAGTCCTATCCAGCATCTTCATTAATGGCATGAAGGACTGAATAGAGCATGTTTGCTAAACTGGCTGATAAGACGCAGCTGGGAAGAGCTGCAAGTGTGTTGAAAGACATGACTGCAATTCAAAGTGATTTTGGCAAGAGGAATGAGAGTCACTACTGACAAATACAAGGTACAACTCTGAGGCAGGAGTAAAACCAAAGAAATATGGGAGGGAAAACCACTGGGTAGATAGTAGCTCAAGAGAAGATAATGCAAGCGCTGTAGTGGATCGTGAACTGAACATAAATTCAATGTCATACTGCTGAGGAAAAGGCCAATGCCATAATGCGATATACACAAAAGTATTGCCTTCAAGACACACGAATTACTCTTTTTATTCTATCCAGTGATACACCCAATGTTGCCTACTGCACTTCAACAAAGAGATGGAACAAAGTCAGTTGAGAAAGGAATGCAAATGATTAAAGGCTGGAAAACAACCTAAAAGAATTAAAAACCCAGGCTGTTTACTCTGAAGAGAAAAAAAAAAAAAGAAAAAAGAGAGGACTGAAGAGAGGTATCAAGTTTTCAAAGACACAAAGGCTGATGCAAAGGGAAAAGGAATAAATAAATCTCTTTATATCCACAGCAGATAGGAAAGAAGTGGAGGATTTAAACTGTAGCTGGGACGGTTTGGGCTAGACATTCAGCAATCAACTCCACTGCTTCACTATCCTTACATCAACAGCATTTCCTTGAAGAGCTTATGGAATCTTCATTACTGGAGGCTTGGAAAAAATAGGTTTGACGCAAAGTCATCAGGAACAACACAGAGGTAGTTGATCCTGCCTTGAAGCAGAGGATTGGACTAAATGATTTTGAGGACCCTCCAGCCCTATTCTGCTACAGTTCTATGATTTTTTATTTATTTTTTTAAATAATTGTTGTTTAGTAGAGCAAGTTCAGTCAATGCCTGCTCTACATGACGCTGGCAGCAACATCCCCTCAAGAAAGTGAGCAGAAAATGAACAAGTCACACGGGGTGGGCCTGCCTCACGGGAAGCATTCCAGAGGAGGTCCTCCTTCATGACACAGGCTGGCAGAGAGTGCCATCAAAAACGTTAATGATAGGCGAACACACGGAAAGCATTCAGAACTCCTGCACTAACAATCGGGGAATTTCAGGATAAAAGAACTCTGGGAGTCTGAAGTTGTTTATATCTAGCAGAAGTTTTCAGTTTTAGAAGTTTTTATTCCCTTCAGCAGAGGCCAAGCTTAAAACTACCACTTGGTCCCCAAAAACTGAGTGATCGCAAAGCTAGCAAATACTCCCAACTCAATGGAATGTCCCCTACGTTAAACCTGGGCAAAAGAGGGAAACCTTATTTCGGGACAAACTTTACACTTTGCTCTCCGAGCTGCCCAGAAGATACTTACACATATTGAGCTGCCGTACAAAGCTGGCCATGTTGTTGTGTTTGAAGTATTTTGGAAGTACCTCCTTGGCAAATTGGCCTTGGTCAAACACATGGAAGCTGCTTCCACTCTGTCAAAAAAACAAAACAAAATGAAACATTATCAACCACTGTTACACAGAAAGAGAGAAGCCCACCTGCCCCTTCATTTCACAAATATAAATTCTGCATTGCTGTGGGTGAAATCAGTAATGGCCCCGTATCTTGGAGTCCCTCAGCTGCAGGTAAAAATGTAGTTTATTAGCTTTGTTTGAAGCTGTTACCATCTGACCAATGCAAGCTCCCATCAATACAGCTCAGAGGGACCCCAACAACATCCTTCAGCTCCCGATGCAGTCAGCATTTAGCACATCGCTGCCTCTCAGCTGAGCCAGGGTAACTGCCCATGGAGCTTTCTTGGCCAAAATCACATTTCCTTGCACTCGGCCCAGAAGAACAACATGCATCTGTCAGTTATCGGGAACGGGCAGACAGCCGATAACTCTTTACGCTGTGACCAAGCTGCTAATGTGGAAGACCCAGCAGAGCACAACTCCCCAGAGACTTAAAAAAGCAACCCAGGAGGTTAAGCAGGCTACAAAGATTAAACCTCAGTTTGCAGAACTACAAATCTATTAATTCCCCAAGTTGTCCCAAGTAAGTTGTTTTTGTATCTACAGCAACAGCCAACGATCTTCCGAGCAAATTAAGACAACCAGGCTAGTCTGATTTTCAACATCAACATCTGCAAACAAACAAAGACAATTCTGCGTCCTGCCAGTCTCGGGCAGCTCGCCGTGCCCATGCAGACACAGCAGACACAGCAGACGAGGTCCGGAACAGCTGAAAGCAACACATGCTGTTGCTGGCAGAGCGAGAGCAGCACTGACTAATGAGTTTTAATTTTTCACTGCGACTGATAAACATTTTCTACATGTTGATTTAAAAAGTAGGAATAGGTAGGAGACAGGAGGAAGCGTTCCTGCCCCTCTAAACCCTGAGGTACTTCTGCTGCTGGATTTTGGAAAACAAGTTATCACCAACAGAACAGTGCATGCCAAGAATAATAAGTTATTTTGACTACTATAACTATCTTGACCAGTAGTCAGGATTACATTTCAGCCACTTAGCTTTCAGGTCTGTGGTGCTGTTTTATCAAGTATGGTTTCTATTACCCTTCTGGCACGCTGAGCAGGAATTATACTGTCAACATAAGCATCTGCAAAACAGCAAAAGAAGGGATTTTCATTCTGGCAAAGGGACACAAGAACGCCGAATGCATTTTTACAACCCGGATTTTCTTCCGCGACAAAGTCCTGCTCCCACTCCATCCTCCTGCTAATATGGTCCCACGTATCACCAGCACACAGCGCTGGCAGAGCACCAGAGGAGAGCCAAGCCCAACAAGATACTCACAAGTCATTGCACGGCCATGAAGCAATCGGACTTTTTAGCTCAAAAGAAAAGCGGCAGGCCAGGGCAGACCACCCACACGAGAGCAGAGGGACGGTGCCTCCAGAACTCCAAAGTCCCCCCCAATTCACGAGTGACCCAACGAAAAGACCTTCACAAGCAGGGGCTGCTACTTGCATATTAAACGAGGTCTTGCTGCACAAGGTCAGAAGAGCCCCCTCGCCCGTTACTGTGCTCCAAACTCCACTCTTGTCAGACAGCTAACCACCACCAGCGTCTGCAGACACTCTCCAAGTCCCAGCATGAACCTCCTGGGAAAAGAGGAGGCCAAGGTCTTCTGAACTGACTTAAGAGTATCAGACCCAACATCCACGAGACGATTTTCAGACAGGCACATCTTACTTTTAAAGTTACTGGGCAAATTCAATGCAGCATTAATCCTAAAGAATTAAGACTACTATTAAAAAAAAAAAAACAACCACCACCCTAAAACAGACCACAAAAGATTCTGCCTGCCAATAACAAAACCAGGTAAGGGTTTATTAAAAGTTGACAGTTTGGGCTTTCTGGATGAGTTTCATTACTCGTTCAGAGGATTTACCTGCGTTTCAGTGTTTGTTTTCATTAAGGTCCTTTACTCTTTATCCAATACTTACGAGTACTCTGAGTTGATTCTAACAGCAAAAAATGCAATAGATGGCAATGAAGGAAGGAAGCGCACACTAGCCATCTCCTAATGATGGCAACCCACAATAAATAAGACATCTTTGAGTCCCATTCCAAGGTTTTTTGTTTTGCTGGAGTTGCTCCACTCCAGAGTTCTTGCTTTTTTGCCCCCTAAGGATAAATAAGTTTGCTGGTGGTCTTCTCTGGTCATTCGCTGTACATCAATGCATCCAAAATACTCTGCTTCCTTTATCTACGTCCAGATCCCCCAGCCTGCCTCCCCACCTAACTTCTCCTGCCCAGCCTTGTGAATTTTCCCAGGTTTAGCTACTCCACAGGAGTCTATCCATGCTGCTAACAAGCATAACAGATTTTCCTCTATTTTCATAGGAGGATGGCCATTATGTCCATCAACTTCAAGGAGTTTCACCCAAGTCTCAATGCAGTACCTGTTCCTTCCAAGGAAGCGGGGAGGAAGAGCGACCTGAAGACAGGCTGCTTTACAACCTGGATTTGTTGCACCACACTGGTGTTTTCCTTCGTAACGTTGTTTGAGACTCATCCTAAAATTTCTATTTTTAACACTGCACCACTTAAGCATTTATCTCTGCAATTGTGAGAAATACTCCCATTTCCAGACTGCTGATGGCCGGCTTATGCATGTTTTCTTGCACTCACACCAACTACCTTTCACTTAACCAGCTCTTCTCCCTTCCTGGCGTTAGTCCACACATGCCCAGCACACAGCCACTGTTGCTGAGAGCAGCTGCTGCTGCTGCAAAGTGGTAGAAGACTTGAGAGTAAGCTGGAAGGGCAGGGGTCTCAGATATGTAAGAAGTTTACAGGGAAACCAACCTGAATTAAATTGTCTGTAAGTGACAGGATTATTTGCACAGTTAGGACTAAATCAACCCTGCACAAGCGTTAACCAAATTCTGCCTCATTTCTATTATCTCAGTTCTCAAGGTCGTCTGGTTTCTTCTGCACGGCATCTCAAACCTTCTCTGCGTTAACAAAGACCAACAGTGTTTTGTGAAAATTTTCTCAACACATCTTCTGTGCCAAAGCCATTATAAAAACCACATTCAAAAAGACTGTTCCAAGATTTGATCTTTGAGCAGCTCTGCCATGACCTCTCTCCAGACTGAAGCCACCCTCCAAAAAATAACTGTTGTCTCTGCTTTATCCAGTCCCTCCCCCACAATTCTTATATTAATCCTCAGCTTCTGCACTTTCATTTATGATTTTCCATGCAGCAGAGTATCAAATGCTTTGCAGAAGTCCAGACACATTAGATCTGCCCCAATTCCTTTATCCAGAAAAGGATTTCATGTCCAGAGGAGAGGTGAGGAGGTACAATCAGTTGTTGTTAAGTCTATGTTCTGTTTTATCCCATTTCCATTTACTTTTATGACTTTAGTTATTCTCCTCTTCAGAATCATTTCCAAAGCACTTCAAACCATGAGGGTCAGACTAGTTAGTCATTAATGCTCCTCTTAAAATCAAACAGCTTATACAAACGAGGCTAAGCATCTTTCTTGGGGTGACTGCTCATGTTGCAGCAAGGGGATGAGAGGCCTCCTGTTCTAAATCCCACTTCTCCCTCACTGTTAGGGGATGCAAACACAAGGATCTCAGCTCCCAGGACTGGAAGAAGTACCCCGCCGAGCTGAAATTCACCTGTTGACACTTGCCCACTTTTCCTGCTGGAACCACACTTGGGTGTTAAGGATGTGACCCAGCAGGACAGCACAGTGGTTGGATCATTTCCCAGCAGTTATCGGGGTTTGTTGAAATGGAAGAAACAATGCAGGCGGATCTCTCCACACGGCATCGCAAAAGTTCTGACAGTAAATGAAATACAGCTATCTTGCGTAATTTCGGTATACTTTTACCTTGACGTGTGCCAAGTCCGGTTCAGACAGCATCAAACATTTTAGCACAGATCAGGTTGTTTTGTCAAAAGCCTCAGCTTTCCCTAAGAGGGGGACAACATGAAGTCAAAATGACTCATGTAACACTAGACATTTTCAACCTGTTGGCCAGCACCATACTCCCTCCCAGTCTAGACGGGCTCTGACCACCCACTGCATACTCCAGGTCTCCACATCTGCACTGGCACCCTTCTGCTCTTCCCATTCTCCTTCTGCAAAGTCTCGCAGGCTTGAGACACCATTTCTCCTTCTGGCGGACAAAGAAAGGAGGTGCCCCCAAAGGATTTTCTGAAACTGATGCTGGGGAAGAAAAGTCAGTTGATTAGGGAAAGTGGCCGAGTTTAGGGTTGGTGTAGAAAAGTCTCCTTCCTAGCCCCGGCGGTGCTTACAAGCCACCACATGCTACTTGCTTCTCTCCCTGCTGCCTACACATGCTCTGCAGCAGGATGTTTAACAAAAACCCTCAATGACCCTTTCAGAATTAAGATTGCAGAAGGGCACTTGTGTTTAGCAAACATCTTTTCACTCTGTTTACAGAAGTGATAGTAGTTCTACAATGCAATAAACTGCTCAAACTTTGCTGTTAATCAATTCTTGACGGCACTGAATGGCTGACGTTAAGGGGTGTCCTGGTTTTGGCAGCAGTAGAGTTAATTTTCTTTCTAATAGCTGGTATAGTGTTATGTCTTGGATTCAGTACGAGAAGAATGTTGATAACACTGATGTTTTCAGTTGTTGCCCAGTAGTGTTTAGACTAAGTCAATGATTTTTCAGCTTCTCATGCCCAGCCAGCAAGAAGGCTGGAGGGGCACAAGAAGTTGGGAGGGAACACAGCTGGGACAGTTGACCCAAAGTGGCCAAAGGAATATTCCATACCAGGTGATGGCTGCGTGGTGCTTAGCTGCTGGCTGGGGTTAAACCACGACAAGGGGCCAAAAATTACAGAATGGGACTGAGGATGAAGGCTGTAAGCCTTTTCACATACAGTTACAAGTAGAGCCATGAATCTGAAAACATTAAAGCTGGGCACAGGGTAAGACTCCTCTGCAGCCCTCCCTTCAGAAGCATCACCAGCCTCCGGCCCCAGAGCTGCCCCGAACCCTCCCAGCCCCTCCAGCTCCTGATACAGTCCTACAGTTTCAGAGGTTTCACACCAAAATTTTGCTCTGTACCTTCTGCTCCTTCCCCCAGACCATACTATTTGCTATCTACGACGAGGACCTGAACGTCCAGAGTAATCCTTTAGCATGCCCCTTCTTGCTGCCCCTCTCTGAAGAGTCAGGTTTTCCTCTTTACCACCTTCAAGTGAATCTATCAGGAATGGTTGGGCAGTTTTACCAGCACAGCGGCTGTGAGCAGCAGCGTTCAGAACAGCGACCCATCCGAAAACCAGCTGCTGAAAAGCTGTCTTCTCTTCCAACGGACAGTCCTGATCATCTATCTTGCTTCTGCCTTTCCATCCTCCGTGCTATATATGGAACTCAGAGACACTGGACAGTATACATTTAAGTACTTGCAGGCATTCCCTCCTCCCCCATCAAACTAATCTGAGGAATCCCTTCACTCTGCCCTGTTGCTAACCACCACATCTTCCAGCTCCTCTGCAGATAATGGGCTAGAAATAACATGGGCCAACAGTTCTCCATCTATCATCATCAGTAAGCAGGCCCCAGTTCGAAAACTTCTAAAAGAACCGGCAAAGTGATTTTTAAATATTCATTATTTCTGATTGATGTACTGCTGAACACAATTTTTTTTTCAAAAATAATAGAAAATCAGAAAGTTTAAAAAAAGTCCTGCAGTCATGCCCAGGTGAGCTGGAAGCTCTGATAACCGTGACCGCTCTGAAGCCCAACACGAAGCTGGCTTCAGCTCAGAGCACTGCAGAAGCTGGGTCACTTACCACTGGATCAAGAAAGAAAGAAAAAACTCATTTCTGAAGTATAATTTAAGATCTTCTACATATTTGGACATTCAGTTTATAAGAGACTTAAGTCTGTGAAATAAGCAGGAAAATCCAGGAAAATATTGACTTTAGAGCAACAAATAAAAGGTTCAATACTATTTCCCAACATCTGACACGCCAGACCTATTTTGAAAATGGAAATACTGATCCCTACGGTGCAAACGTCACTGCGCAGGGAAATCATCCAGATGGGAGGGACAGCAGCAAAACCATGACTTAGCATAAAAAAACCAAGTAATGTTATCAGTCTTACAAAGTCACACCAGAAAATGAAATCCTTACAAAATGAAAGCTGATCAACTACGGAAGATATTTAAAAAAAAAAAAAAAGGGATGACAATATTAGCTTTTATTTTAAAAACTTAAATGTTCAAATTTCTGAGGCTAGCATGAGATTTGACAATTCTCAAACTCCAGTTTAAATCTGATCATTAAAATTATGAAAACTTTTATAGCTATCATCTGAGATATTTAAAAAACAAACAAACAAACAAGATCTCCCCCCCCCCAGGAACTTTCTGGCTCCACCACTGTTGAGAGCAAGATTAACCCCATGAAATTCTCTTATGTCCCAGCAATGAAGATTAACTAGACATTGCTCATGCCTCTCCAACAATAGAGTAGTACTTTGTTTAAGCTTTGGAAACCCGGGAATTAGAAAAATTTACCTGTTTGTTTCACCTTCTACCCTAAAGACGAGACACATTATGAAGCAGCTCCAACTCAGAGCACTCCAGCCCCAGGATGGCTATCTTTTACTTAAAAACATTTAGTCCCAGATGCGCAGCAGGCTGCGGGGCTCCAGCCTGCGAGCAGGACAACTCACTGCCCCTTCCACTCAGGTACCACCTTACCGATCTTAAAATACTGCGTGTGATCTGCAAGGGTTCGGGCTTTGCTTCCCGGGCAGCTCGGCCCTTAGACACGCTGTACTTGGCCACCTCGCCGCAGGTCGGGGGCCTCGGGGGCAGATGGACGTGGACTTCCCAGACGGATGCTGCTGGAGGCAGCTTGCCTTCCCTGGCTCCTTCTTAGACCAGGCGTCCTGGATGCTGCTGGAGCTGCCGTCGAACCCAGGTCGTGGAAGCAGCTCGGGAAGAGCTCCAGCAAATGGACACGTTGGGAGGGGAGGGAGGGAGGGAAGGGAAGAAGGAAGCCATCTCCAGCCAAAGGACCACCAGCAGGACACAACAAACCCTTTCACTAGCACAGCAAAAGCACAGACTACGCGACCGCAGCCTCAGGCGTCAGTGCCAGCGTGGCAGGATCCAAACTGGCTGAGGAGCTTTCATCCCTTCAGGTTACTCAGCGTTGGTACACGTCAAGTGCCAACTAAGAGGCTCGACCGAACCAAAGCACCTGAAGGCTTAGGTAGCAGTGCGCTTGTTGCCTGCCTAAAGCAGCCAGAGCTGACGGAATGGGTTTCCCTGGGCTTCTCGAGGGACGTACGCACAATTTCAGAGATTAATAAGCATTTGGATAACATGCACGGTGGTGAGGCCAGAAGACTCGCAGTTTGCTGGGTGTCATGAATCCCACTCTGAAACACGTATTCCTCCTGTTCCAAATACAGCAACTTTTGTGAGAAACCTGAAGAAATTGTGAGAAATTCAGCTCCTGGAGCCCGGCACTAACTGCTCCGTCTGACCACAACAAAAGCAGTTTGTCGTGCTGGCCCTGGCTGTGTAGAAGACCTGGGGGTCCTGGCAGGCAGAGCCGAGCACGCCGGCAGTGTGCCCTCGCAAGAGGGAAGGGGCCAACAGATCACGGGAAGGGATTATCCCCCTCTACACAGCATCCGCTAAATACTGCCCGGACAGCGTGTAGAGTCTTGGGCCCCAATACCACACAGACATGGATAAACTGGAGCAAATTCAGCAGGTCAGTGATTGAGCAGTAGTGATGGGGCTGCAGCTCTTGCCTGGAAAGGGGAGTCTGAGGGGGGAGGGCTTGTTCAGCCTGGGGAAGAGACTGCTTCGAGGTGTCGGGGAGCAGCGAGGACCAGCAGCTCTAAGGGAAGGAGAGACAGGAGCAGAGCCCAGTCGTAAGGCAAGGCACAAGCATCACCTACGAGGGGCTGGAACACAGAGGAGCAAGTCTGGGTCAGGATCAGAGCAACCTGGTCTGAGCCCACAGCAGATCCTGCTCTGAGCCAGAGCTGGGACAAGAGACCACCAGAAGTCCCGTCTCACCTAAATTATTCCAGGACCTAAGTTTTTTGTCTAGTCAGTTTTAACTAGGAGCAGTTCCCCAGCACAGTTACACGTGCAGGCCCACAACCCTGTGTTGGTACAAGGGTAGGTACAAACACCACTTTGAGCAGAAATGCTGACATGCTGACTCAAAGGAAAATGAACTGGCCTCATTTTCCAGTAGAAGTGACTGTTGAAAGACACACCTTTTAATGCACAAAAAATAAACCTTTCTGCTATCAGCACCTGACCTGCTGTTTACAAGATGCCCTTCGTACATAGTTAAAAGGGGGAGACCCACCTGCCAACTGCAGCATGGCTGCTGCAGGCAGCGTTGGACTGGGAAGCATTTGTACCCAGCTGGGCTGAAGATGGTCGGGAAGTCGCTAGACCCAAGCAGCAAGAACCAAAGTGACACAATTAGAAGTATCTCTCACCACGTGCTACGAACTGTCAAGTTAGCACACTTACACTTTCATAAGAACTAATCTGCAGCTGAGCTGTGTCTAAGTGTGCCTGCACTGGGGCTACCAAAGTGCTGACCGTGCCCGCAGTGAAAGCCAGCCTTCGTGTGACCTTCCACACAACTCATCGGTACGCTACCTTGGGTGACTGTGCCTGCTGCGAGACACAGAACACCATCCTCTTACAGCTGCTTGAGAGGCAAGGCCACACAGTGATGCCTATCCTTGCTAATACTTACATACTTTTGGCTAGAAATACAAAAATTCAGTGTGTGAAGTTGATACCATTCCTATGAAGGAACTGGAGGTCCTGGATCCGAGGTACTTGCGACAGCTGGCACAGCTGGTTAGCATGCTAGTTGGGGTCTATGCACATCATCACATTTAGTTTCAGGGTGGGATAAGGCAGGATGAGCAGAACCTCTGCATCAGTGTGCTGCAACCAAAAATTCATCCTCCCTCCCCTTCCCCTTGATCTCAGCTGTATGCTCTCATCACCTTGCACAGACCATGATGCTCCACAGATTCCACTCGCTTTCTTCCCCAAGACCTGATCCAACTTGCTAATTCAGCAGCAGAAACCTTACAGCGGTTTCCTGTGAGGCCAGACAGCTCACAGAACCATAGAATATCTCAAGTTGGAAGGGACCCATGAGGAGCTGAACCGGTTCACAGCCCATCCAACAAGCACTGGAGACAGGACAAGGAGGGGCTCATCACTACACTGGCTCAGCTGCTCAAGAAACCATGCTGTTACAATCACTGAATTTCAGCAATCCAGGCTGCATGTGACAAACCCAGACCTCTGTGGCCATGTGTTCACCTCTGCAGGAAACAGTTTACAGAGTCTTCATGCCACATTTGGGAAACAAGTCATTTAATCCTAGGAAAGAAATTCGCCTTCCCTACCACTGTACAGAAGGAGCACGTGCTGGTGTTGATTGCACACAAACTACGTTCAATCACGGCACTATTTCCAGCTTCGGCGCTATGGAAAGAGAATCCAGCTCCAGTCCAAAAATCGAAACAAGTCGCCATTTCCAGCATGGAGATTTGAAATTTGACTTTTTGAAGGTTGACTTTTCATAAAGCTCAGCTACACCACTCTTAGACACCCGTCACCACCTGGGTTCTGACTACATTCCTCTTGTGTGCACGGAATGGCATGGAAGAGACGAGCTTTAGCTTACAAGAAAAAATCCAAACAAATCTGTAAGGTGCTGACAATCTTATACACAAGGGGACTTAATGCAAGCAATCTCCAAGGTGAAACTTTACCAGTTTACCCAGAGTTCAGACACCAGCAGAGCAGGAAGGAAGTTTTCTGACAGATAGTTAAAAGCACGCTCCACCAGAAAATTCTCTGCCGCGTGCACAGCGCTGGCAGAACCAAGGTCAAAGCTGGTGATCAACACCAGGCCTCCTTCTAGCAACTACAGACAAGCCACCCACTAAACAGACCGATCAAAGATCAATTCTTTTTTTCATTGTTCACCTTAACACTGTTTCTTCGGCTTACTGGCCCCATTCTGCTCAAGCGTGGCAGAGCATCACCAGCTCCCGCTACGCGCTGTCTTCCTGGGAAGGCAAGAATGAGAAATCCTGCAACGGAAGAGCTAGCAGGGAGAGAGGTAACGAAGCAGCATCTCGCCTATCCATGCAGTGCAGGACGCGAAGAGACCTCATGGGTGACCAGGTTCAGCCCCAAGCTATCGCAGGGGACTGCGGCACTCACACATTTATTCCATCTTGAAACTTCTTTTTTGATGCCACAAGGCCTACTAGAGCGCAGACCCAGAACCCTCCTTATTTCTCAGTCACAATTGTTAAGTGAAGGTCATACCCACACGATCCCACTCATCTAGGCTTTATCTTTTCCCAGCTGTTGTTTTGCTGGGCTAAGGAAACATAACTTTCAGACCATGGTTTCATATTGCTAAACTACATCAAAGCATCAGCTTAAGGTATTCAGGCACCACCGCTGCTTGTTCCTGACTCAAATGCAGTGCTGCCAAAACCCGGCTGGTTTTTGGGGACCATGCTGTGAACCAGATCAGGTAACTGAGCTCACACACACACAAGCGTAAAAAAAAAAAAAAAAGCATCAAAGTGTGGTTTTGAAGCAGGAAAAGTACCCTGATCGAATTTGTAAGAAAGAAACAACTCCTTGCAGGCATAACTAACGAATTCCCAGAAGACAGCAAAAATCACTTACTTGCGTGACCTTGCATCTCATACGAGTAGGGTCACACCACTCCTAAATTAAGTCCTTTCTCAGGACTTACTCAATTCTCCCTGCAAGATAAGGCTCTGCGATACTGACGCCTTCCTACTTTATTCATTTCACTTCACACAGCTAGTCCTTTTTTGTGCCAACGTCGTGAGAAGAACTACAGCAGACAGACCCCAAGAACCTTGAGGAGCCCAGCTAGTAACTTCACCTAAACCTTAAAAGTATTTTCAAACAACACACTTCCCTTCTTTTTTGCTGGTTCTTCACTCGCTTTGTGGATCCTTACCTGCCTACGGGTAACACATTTTCTGTGCAGCAGTTACTGGAGTCAGGTAGATTAGAGCTTTGAGCTGAGCAAAGATAGCTGCACTTTTATTTACAAAAAGATATTAAAGGTAAGAGGAGGTATAGCCTGTGAAAAATACATTGCTAATGGAAAAAAAAAAAAGTAAAGAAGGAACTTCTCTGTATACAAAAGGGATTTAAAATTAGCTATTCACCATTCTTTATAACTGAAAGTGAAAACACGCTGTGCTGGAAGTGGTATCACAAGAACAGAAATCCTCTTGGGCTAGACCAGGGAGTCCTAAACCTAGGAAAAGGCAAGGAATAATCACTCCTTTGTGGGTCAAACCAGAAATTTTCATTGAGTGAGGCTGACAGCCTCTGTAATCAAGAATAGTGGGCAGGAGGATGTACCAAATAGCACAGTGGGACCTGCAGTAGATTTTATTTATCTAGTAATTTATATAATTACTATGGGATATAACAGAGTGAGATTTTTAAGTTCCACAGCAGATCAACCACTGAAGTAATTTACTCGTGTTAATCACCAGTTATAACTAACATTTTAGCATTCCATGTGCTCAGCACCGAGTGCCCATGCGCAGAGTTGACAGCATTGTTCCTCTCTGATGAGCAAAATGCAGAAAAACAGGGAAAACCATCAACATCGACCAGGTTAAAGTTTCTTCCAAGCTCTGCATCAAACTGACCAAACTCTGATTGCATCGTTTCGATTAGCAACTGCAGCCAACGTCACCACACAAAACATAACCACGTTTGAGTTTACACAAGTTATCTGAATCTCTCTCCCGAGGTTACAGTTCAACGAGGTACAAGGAACTACGGCATGACTCGCTGCTGGCACAGGGCGAGCGGGCTGCTCTGCCTCCCCGGCTCCATCGTCCACATCTGCACTTACCCTCAGCCAGCGGCAGCTCCCACTGAACACCTCCATGAGCAGCCTTAACCCTAATACAGCAGAAAAGGAAGAAAATCAGGTATTGGCACGTTAAGGCAGTCCGTAAAAGGGTCTGACAAGAACCAGAGTCAGTGTAAATGTGGGGCAGGATCCTGTGACCAAAACCGAGCGATCCTGTAGCAGAAGCACGTGGTTAGATCCACCAGCTGCTGCCGGAGCACGGCAAGGCAGGGCAGCCACTTAGGAACGAAACGAAGTGTCTGGCATAAACGAGCGTGGAGCAAGACAGTGCAGGACTACTGCTACACAGCCTTTGCTGGAAAAACATCCCTGTACTGGAAAACTGCTCCTTGAAGTGGTCCAAGAGCTCCTGCGCCATTCGGGAAGAGGACAAGCAACGTCATCTGTATTCAAAAAGTTCTGGCAAAGTAATTTAAAGAGGGAGAAGGTATGGTTGAGGCAGAAACCTGAAAAGCCAAGGTTTCAAAGGACAGTTTCTGAATATTCAGTTTTGCAATGTGTCAGCAGATTACCACCTCAAAGCCTGTTCCAAACAGCGTTTAGAACAGTTCCAGGTTTTTTTGGCTACCAGCGCTCTTCAGCTCTAAGTAGAGGTTTTCCATTAAGTGCTCCTCTTGAAGCTCTTAGTAAGTCTCTTACTGTAACCTCCTACCTAACCCTGGACCTTCGCCTTACGATTCTAAATGTACCTTTTAGCTTGACTGAGATAAAAAAAATGACCTTTAAAGGCACATGTTCCTGAATTTAAATTCAATCGGAAATCCAACACGATTACAGATATCATTGCCTTGTAAAAATATGCACTTTATTTTGACCGCCATGCTTAACGGAAGTAAGTTTTACTTTGAATTTGCATTGCAAATACAGAATTTGAAAATAAGCAGTTCAAACATAAAAGCTCTGAACAATGGTTGAATTTTATTTTATTAAAAGTCCAATGCCTTATTTAACAAACCCTCACCTATACACCAGACAGGATCAACTCCCGCTTGCAAAACCATGAAAGTTGCTATTATCTATGCATGTGAGGGATTAAATATAAGATGAAACCTCACATTTCCCCTGTTCACTGCTTGGCAGCTATAAACCCTTCCTCCTTCTGACTCCCCGATTTTCAGTTAACTTTCACAGACCATAAATCAGCACACTTTAGAAGCATGCTGGTGTTGCAATTCTTCTGCACGTTCCTCATTTCCAGCTGTACGTTCAGATTTTCCGTACAAGACTTCCTCAAACCAAGTACCTTGCCATGAGATAAAACTGGTTTTGACAACAGCAGGAAGGGAAGCGGTGTCTCCTGCACACCGAGAGTTAAGCCACCAGGAATCTCCAGCGCTCTTGAAGGACCCAACTGGTGACAGACAGTTTCAGCAAAGAATAATTTTCCTAGCGCAGGCGAGGACCTCGGCACTGACCTCATGAGAGCTGGCCTCGAATCTGGCAAGCTGTGCAGAAAGCGTGTACATGTTTACGGGCAAAACAAGCCACTGATGAAGTTATTTCATGCACTCTGCTCCCCTCCACTGTCCAAGAGCATTAACAGAGCCATCAGACTGAAACACGACGGCACGGAAACAGCACCTCACTCCTACTTTGCTGAAGATCAGCGTGCTGCAGAGGGCTTGCTGTTGTTCCACGTGTGGTTGCTTTCCAAGTCTGAGTCACCCTCTCAAATAGTCCAGCCACCTCTCCGGGTCTAAATCAGGGCAAGACTCAGGGTCACTTAGATGCCCGTACTAGTCTGGACTGTAACATCCACGGCCTTGCCGGAGCAACCCGTGCCTCACCGCATGGACTTTCCTCTACTGGAATCCAGGCTTCTGCTGGAGCAGAAATGGGGACAAGGGTTTTGCCAGCAGCAGGTGGTAACATTTAGACTGCTGATACAAGGGCTGACGCTCAGGTTCCACAAACCTAAGCTTAGCATATTCTAAATTCAGGCATAAGACTTGGACAGGAGTGACTGTCTGGGTGGGTGTCCTGGTTTCAGCTGGGATAGAGTTAATTGTCTTCCTAGTAGCTGGTATAGTGCTGTGTTTTAGGTTCAGTATGAGAAGAACATTGATAACACACTGATGTTTTCAGTTGTTGCCCAGTAGTGTTTAGACTAAGTCAAGGATTTTTCAGCTTCTCACACCCAGCCAGCGAGAAGGCTAGAGGGGCACAAGAAGTTGGGAGGGAACATAGCCGGGACAGAAGACCCAAACTGGCCAAAGGAATATTCCATACCAGGTGACATCGTGCCCAGTATATAAACTGGGGGGAGTTGGTCTGGGGGGGATAGCTGCCCAGGAACTAACTCGACATCGGTCGGCGAGTGGTGAGCAATTGCATTGTGCATCACTTGTTTTGTATATTACAATCCTTTTATTATTGTCATCTCAACCCACGAGTTTTACCTTTTTTTCCCCAGTTCTTTCCCCCATCCCACTGGGTAAGGGGGGAAGCAAGTGAGCAGCTGTGTGGTGCTTAGTTGCTGGCTGGGGTTAGACCACAACAGTGGGATACCAAATTTCACGGCTTCCTCCTAACTCTCCCTGTGAGGAGCCTCTTCATGTTCTCCCATGCCCTCCCTCCACACCTCTTTTGCCCCCGTTCCCCAGGTGAACAGAACCAAGCTGATGGCTCTGAACCTGACGCTCCCTTCAAGATGAGTAACACAACAGCAAAGTGTTAGCAGCTGGTTTACCCAAGCCTGCATCCCTTCCCTCTAACGGGGGGTGCTCTGAAGACATGACTTCACAAGATGGAGGGCCAGCCAAAAAAACCCAGGTAACAACTGCAAGAAAAAGGGAGGTCTTGCTCCATCCCTCATTTACCTTTTGCCAGTTGCAGCCCCCAGGACCCCTCTGAACCAGCTCAGCTCTTTCACTTCAGCAGGTGGAAGAGGCTCAGCAGAGGGTCCAACGATCACCAGGAGGACAGGACAACCCGGGCAGGTCGGGAGAGAACGCAACCCTCCCCACCTCACCCCCACCCTCTTGCATCTGCAAACCTCTCAAGGGGTACGCTGCAGCTCGTGCCGATTCACGGACTCACCACCACCACCAAGGGGAAGCCCCGACCCTGCCCGCTCCTGAGCGGGCGTCTGTTTGCCTCTTCGCTGAGGTGGTTTAACCTAGGAGGGCCCAAAACTACCACCCGTACCTAGCCACGGCAAGACGAACGCGGCCATCTCGCAGACCTTCACCATAAGGCACGGTTTCACCCGCCGTCATGCCAATCTAGCACCCTGCTGATGCCGAGGAGCAGCCCTGACCCACCTTTGCCGGCCCTGATGCTCACCCAAGCCCACAACGTGCCAGACCATGGAAGTAAAAGCAAAACCAATTTTCTGCCAGTTTAGAATAGAATCATAGAATTGTTTAGGTTGGAAAAGACCCTTCAGATGGAGTCCAACCGTTAACCTAACACTAGCAGGCAGGGAAGGTTCAATGTGAACCCAAGAGCTGCGTACCAAGCCAGAACAGAGGTCCATGCATGACAGCAGCCACATACCTAAGCAGGAGCTTCTCTAGGAGCAGAGCAAATGCACTGCTGCTTCCTCAGAGCATCTCCTGGCCTCCAGAGATTCACAAGCCGTCCACCCTCCAAGTAACTCAATTTAAACAGGTGGCTGCTACCAGCAAAGGTTGTCCCCCTCTTCCTACCATCCCCAGGTACACTTTCCCATTACCTCCAGCAGGAACGGCAGCAGGATGAGCCACTAAAACTCACAAGTTCAACAGAAAAAGATCCAGGGAAAAAAACAACAACAAAAAACTACCTGCAGAGGACAAAAAGCTTAATCCACTCACCGAGGCCCCACAATCACTAGCAGAGATGCAAAGACGGTCCGCACTCTTTGGCAGTAGCCAACTCCTAGCTGAGTGTATGCCTTGGAGAGGAAGGTAAATGTAGCAAATAATGTCACAAATAAACTAGTCTTCAACTAGTCTTATTATTTGTATCCCAAATACACTTCAACTTGGTTGTTTCAACGGAGGAATCTGCTGCAGAGTCAACAAGACTTGCTGTCCCACGTCAGACTGAGGTCCAGGGAGACAAGATGCCACCTCACACACTTGGGGAAAAGTCTAAGCAAGACAACATCAACTTTCCCTAACAAGCTTTTACCAGCAAACAGCAGTGTTGGTACTTCCGAGGGCAGAAATTATATCCAGATGTTGTGTTTTATAAGAAAACAACCCACCCTCCTTGAACTCTTTTCAAATTCTCCTACGGTTTTGGCCTGCGCACCATCATTGTGAGGAGCGATTACACAATCTGTGAGCGACATTACGAGATATCTGCCTTTTAAACTTGCTGCCCAGCAATCCAGTTGGGTGCAATCTCATCTTTATATGTGAGAAGTACTGACTGATTTGAAACAATGAGGAAAACGCATTTCTATCTGCGTGCCCTTTGGAAAATCCAGCTCAGCAGGCTGCCCCTGAGGCCGAGAGGAGAGGTTTTGGTGAGAGAGGAAGCAGACTGGGGTACTTTCCCAGAACACTTTTGGCCTCTAGCAAATCTGAGAGTCCTCTGAATAGAAAGCAGCAACGTTACACTTGAGGAAACAGCGGGATTTATGGATGAGGCAGGGCAGAAACCTGGCCGTCACAGCACCTGATGCTGAGGACGTGGTAAACACCTAAAAGCCATCCTGGCTTTCAGACTTGCAGTGACTGCACCCAGGGGGAGGTTTGAATCATTAACATTAGCTGTAGGGATGAGAGAAGTTTCCAAGATGAGAAAGTTATTAAAAAAAAAAAAAAAAAAAAGGTGTGTCAAGGAATCACAAATAAAATTCGAAGACTTTACCTTCAAAAGAAGCCAAATTAGAAGCTATATATTTTAAAAAGCATGTTCTGCTTCTTTATCTCCCCCTTATGTTTATTTTTCTGCTTTCTACTGAGTTGATTTCTCCTCAAAAGCACATAAAAGATCCCTTTCCTTATTGCAACCACTTAGAGATCCATATTCCTGAACCCCTGCAGCTTGTTTCTTCCATCTATTACTAGAGGAAATTAAAAGAAAGGAATTAAACACAGTAAGCTGAGAGTCATCAACTACTGATTACCTGAGTGAGCCTGAGGATAATCAACTACTTTGTTTCTGTATCACAGTCTGTATTAACAACAACAACAACAAAAAGCGAGAGAACTACTTAGGGGAAGATCCAATCTTTTCCCAGGTTTTCACAGATTCCATCGACTCACAGAACATTTACTTTCACCACCAGGAAAAACAAGGAGCTCAGACCTCTGACACAGTCATTCCACGCAAGCAGAACCCTGCTTCTGAAGATCATCAGGATCTAAGACTTCACAATAAATTTTAAGAGTTGTATCCATCCAGACCGTGCTTCCTCAGCTCTTGCCAAGACCTAGAAGGTTTGTCCACCTACCAATAGTCTAAAGCAGTTAAAAAAAAAATATATCTATTTATCAGACTGGCAAAGTTGCTTTGGAATAAAGTTTCGATCTGGGCTGAACCTCAGCACTCCAGCTGTCCAGGCTATCACACTGCTCTTCACGCACACTGTTACCCGCAGCAAACACGCAGTAAATAAAGGTAGCTTATCC
The DNA here is from genome assembly GCF_026419915.1 of Harpia harpyja. Taxonomy (NCBI): domain Eukaryota; kingdom Metazoa; phylum Chordata; class Aves; order Accipitriformes; family Accipitridae; genus Harpia; species Harpia harpyja. The sequence continues at coordinate 79,102,575 of NC_068944.1, forward strand.
CTCGGTGAACAAAGCAGGAGATTGCACATTTAGCACAGGACAAGAACATGTACCTGGACAGCTACTGCGAAGCAACCTCACCCAGCACACTGCTTCATCAGATGCAAAACCAGCGGATGAATCTCCCTTTCCTACCTTTTCACTCTCACCTACCAGGAGCAGCTCCCTTGCCCCCCAGGTGGGCTAGTACAGCTTGGGGTAGTCATGCTACAAAACAAAACAGTCCCCATGAGCAATAACCCCCCAAAAGAGGGGGCAGCAAACTGTGTCAAGGGGTGGAAGCAAGCAGTCAGGAACTCCAGCCTCAACACTGACACCTCTTTCCTCCTCCACTCAGGACACTTGCAAAAATCTTTTGGGCAAGGAGAAATGTAAAGATGTAGGCAACTTTCTTTACCTGTCAACATAAGCAAAGTACACATACCTATTTGCAAAAGCATGCCGATTTGCATGTAGGTACTAATTCCACGGATACTACTCCATATTCCCAGTGGCACAGCTTAATTTAAACACCGCCCAAACAGCGAGTCTGTCTGCATTCAAACAGAGGCCCAAAGTTTTCACAGCACCCCCAAAAAAGCTCTCACACCCACCCCCAGGAGGAAGGCGACCTGCCTGTGCGCTGCAGTTCCCAAAGGCACGGGGAACGGGGTAACGTCATTCGTCCCCTGCCCCTACAGGCAATTTCTCACGGTGTTACAGCAACACAAAACCGAATACAAACTTATTTAACGCAAGGCATCAAATCTTTGTTTGCACTAGTAACAGGACAAGGCATTTGTTCAGAGGCAATGACTTGCAAAGTTAAGAGCAATGCAATATCTGCAGCAAACAGACAGCGCAGGTCTTTCATCTCATTACTGCCACGTTGAGTCAGATAAGCAAACAGTTAAGAGTTGCTGGAGAGCAGCTACGATCAAGGCTTACAAGAAAACATTCCCAGCGCGTGTATGCTTTTATTTTGGTCCTTATCTTTCACATTTTATTATCTGGAACAGCAGTTCCACTCCTCTCAGCTCCTCACTCCCATCTGAAGTCAAACCTCTACATGACAATCCTTTTTCACTCTTACCAGTATTACCTCATCTCTCTTCCCTCGACAGTTTTGGCAGCAAACGTCTGATCTGCGGTCGAAGCAAGGCGATACGGCGGTACAGGAGACAGAGTAAGCGAGCGTTTGCAAGAACTTATTTCTACTGAACTGTTTGGTCTGCCAGGTTAAGGACCAAACAGCTACAAAACTTCTTCCCTTTGATTTCGGGTGAACACCACGGATGTAACCGCCTCTGAAAAACGGCTTGTGGCATTTGGCTCCACATGCTACCATCTTTTAGACAAAACTTAAAACTTCCCCGAGCGGCTAGAAAAGATAGAAAAAGGGGACTTGCGTGACTGGTGCAACCACAAATCGGGCCAGCGCCGTAGAAACAGGCCAGAAAAACAGCACGGGCTGTACCACAGCGGTTATAATGACACGGCTAAAAGCTGTTGAGCATCCCCTACCATGGAAACAGCTAGAGGAGCGTCCGGACGCTCATTTTTTTGTTGTATTTCCCCCTTCCCCCCCCCCCCCCCCAAGTACACGGGATAGCTCAATTCCCCCCGAGGTACTGCAGCGCTGGGGTAACGAGGTAATGGGATAACCACCGGGGAAAGAGGCAGCACCTCTAATTAGGAGCGGGCAAGAGCGACTGCTAGGCCTGGAGAGGGACAGGAACCCGCTCCGATGTTGTGACACACCGGTAAAGAGCGAGGTCCAGGCCTGCGGCTGGGAAAGTCACTTCGGAGCCCGAGGGAGACCGCGGACACGCCTGGGCCTCGGCCCCGGGGCCTCGGCCGCCTCGTCCCCTCACCGGGACTCACCGGGCTCCAGCAGATGAGCGAGTCGGTGTCGGGATCCTCCACCAGGGTCCACAGCTTGGTGAGGAAAGCGGGGACGTTACTGCCGCCGGGGCCGGCGCCCACCGCCGCCGCCGCCGCCGCGCCAGGCCCCTCCATAACGGCGGCGGCCACCGCTGCGCCCTGAGGGCCCGGTTGCAGGCCCCGGGGCAGGCCGCGGCGCACCGGCGCCCTCCCCGGGAAGCCACCGCCAGCTGGGGTTTAAGCGGTTGGGCCGAGGCGGGCAGGCGGTGCGGGGGCTTAGTGCCGCCGGCGGCCGCCGCCGCGGGGCCGGGCCGCTGCCTGCGCACTGCAACCCCCGGGGCCCAGCATGGCCGCCGCCATCTTGGGACGCCTCCGAGACAAGCCCCCCGCGCGGCGGCGCCGCCGAGCGCATGCGCGGGGCCGCCCCCTCCCGCGCCGGGGCCACGCCCCCTCTCCCTCCCTCCCTCCCTCCCTCCACGCTGCCGTCAACAGCCCGGCGCTGGGCAGCGCGATGCGCATGCGCCTCCTCCGGGAGGGCGCGCAACACCCCCCCTCGCCCCGCCCCTCGGAGGGGAGGGGAGGGAGACACACTTTGCGCGCATGCGCCGTGCCGCCGGTGCGCCCGTGCCGCCCGTCAGCCCCGCCTACGCGCATGCGCGCCACCCCCCCGACGCCAGCCTGCCGCTAGGCGCATGCGCGCTCTTCCCCTCCCTCCTCCCTTCCTCCCCCCCTCCTCCTCGCTGCCTGTTTCTGCGCATGCGCCTCTCCTCCCGCCGGGGAAAAGCGAAGCGGCGCCGCGACCTTTGACCCGGGCGCGCAGGCGCGGTGCGCGGCGGCGGCGGCGCACGCGGGACGGAGCCATGCAGGAGGTAGGGGCGCGCGCGGGGGGGTGGTTGCCATGGTTACGCTGTTTTTGGGGGTTTTTTTATTTTTTTTTCTCCTCCGTTGAAGGGGACGCGGGGACCGGTCCCGGTCCTGGGGAGGCGCGGGGGGATGGGGACACGACACACACACGGGACGGGACGGGACACAACCGGGGCCGCCACCGGCCTGACACCCTCCCCGTTCTCTCCGCCGCCCCGTTCCCTTCCAGCCGTGTCCTGCCGGGGAGAGCGAGGAGCTGACGGAGAGCGAGGAGAGCGTCTACTCGGGGCTGGAGGACTCGGGCACCGACAGCAGCTCGGCGGAGGAGGAGGAGGAGGAGGAGGAAGGCCCCGGCGGCAGCTCGCCCCCCCCCCGGACACACGTAAGGGTCTCTTGAGCACCGGGAAACGTCGTCGTTTACAGCGGGCGAGGCCCGGTACCTCCCCGGGTGTTCGCAGCCTGGGGGATGTCCTGCCGGGACCGGCGGCTCTGGGGGGTCCCGGCCCTCAGAAATAACGGCCTGTGGATCTATAGGATCTATACAATCTAGATACGTAACACAGGCCCAGCGCGGTTTTCTTCCCCTCTCCTGCCTGGAGGAGGAGGAGGAACAGTTGTGAGGAAGGCCCCATGTTGGTGTCCCCCCCACCCCATGCATAAACTATGGAGAAAAAGCAAAACCAAACCCGTGCGCACAAACCGTGGTGAAGCGTCTGCGAAGAGGAATCTTGTTCAGACCTGTGAAGTCCCTAGATTATTGGTTTGGGGTTGGGTTGGGTTTTTTTTTTTTTTTTGGACGCTGTTTCTCTTCAGTTGCGCAAGCGGGGGCTTGGGTCGGGCGGTGTGGCTGGGTTGGTGTCGGGAACCAGAGCTGCACGTTGGGTAGAGAAGCCCCCGGAGATGCTGAGGAAGATTGACCCAAGCTTGAGCTCCCGGGAGTCAGTGATGTCCGACCAGGCGGGCTCATGCTCAAATTTGTCTCGAGATATTAACGTGCAGATCCCCGGTACTTCGGGCAGGGCAGCCTCCTTTGCCCTGGGTCACGCCCCGAGCTCGTTAACAAGGAGTGCCTTGTGATTACCCTAGCTGTCTGGATCTGTCTGTTTATTTATCTGTTTGGACAATGGGTAGAAGCTTTACCCAGGTCTGGAGTAGAAATTTAGTAGAAAGTTCCTCTAGTAACCTGCTTAGGAATTTCATAGCAGTGCCTGGGGCTGCGGCGTTGCTGTTCAGCAGCCGTCCTGCTTGGGTTGTCCCCATCGATGGCCACTCGTTCCCACCCTGACACCGCCTTCGTTGTCGTGCTTCAACAGCTGCTTACGAATCTACGGCATAGGCCAGGCCTGGCAGCTGATCCAGCCCAGAAATTACTCTGCGGAAGCGGGGCTTTTGTTGTTGTTGTTGTTGTTGTTCTGTTTTGCCTTTCAAAACAATCGGTCCCCTAAACTGGGCAGGCGTTTTGGCTGGTGGTGGGGGTTGTTTTCCTTGGCGTTGGCTCTCGGCTCTGTTTTGCCATGTGGCTGGGTAAGCAGTAGGACAATTGCTAAAGCCGGGACTGACTGCCAGTGCATTGTGCATCTGTCTGTCTGAGAGCTGGGGCTGGTTCTGCACCCACCCCTCCCGATTCTTCAGCCTTTTATTCAATATCCAAGTACGTGCGATGCTATAGGTCCGTAAGAAAGTATCGGCAGGCGCTGGGAGCCATCACTGTCTTGTTGCAACCCAGGTCAAGCTGGATGCGATGCTCTGCTCTGCACTGGAACATCGCGTGCTTTGTGCAGGTAGCACAGCCTAAACGAGAGCTACAGCAGTAACAGCAGAAGCTGAGGAGGTCGGCGGGGGTTTGATCCTGAACGCTGTTTCCGTTACTGTGCAATATGTCCCTTTTTTGGCCTCGCTGCTGCTTTGGGCAGGGATAGCCTGTTGGTTTTGTAGCGACGTCTCGGCGAAGTCAGATTCCCAATTGCCTTGCTTGCTTGGCCTTCTGCCTTTGGGGCCTTTGCCGTGCAAAGGCAACGGCGTCTTAGCAGAAGGGCAGGAGATAGTGCCGTTCCTGCCACGCAGGAGCCCTCCGTGCTGCTGGGCTGCGTGTGGAGAGAGTTACTGAACGCAGACTGCAGCTATGCTGAGCGGGGAAGGTTAGGGACAGAGCAGAGACTTGACTGGGTTTCCTCTTGTGTGGGAAGGGTCCTGAAAAAGTTTCACGGAGGCAAAAGACATGAAACACATCAGACTTGGCCCAGTGGGGCACCACAGCCCGATCCTGTTCTGCCGACTGAGCGGATTGTGCACCATCCCTCCTGCCCGGACAGACTTGGGACAGATGGAGCCCAAAGTCATGGACTGAATGAACTCGACAGACGTTTGATAGAGATGGCCCATAGACTGCAGGAATGCTATCTCTGTGTATTATACACTAAAAGGCAGGAAAAGTGGTAGTGGTGGTTAATTAGAAATGTATCGGGAAGTGTGGGATCCGGGCATGACATAAATGGTATAGAATAAGGGGCGGATATTGTCCTGCTTTCGGCTGGGACAGAGTTAATTTTCTTCTTGGTAGCTGGTACAGTGCTGTGTTTTGGATTTAGTGTGAGAATAATGTTGATAACACGCTGGTGTTTTCAGTTGTTGCTGAGTAGTGCTTATCCGAAGTCAAGGATTTTTCAGTTTCCCATGCTCTGCCAGCAAGCAGGTGCGCAGACAAGAAGCTGTGAGGGAGCATGGCCAGGACAGCTGACCCGAACTAGCCAAAGGGATATTCCATACTGTAGAATGTCATGTTCGATATATAAACCGTGGGAGTTGGCTGTTCACCTGTTGTTTCTGTTTGGAAAAAAGAAAGGCTTCTTGCAAGGGCATCACTTTCCCAGTGCAGAGTTTAATGGAAGTTTCGTCTGTTCAGACCCTTTTCTTCTCTGGGGTCCTGCAAGGAAGTAATTCTACTGTCTGTGCCTCTGTCCTTTTTGATTTGCAGCACCCCTAAATGCTTTCTGATGGAGCTGTGAACCCTGCGTGGTGAACTACAGCCTCCTGCAGCTAGGTTTTCTTCTCTTCCTTCTTTACAGGGCCCTTTGTGTAACGCCATAAGTAAATGGGTTGAAAACTGCTACGTTACAGTGTTAGAAGCTTCTGTGGTTCAGACAGCTTCTCAGAGTGACTCGATGATTTCATGAGCTGTGTGCAATTTAGAATTTTACATTGCTTCGAAACTGCTCGGGAACTTGGGGAGAGCAGAGGCAAACTACAACGTTAGAATTTCCCAGGAGCATCTTGAGTGTTTCCTCAGCCATTGCTCTATGCAGCGTCTTGCTTTTTTTCTTAGCTTGGGAATGGTGTTTGCTGCTTCACGGAGAGAAGAAAATTCACTTTGGAGAAGAAAATGGAGCTACACGCAGGGTCTGGGGAACGAATGCTCGTAGGACAACTCTGAGCTGGGTCTGTCATCAGGGCGCTTGGTGGTCCTCCTCTGCCGGGGAGAGCTGCTGGGTCACCAGCGGAGGTGGCAGGCACAGGGTACGCTAACGCTCTTTGTATAATACTGTGGTATTTAAAAATGGACTTATGGCTTTGGGGCGAGAATGAAGAGACCTAGCTTCTGCCTAGAAAATACTTCACTTGCTAGCATTGGAGAGCTGTTTATTTGCCTTGGGTAGATGTGTTTAATTTTGAATGAGATTTCTCAAATTCTGGTCTCTTAATTGCAGACTCTTAAAACCTTTGATTTCTGTTCATCAGCTCTCTGGTAGGCAAATCTGCTTCGTTTACTAGGAGTTAGTTATGAAAACATTATTAAAAGGCAAGCTAAAATTTTACTTGGATTGGTTGTGATGGCAAAACCTGCTGGGGGGGGATTATTTTTTCTTATCAGATAAGAGTGTGGGTATCTGTGCCTGCATCTAAGGGCTTGTCAGTTGTCGGAGCTGCTGTTAGTGTGATGGGTAAGAAATTGACACCCACGGGGAGTTGTAAGTTGCCATGCCGCAGTTTTCCCTGCTGTGGGAGCAGTGGGAGGATCTGCCCACGAGACCTCGGCTCTTGCTTGAGCTAGTATTTGTGATATTAGCTTGCGCTTGCTCTTCGGTCTGTGGCCTCGACCCTGCCCGTGCGCACACTGCCTTCCCCGCTGCCCCAAGTGCCCACTTGTTGGGTTTTTTTTTATTATCAATTTTGTTCAGTTCGCTGTGCTGTGAAGGAGTGGTTTAGCCAAAGTGATGTGCAAACCCGAAACAGTCTTCGGGTGTCACCAAACAAGTTTTTATTCTGGCAGGGCAGAGTTGTCAGGTTCTTAGTTACAGGAATGCAAAAAAGAGAAGAAAAGGACTCCAAAAATAAACACAGACTGTGAGTGTCCTTGCCGCTAATCCATGGCCTTGGCTGCTCATTAGGATCTCCTCCAAGCTACGTTCCCTGTAAGGGAACAGAGGATGCTGCTACCCAGGGCTGTGTCCCTAAAATGCTCCGAGGAGACCTTGCGGGGGTTTAACCCTGGTGAGAGAGGAAATGGTTTGACTCGCACCTCTGTCGGCAGCCTTTTCAGAAGGGGGCTCAGGGGGCTCGTTCCTGCTCCTTTGGGGGGGATTTTAATGCTTGCCCAAAAGTTTAGAGTCTGTTCTTAGATGTCTTTTTTTGTTTAGTTAGGTTGGTGTGGTGACTTTGGCACTTCTGGGAGTGGTGCTGAGTGATGATTTGTAGCCTGCCTGTGAACAGGTATCTGAACAGCAGGGATCTCTGGAGGCCAGTCGATTCTGCCTTTGTTTAGCTCATTCTCGGAAATTTAATTGATTTTTAGCCCTAAGCTTAAAATATGTTGCAAATTATACAGCATTCATTTCCAATACAGCGTAGCACTGTCGGGGACATGATGCGTAAGTGCCAAAAGCAGCCGTCAGCCATAACGCAGAGCTGTCGTTACTATGTGTGGCGGTGACAGCCCCCAGTTCTTCCTGCTCCTTGCAGTTAGGTAATAAAGTGCAAATACAGAACGTGGACCCTCCCTGGCAGCTTCTCTGAAGCTGTGTTTTCACAGCAGGCTAACGAACTTCGCGGTCAGCAGCTTCTCTGAGGACTGCCAGACGGGGATGTTTCCCATCTCCAGCCTTGTCCTCTCCCTTCTGGTTCTGCTCCGTCTCAGAAGATGCTTCCCTGAGCCAGGTCACCTCGTTGGCGTGACCAAGAGCTGTCTCTCCTCCCTGCTGAGGTAGTTTCCCTTCCGCGAGGTGAGCGGGTTGAATTGGCTCCCTGGGGATTGTGTCAGGAGCCAAGCCGGCACACAGGGAGCAGCAAGAGGAGGGTGGGAGGGTAAAGACCACCTTTCAGCAAGATCAAATTGCCCCCTCTGAGAGAGCCAGGCCTGATTTTTACAGTCCTCTTGCGTGTTTTGGCAAGCATACTCATTCTAGCCTGGATGGCTGTCTTGCTGTGCCTGTTTTTCAAAACTGAAGACCTCATTCTGTCTCATGGAAATTTGCTTTGAACCTGCCTTTAGACCTCCCAACTGATGCCAGTTTGCTCCAACATCACTTGTGCCTTGCCGCTGGTGTGGACACCTGAGCTGGTGCCAGAGAAGCCTCCTGCTCCTCCCCGCTGGATTTTCAGCCTTGATGTTAAAGACATCCTTGTTCTCTGGGAATGGCCTGTCACCATGAACGTCACTCGAGCCAGGCTCTGGAGCGCTTTCGGAGGGCTTTGTGCATGTCCTGGGTCTCTTGCTTTCAGTATCTTCTGGCTGTCCAGCAAGTTAATCGAGGTTGGAGAGGATTCCCAAGCTGCTGCTTCCAGAAGCTTCTGGACTACGCGCAGGAGAGCTACATGCATCAGCTGAAGGCATACAGCACTTGGGAATCGACAGGAGGGTCTCCTGCTCTGCCAGAGAAATGCGGAGAGCATCAGGGAGCTTGTGGAGAAGGATGGCGTGTGGACGGAGAAGGGAAGGGAAGCTTGCAGATGTTCTGTGATTACTGTGAGGTTTCCTGCTGAGCAACCAGACAGCAAGGAGCCTTGCTTGCTCAGGTTGCCAGAGCTTTTCTGTAGACTCAGCATCATGGTCCTCCCGGAGAGGCCTGTCTGGGGCTGCAGGAAGAGCCGGGAGCTCTGGGAGGACGCTGCTAATGTCGCACCTCATGGCGAGGGGTTGTGGCACTGTTCTGCCGACTGACTCCGTTAATCGTGGTCTCTCGCTGGTTCCATAAAACCTGCGATATTCTCTTGGTGAAAGCCAGTGATTTGGAGGGTGCCGAAGCCAAGCTGATGCTCTTTGGCTGGTCTGCTCTTTGTCCATCCGTGGAAGCAGTGGCTTTGGCAAGGGAGAAACCCTTTAGATTCAGGGGAGGTGTTACTGCTCCCTGAACGTTTCGGTGTTTGAAATACTTTTGCCAGAGGTTTGTATTTTTATCTTGTGAGGTATCCCGGTTTGTGACTGTTGTGTTTGACCAGCCTAGGGAAGTGATGGGAAGACTGACGCTCCTGAGACGATGAAACACAAAATGGCTTAGGCCGTGTTAGTCTCTGGGCAGAATTCAAGCATAGATGGTGGTGGGATGATGAGGTGCCTCTCCAGAGCTGTGCTCCTGCTCACGATCCTGGTGGTTATCTGCAGCTCTCTCCAAGAAGATGCTTTTAGGAAGTTGGAATGTAAGAAGTCTCGTCCTTGGGGCTTAAAAAAATCTGCAGAGGAGTAAAGACAGCCTCTCTTGAGGACAGGAGAGAGAGAGGTACTGAACTGTGAGCCAGCCCTGGCGCCTCAGCCCGTGGAGAAGTGTTAATCCGGTCTGAGCAACAAGGTGCTGAACTGAGTTGTGCTGTCCCAGCTCCCTTCGGGGTCCGGGAGCGAGAAAGGCCACTGCTTCCACCACCTGCCTGTCAGCAGATTGCAAAGCCCCGTTCTTAGTACCTCTCTAGCTCACAGGGCTCTGTAAATATTAGGCTGTCCTTGTCGGATTAGATTTCCTCTTAATGACTTCCAGCGTTCTGACAAGCTGTGCTTTCTTCCTTGGCAGCCCCAGTGCTGAGCTGAGCCGTCCGACTCTGCTCTTGGAGCCCCTGGGGAAAAGCCCGGTGGCCTGCAGTTGAAGGCCAGGCTGAAATGTTTATTTTCTGCTTTTATAATCCAGGAAGCCCCTTCAGTGCTGCTCTGTCAGAGAGTCCCTGCTGTGGCACCGAGCGCCTGAAGCAAATCCGTCCTGTGCCAAATCTGGGCACTGCCGGTGCAGCGAGGCAGTGAGAGCTGCTTAACTCTTCCCTTCCTGCAGGGATTGCACCCGGAGACTTTGCCTTGCTCTTGTCCCTTCAGATGCACGGTTCGGAGCACCCTCGCAGGGCTGTGGGCTGCAGTACCATATCCAGCTCCTCTCCGCTTCTCCACCAGCGCCTGTCAGTGAACCTATGCTCATTTTCCTTCTTCTCGGTGGCTCCACGCTGCCTTCAGCTCAGCACCACACAGCCACAGCAGCAGGACCCCAACCGTTTGGGGCTGATGCGTTCTCATCAGCAAAAGCGCATGTGGGGACCGGACAGAGGAGCCCCTCGGTTCAGTTCTTCTCGCTAGCCCTGTATCGCTTTTTCTCCTCTCCTCTGGATTAATTTGTACTCGTATTTGCCACACCAGTCTGAAAGAGAAAAGCAGCTGACAAATTCTTTTGCAGTGGCCCAATTTCTGCAGAGTCTTCTTGCCTGTTGTCCGCTGGGGCTTGTTTCTAGCAGTCACGGAAGGAAGGAAGCCCCTGTTCATGCTAGCAGCAGCTCGTGGCATCAGTGGAAGTGCCGCTTCTTGGCGCTTGGTGCCTGTGGTGCCTCGCTAAGTCACCGCACCAAGGAGAGCGGCAGATCTCGGCATCCCCAGCCTGCTGCGCCGGTCCCTGCCCCAGCCCGGTGTCGGTGTTACCGGAGGGCTGTGCTCAGCTGTGAGCCTAGATCGGCGCAGGGCTCCGTGCTCCTGGGGGTGACAAGCCAGCTTTCACACACACGGCACGACATCCTCCGGACAAAAGCTCTGCAAAGGAAAGCCGAAGCAATAAACAGCAAACCTGCTGAGTTTGCCTGGTACTCCGGCAAGCTGTCTCTGTCTTGAGATGTGTTAGTTCTCGAGTCTGGTATGCGAGCGAGACTCTTCCCATGGCAGGCTTCGGTTTTTTGTGCTGTTAGCAGTTCTGTCAGCCCCATGGAATGGAACAAAATTGATGTTTGCCCACAGGGTGAAAATTTCGGGCTTGTTACTTGCACTGACAGTCTTAGCATGAGTTACCTCTCCCCATCCTCAGGCCTTCAGCTCTCGCAGCAATACGTCTTACAGAGATACAACAGGCTGGCTGAGCAGCACGTCGGTACTAGAAGACAGTGATGTGTAGAGCCAGGTGACAAGAGAAGGTTAATAGCAGCCGACTTCTTCAAAGCACTGCGGGTGACGTGGCCTCCAAGGTTCTGTCTCCTGGTTTTGGAGCGGTTAGCGGAAGAAGACTTGACCTGGTGGAAACGAGACAACGTCCACTCTGCCAAAGGCACCGGGCTGTGGAAAGATCGCTTTGTCTCCGACTGCGATAGGGACCTGCTATCATTGTTGGCCCGATGTCACCCAATTTGTCCTACAGGGAGGATCCACGTGAGTTCCTCCTGTGTTCCCAGCAGCAGGCATGTTCCAGGTACAGGCTGCTGTTCAGATAGCTGCTTGCACAGGCTCAGTTACATAGCCCTGGTTCCACGAGGCTGGCTGAGCAAGGTGCTTTGTCCTGGCCCTGGTAGAAGCCGCTTTACCGCTCTTGTTCGGAAGGTCTTGATTTGGATCTTCTTACATCTAAGCTCAAACCTGAGGTGTGCACAGACGTTCGCTTAGCAGTGGGCTGCAATTGCTTGAGATGCTGTCTTGCATCTTGTCGCTTGCAAGAGGTTGCCTGAGAAGGGAAACCTCTTAAAATGCAACAGCTGGTAATGAGGTAAACACGTGTTTTAAGCCCTTAAACTGCCACAAGGCTCAGCCGGTCTGACGGGCTTCTTGGGACCCGAGACCCTGCTCATCAGAAGGAATTATGTGGCTTCATCTTAGCTTTCTTCACAAGCCTAGCATGTTGTTTGTCCCTAAATCAGCAGCAGTTGGTGTAGAGGCAGTGGAACAGCTGGAGTTGCTGCAGGTTGGTGTTCACGTGTGTTGAGGGGAGGTGGAGGACAGGTCCTGGAGAACAGCCCACGCGAGTACACTGTAGCTCGCAGGGCTGTGAGTTTGGGAATCCCGTTTCTAGCCCTGTTGCAAGCTAGATCACTGCTGCTCCCTTAGGTATCGTTTTTCCATGTGTAAAACTGAGGATTTAGTTGTTTTGCCTCACAGGGTGAGCAGAGCAACTTGACAGTATTAGGCCCAAGAACCATCTTGCTTTAGCAAAGGAAGAGATGACGCGTGTGTGGTGGTTGCTTGCTTTTCCCCACCCTGACCATATGATCTTAGCAAGGTCGGGGCTTGGCACCGAGGAGCAAGATTCTCTCACTCCTTGTGTGCACATCCCGGCATCTGGTAAAGCTGAGAGAGAAACCTGGCAGCCCCTCTTCTGAACATGAGGGACAGTTGCTTTGAGCCCACATAAGTGCTGTTGCCACAGCTCCCACACCCGTCTGCTCTAGGGCTGCTTCCACATTAGGGTCTGTTACCTGTTCGCCCCAGCCCTGACTGGCACGTCTGGTCTTGCTGCTGCCCGTCCTCCCCCTCACCTACCCAGCTGCTCATAAAACCAACTCTGTCTTTGCAGCAGCAGCACCCAGCTGGTGCACCCCCTCCCTCCAGCTTTCCTGCCTCTGCAGCTCCACCGAGGAGATTCTGCTCCGCTGTAGCTGGGAATCGCTGGGACAGCAGGGACCTTTCTCCCTTCCTGCTGGAAAATTGCAAGCCAGGAGTTTCTGATCTTTTCTCCACAACCAAGGAGGAACTGCGTGGGAGCAGTTTGAGAACTTTACGGTGGGAGGCAAGCAGGTTTTGCTTAGGGGAAGGGGAGCCAAAGGAGCTACTGAAGTTTTAATCCAGCTTCTGGTGGCTGTTGGTTTGAGGAGGAGAAGGAGGATCTAACTGGGCCGTTAACATGCGCTGATGCTTATTCTACTGCCTAGCAAATGCAGTGGGGGATGCTTCCCTTACCGATTCAGCTAGTCCGGGCAGCCGCTAAATAGCCTGCCTAGCTGGTCTTTCCGAGGCTGTCTAGTATGGATGTCATAGCAGCGATAGCTTAAGGAAGTAAGCAGGACTGGTGTAGGCAGAGGCAGTATCTTCTATTACGCAAGTTTATCTAGCTGGAGGATGTGGCAGAGCTTTGGGATAGACAAGCCTTCTTCAGTTCTGCTTCTCCTTCACACCTGAGGGGCTTGTGTTCCTGAAAGGGTATTTCCTTTCTCTAATTTATAACTAAAGATATTGCCTCTCCTTAGCATCTTTGCTGTCATAAGACTCTCTTTCCAGTCAGGTACGTGATGTGCTTTTTGCAGCATAACTGGGGAGAGCTGGCCCTGCCTGTGCTGGAAAGCTGTTATCTCAGCCTGGCCAAGATGCAGAGAGGCTCGTGCAGCTCAGCAGCGTGGCGCTTGTGTCTGAGCAAGCGTGGTTCGCCTGCCATCCCGCACGCCTCTTTGATGGTGTAAAGTGGAGGGCTCTGAGGATGTGGCTCTCCTCAAAGCCTGCTGGTGGTATTCTCCCTCTCCTTTGTGCCTCTCCAGTTTGTGGTTTAGTTTAGATTAATCCTTTTTTCTAGTTCCTCTGAACTCTTCTGTTGAATTTACCTGTTGGAGTTTGGGGTAGAGGAATCCCGGCTGATCCGCACGTGGGGAGCAGGGGGTGGATTTGGGAGGGAGGAGGTTACAGGTCTCACTGGTGTGGGAGGCTTCAATCTTTCTTCCCCCTCGTTACAGCTAAACCTGTTCTCAAGGCCCGTCCGTGCTGTCGAAACCTGCCTGCTCTTGAAACCCACCAGCTGCCCCAGGTCTCCCCTCCAGCGACCAAAACTGCCAGAAGTGGGGCTCGCCGATGGCTGTCGGGGATGCTCAGCACTGCCCGAGTCCCCTCTGAGCCGAGGTCTGGGGGTGCCGACTCCTGGATCCCCACTAGCCGTGGATGCCCGGGGTGGGGGCCAGGCGGTCCTCGTCCCCGAGCCCTGGCAGCAGCTGGGGTGAGGGTTGCCGGCAGGGCAGTTTTGAGGGGTTTTGCAGGGTTTTGCGGTGTGTCCGGCATTGCTTGCCGCCCTCTGGTGGAACGAGCCTTTCTGCACGGGGCTGCCTGGGCGCCGGAGCAAAGCTTCGCCGTTATTCCTGAGTCCGAAAGCAGCCCCTGCGAAGCGAAGGGGACCAGCCTGTCCCTGCCTGCCCGGCTGGCTGGGACCCCGGCAGACCGATACCCAGCTGCAGGGAAAAAGCCTTTGCGTGCGTCAAGGTAAACGTACCTGGAAGGTGCGGAGAGGTGTTTCCAATAAGCCTGCAAGAGGAGCGAACGGTGACCGCACTCCCCTGCGACCAGGTCTGCTGGCCCCTCTGCTCCTGGTACCTTTTGCTTATCCTGAAACCCCCTTTAGAGCCCTGTCTGGTTCAGACAGACCCTTTTCTGGTAAAATGGTTTTAGTATTCAGTGTGCATTCACTGTGTCCCAGGTGGCCTTTAGTCAAGTATTATAGGGTGCTGGGTGTGTGATTGATGTCCTAGCTGAGGTCTGTCTTATTTTCCTGGCGAAGCTTTCTTGAAGGGTTTGAACTTGCCGACAGACATGCCTAATCCCTGGATGCTGGAGTCTGGTTTGCTGACGTGCCAGCCAGGGTGAATCTCCTGCAAGAAGCCTGGGCCAGATCCTGGCTTGTGCCAGCTCTCGGAGTAAACCCAGGACCTGGGGAGCCCTTGGGCCTCTGTTTTTTCTCCCTAACTGCGTGGACCGAGAACCTGAGCATCACTGGGGTAAGAGCGGGAGTGCTGCAGTGACTGCATGCCACCTCCTGGCACGGCCTTCACTCTCAAGGACACTGGCAGCTTGTAGCACCAGCAACCCACGTTTGCGGCGCAGGATCCTTCTCCGGTCTCATCGTGGCGGTGGAGAGAAAGGGGGAAATGAGGGAAAGATGGAAACTCAAGTCCAAAGCCATTGTAGCGCCAAAAGCCTGGAAAAAAACTTATCTCCAATCTCCCTTTTTAAAAATTTTTTAATAAAGCCTTTTGTTTTTGCAGTAATCTCATCCTCTTGCCGGCCCAGTATTTTCCAGGCTCTCTCCCACCCCTCTCCCTGTGGCTCGGGGGAGCTGCGCTGGTGTGTACGTACAGCAGAAGGTGATCACACACTGTGTGGATTTTACTGCTCCCGCGAGGGACGTTTTCTGGGGCTGTTTTTCCGATTATTTCACTGAATCCTCCCGTAAACCCGATCTAGCCAGGGTCCCCATTCTCCCCCTACCCCCACTCCGAGTGGTGCGCGGGGGGAGAGAGAATCTCTTTTCCAGGGAAGGATCTGTAGCTTATTCGGCACCCACACAGCAGGTCAGCGAGTGGGCGAAGTCTGATGCTCAGTGCTGTCTGATTACCCGTGTCTGAGGAGGGAATTAACTCCTGCCCGAGGCATGCCCCGTGCGTCGTCTCTCTGACGGGAGCAGAACGTGTGGCCCGTGGGCCCTGTGACAGGACAAGCTCCGCTTCAGTGCAGGTGTCCTGCCCGCTGCGGGTTCTGGCCTGGGAGAAAATTTGGGATAACCCGAGCAATAGAGGCTGCATTCAGCTCCTTGTGAGTGGGGTTGGTCCCACCACTCCTGGTGGGTAACCTCAGTTGGACACATCTGGCACAGTGTGAAGTACATGTGATGGTGGGAGGCTCTTTATCACAGTGACTTTGCCACCTTGGGGGCTGTGTCTGCAGCCTGTTCCTGCCCTGTTCTCTACCCAGGTCTCTTCCAAAGAGGTTCAGAGTGGCTCCAAATGTGCACATTACACCAAAACTCACCAGTAACTTCATATTACGCAGGCGAGATGGTTGTGTGCTTTACCCAATCTCAAACACTTTGTCCGGCAGCTCTGGAGTCCTGAGTTCAGACGTGGTGGAGCCCATCGGTAGGCAGGACCTTTGCTGAAGTTCAGTGCTGGGAAAAGCCTGCCCTTGTGATAGCACCGTGCACTTGTCCTGCCAGGTAGAGAGAATGGTGCTGCTGGGTCTGTCCTTACTTGAGAGAGAAGGCTCTGGGATCTATTGGGGATCTGCTGGAGGGCAGAGAGACCTTGACGGGCTGGAGAAGATGGCTGACAGGCACCTTGTGAAGTTCAAGGATGATAAACGTTAAGTCCTGCACCTGGGACAGAATAACCCTGTGCAGCAGGGCCGGCAGGAGCTGAACGGCCAGGGAGTAGCTCTGGGGGAAAGGACCTGGGGGTCTTGGGGACAGCCGGGGAGTCCGCACGTGTCCTCTACACCACCGACCGACCACATCTTGGGCTGTACTGGCAGAGGCACAGCTGGCAGCGCCAAGGATGGGGTCCTTCTCCTCTGTTTGGCACTTGAGACCCATCCGAGCTCAGGGTCCAGTTTGGGGTTCCCCGGTACAACACACTGACGGGCAGGAATGAGTCTAGCGGAGGGCACTGAGATGGTTGGGGCTGGAGCATGGGACACGAGGAGGGTCTGCGAGCTGGCTTCTTCAGCCGGGAGAAGGGACAAAGGGTGATCCCATTGGTGTCTGCAGCTTCACAAGGGAGCGCAGAGGAGATGGAGCCAGGCTCTTGTGATGTCTAGGGATGGGATGAGAGGCAACAGGGACAGGGTGGAGCAAGGAAAATTCTGGTTGGACGTAAGGAGTGTTCTTGCCCACAGGAGTGGTGCAGCCCTGGAACAGGACCTGGAGAGGTGGTGAGATCTCTGTCCTTGAAAATACTCAAAACTTGACCAGACAAGATCCCAAGCATCCTGATCTAACTTTGAGCAGGAGGTTGGATTAGGGTCCTCCAGAGGTCCTTTCCAGCATAAATTTTTCTGTTTCTGCGATGTGAGTTTGGGTGGTTTCTGATGAGCTCCTTACATCCTAAGCCTGAAGCCGCACTGGCACTTCGTCCTTGGCTGTTTATGTTCTGACTGATGCTCAGAGGAAGCAGTGTTGCTGGGAAATCCTTTCCCTGTTCTGCTTGTTCTTGCAGGTTGGGTTGTTGCAACCTCTGCCCTGGTTGTGTCTTTCTGGGTCTCAGTGGCATTGAGCTCCAGGGAAAAAGAGGGACAGAGAATCTTGGAATAACTCTGGAAGATGGCTGGGATATCATAGAATCATAGAGTGGTTTGGGTTGGAAGGGACCTTAAAGACCATCTAGTTCCAACCCCCCTGCCATGGGCAGGGACACCTTCCGCTAGACCAGGTTGCTCAAAGCCTCGTCCAACCTGGCCTTGAACACTGCCAGTGGTGGGGCATCCACAACCTCTCTGGGCAACCTGGTTCTGCGTATCACCACCCTCATCGTAAAAACTTCTTCCTTATGTCCAGTCTAACCCTGTCCTCTTTCAGTTTAAAACTGTTGCCCCTTGTCCTGTCACTACAGGCCCTGCTAAAAAGTGTGTCCCCATCTTTCTTATAAGTCCCCTTTAGGTACTGGAAGGCTGCTATAAGGTCTCCCTGGAGCCTTCTCTTCTCCAGGCGGAACAACCCCAACTCTCTCAGCCTGTCTCCATAGGAGAGGTGCTCCAGCCCTTGGATCATCTTCGTGTCCCTCCTGTGGACCTGCTCCAATAGGTCCATGTCCGTCTTATGTTGGGGACCCCAGAGCTGGACGCAGTGCTCCAGGGGGGTCTCACCAGAGCGGAGCCGAGGGGCAGAATCCCCTCCCTTGACCTGCTGGCCACGCTGCTCTGGATGCAGCCCGGGATACACTTGGCTTTCTGGGCTGGAAACACGCATTGCCGGGTCATGTTGAGCTTCTCATCAACCACCACCCCCAAGTCCTTCTCCTCAGGGCTGCTCTCAATCCACTCATCGCCCAGCCTGTATTTGTGCTTGGGATCACCCCAACCCATGTGCGGGACCTTGCACTTGGCCTTGTTGAACTCCATGAGGTTCGCACTGTCCCACCTCTCAAGGCTGCCGAGGTCCCTCTGGATGGCATCCCTTCCCTCCAGCGTGTCGACCGCCCCACACAGCTCGGTGTCGTCGGCAAACTTGCTGAGGGTGCGCTTGATCCCGGTGTCCACGTCAGTGACAAAGATGTTAAACAGCGTCGGTCCCAATACCGGCCCCTGAGGAACGCCACTCGTCACTGCTCTTCTCATATGGAAGCTGCAGAGGGAGAATAATTTTGGGCCCAGTGAGTGAGAATGCAATTCTTTTGCAAGCTAAGCAGCTGCCAGAGAGCTTCTCAGGCAACCTGTCCTCAGAAGAGAGGTGATTGACTTTCTCTCTTTGCAGTCCCAAGTGAATGTAGGAGCACGCTGCTTAATGAGCGCTTTCCTTCCTTCCTTCCCTCTGCAATGTGGTGTCCCAGAGGATTTAAGGGTGAGAGGTTGTGCTGCACAGCGCTGTCCAGTTTGGGGCATGGAGTGCTTTGTGGTGATCTTGGACCTGGCAGCTGACTAGATGTTAGTGGCAGCTTCAGATTTCATTGCCCAGCACAAGGTCTCTGATGTAGCGAACACAAAAATGCAAAGATTCATATGATAGGATCTTACTAAGCTATTTTTTTTTGTCTTTCAGGCCAAAGGGGCTCCCAGGAAGAGCAAAATCTTGGAAGATGATTCATCATTGAAGGAAGATGAGAGTCTGCTTGCTCAGAATGAATATGAAGAAGACAGCTCAGATGAAGAGGTAGGACCCATTGCCGTGTTGTTTGGTTTTTTTTTAATATGCGGATATGAGATAGAGGTGATGGATAGATTTCCCTCTCCATGTTGGCTTCTGTGTGATATCGAAGGGAGGGGATACGGTCAAGCAACGTTGTCCCTGAAAGGGAATTGCCCGGACTGCTCTTTGCCGCTAATGCAGAGCAGGCCAGAGGCACCGAGTCAGGGCTCTTAAGCAGACTCTTGGTGAGGGTACGTTACTCGAGTGCGTCACTTGGAGCACCTGGGGCAGCCGAAAGGAACGTCACATCCACCTTGGAAAGGACAGCGCTTCCCGTATGGGAAGAGCCTCCCTTCCACTCTTCCTAGAAGTCGTACAACAAGCACTGTCTTTGCCCAGCCAGAGCTGGAGCTTTCAGCCCAGGGTCAAGAGGGGGTCTCTTCAGCTCTTTAAAGGGTGACTGAGCCTTGCCTTTGGGTCGTGGGGTTACGTTCGCTGTTCAGGGATCTGCCCTGCTCTCGGAGGGGACCTCTCAGAGTTTTGCGCATTGGAAAAGATTGGAAACCGCTTGCGTGGAAGGTAGCAGGATCTCGGCAGTAAAATGCCCCTAGGGTTTGGTTGTTCCAGACAAACTTTGTTGCCTTTCTTAATCGTCTGCTAAATCAATTAATGCGATTGGCGTCAATCAGCTGTTTCAGTAGAGCACTGGGGTTGGGATGGAGGGATTGCCAAGGGCTGTGGGGGCGTTTGGATCTGGCCCTTATTGCTGGGATTTAGGTTCACCTGAAAGGGTACTGGGTAGCCTCATACATGACTTGGACAAATGCTTGGAGAAGCCTCCTGGGCGCTGGTTAGGTGGAATATTTCAGGCTGTCTCCTCCTTAACCGCTGAGAAATAACAGAGCACAGAAAATCCTGCATGACCAGGCAGGTGAAGAGCCAGCTGGTGCCTGCCACACACCGCAAGTGCACTGAACGAGGAGCTCTGACAGCTCGCTCGCGTGGGGTGCCTGGCCGGTGTGGAACGGCCGTGGGTACCGGGCGGGAATGTCGGGAGTAACGACAGCGTGGCACCCGGGGCTTGGGACAGGAGTTTTCTGAGCAGGGACGTCATGAGCGGGACTCCTGGCTGCGCACCCAGCTTCAGGAGAGCTCTTTGGCAAGACTGACAGTTCAAAGGGTCTAGGCTTGCGTTTCCTGGTGCTTCGAGGGATGCGTCTGTTCCCGTTTCAGTCCCAGCGGAGGGGAAGGGGGAGGATTGGGTGCCTGCCGGTCTTTCTGGTCCAGCGAGGGCCCGAAAGGTTAGATGTTAGAGGCCCACCTGGGCTAGCGCTGGAGCTGCCGGCAGTCCCTGCCCCCTGGTCTGGAATAGAGATTTAGAGAGAGGGGAAATATATGACTATAGAAAACATACACTTGTGTAATGTCTCCAGCATAACCCAGGAAAAAAACCCTTTCATGCAGGAATTCAAGGTCGCTCTCTCCCCAGCTGGTCCTGCTTCAGGGCCCCGGTGGGGGGAGCGCTGATTCAGAACCTGTTGACATCAGAGCAGCTTCCAGTGGCTTTGTTCCTTGTTCCCCGTTCCCAGCCCCCTGCCCTCCCTCTGTAATTGCATTTATCTCTCTTCCATAAGAACCCTGATGCTTCTGCTTCCTGCGGCTGGGATGCGCACACTGGGTGCTTTGTGCTCGCCTCCACGAGGAGCATCGCCCAGCGCTTGTCTGTTGCTTTGTGGCTGGGAGGGGAGGGCAGCATCCCCCCCCGTTCAGGCAGGGGCAGCTCGGACGAGAACAGGGCCAGGAAAACCCTTTCTTGCTGCAGATAGGATCTGTATTTTTTAATTTTTTATTGTCTGTTGAGACCTAGCCTGCATCGCAGCCTCGTCCCAGTTAATGTGTAGCCTCATCCTAATTAAAGTCTTCATGAAATGCGATGCTGTGCTGGTTTTGGCTGGGATAGAGCTGATTTTCTTCACAGTAGCTAGTATGGGGCTATGGTTTGGATTCGTGCTGAAAACAGTGTTGATAACACAGTGATGTTTTAGTTATTGCTGAGCAACGCGTACACAGAGTCAAGGCCTCCTCCGGCAGCCTGAGGTTTTGGTCAGCTTGGCCGGGCTGGGAACCGCGGCAGCCAGTTTCGGTGCTGGGTGTTGCTTCGTTACCCCCGTCACTCGTCCCTTGTCCGGAGGCGGCTGGTCCGCGGGCCGGCTGTGTGTTGGGGGGTGGCTAGGTGCAGAACTGGGCTTCGGAGGGTGCACAGCGTGCCGCCTGCGTCCTCCCACCCCTGCTGACCGTGCCACCAGCCTCACACGGCCGTGTTGCTTCACCGCCTCTAAGTCAGCCGGCAAATGGCACTGTTTTGCAGTGGGACCGTGAGCTTGGGGTGGAACAGCTCCTGGGTTTGCGATCCCTGATAGCGGAGGGTCCAGATCCACCCTTCCGCCAGAGGCAATGGGATTCCTCTGGATGTCCCAGCCCAGGGGTTAGCTGCATGGCACAGCCCGAACCGGCATCTCGAGAGCAGAGCGGGGAGAGCCGTGAAAGCTGGAGCTGGCGTGGCCGGAGTACTCCCCTTTCCTGCCGGATTTGGGGGTCCCAGCCTTCGTCCGTGAGTCGGGGCAGGCAGCCGGGGTGGTGGGGCTCTGCCGGAGCACGGTGCGGAGCTGCAGGAGCAGATTGTCCCTGGGCTCTGGTCACTGCCGGGAGCTCTGGGGGAACAGGCAAGAAATTTGGCAGCCTTTGGGTAGAGATTAAGCCTTGTGCTCCCGGACTATACCTATCTCCGTGATAATTATCTCTGACCTGATTGTTATCTTTAATGGTAGCAGCTCTAAATGTTATTGATAGGCAATAACCCCCTTGTGCTTGTTCACGCCTTGGCGTTCAGCAGCAGCATTGAGCTCCAGCAGTCGGGCGCTGCTGTGGGAAGACGTCCCTGTCCCCCTTGGCTCCTTCCCCGGCCGTCCTCCCCACCGGTCACGCTGGTGGGTGCTGCTCAGCGCAGACCCCAGCCGGGAGCACCCTGGGTGCAGCGCTCGGTGTGCTCCCCCAATTCCCCTTTGCCTGGCTTCGTCTGCAAACCTCTAACGGGGCGCCTACAGCCTGCCCTATGGTTCCGTTCCCAGCGGCGCCCACAGGATTGCTCCCTAAACCAGCGGCAGTTTGGGAAAATATCCGGTGCCACCGCTGGCACGGCCGATGCCCCGGAGCACGCTGCCGCTGTGCCGGCTGTCACTCACCCGCCGGCGGCCGGCTCTGAGCTTGCGCGTCCTCCCCTCCGCCTGTGCGTGGGCTTCGGAGCTCTTTAATAAAGAATAATAGCTCAGACCTGCTATGCCCCTGTGTTTAGCACAGACTAAATTTCTTCTAGCTGTGCTCCTGCTCACTTGGCAGCTGCCGGTGCTCAGCCTGGCTGGGCGCCCAGGCCGGTCTCTGCCGTGTGCTCTGAGCAGAGACACAACAAAATAAATCGGTTTCCTGGCCGGGCCGGGGCGGGTAGGATAGCCCGTGTCGCACGCAGGACCCTTTCCCGGTGCCCGGCGGGCAGGGTCCCCGCGCCGGGCGGCACGAGAGCCGCGGTGCGGGCGGGCCGGCCGCCGTACCGGTGCCGCCGGGGAGCGGGTCCCCCCACGCCAGGCCCCCGTGGCGATCCCTTCGGCGCTGGCCGCCGAGCATCCCGAGCATCCCTTCCTCTCGGCCGCTCGGAGATGAATGGCCGTGAGCTGCAGAGGCTGTCAGGGCCTCGCTGGGAGGAAGCAGTTTGGGGCTTTTGTTTGGTTCTGTTTCCTCCCGCAATGACTATTCCATATGTCAGTGGATAATGAATGAAGGCGCGTTGAGTGCTCCTCGGTGAGCCGGCGGCTGTTCCAAGCCCACTTCCCTCCTCCGCAGCGCAGCTGACCCGGGCGGGGGGGGTGCAGCGGCTGGCTGGGCTGAGGGAGCTCTTCTTTCAGTAGCTGATTAGCCAAGAGAGAAAAAAAAAAAAAAAAAAAAATAAAAATCCTGCAGAATGTGCTGCTGGCAGACAGCTCCTTCAACTCATCGCTCCGTGTGTGTGTGTGTGTGTGCGTGTGCGTGCGCTTCCCGACCTGCCTGGCTCCAGCAGATGCTCCAGGCTTCCCACTCGCCGGCTGCATTAACCGCTTAGCAAATCTCCCCCGCGAGCGTGTCTGGCCGGGCAGCCGCGCGTGCTCGGCCCCGTCTGACGGCCGCGAAGGTGCGAAAGGAAGGGCCGCGAGGAGACTGGGATTCGGGCTCGGAGCGGGAAGGGCGGCAGCGCCGCCGGGATGGAGCTGAGCACGTCGGAGCCAGGAGAGGAGGGACCCGAGGGGTGCTTTGCCACCAGCCTGGTGGGCTTGGCCTCTCTCCGGTGATGCGGGAGGAAGGTCGGGGCTCCTTTGCTCCGCTCTCTGCCCTCACAGCTCTGCAAAAGCTCACGGGTGCTGCGGGGCAGAGCCCGGAGGGGCTCCGGCCCCAGCCTGGTGCTCCCAGACCGTGCCCACCGCCGTAACCACCACTGCACCCCGAGGCGGGGAGCCCCCCGCTCCAGCTTGCCCAGGGGAAGCACGTGAGAGCAGGTTCGCAAATCATGCTGGCTGCTCAGCAGGCAAGTGTTTCTGCTGCTGAATTCAATACTTTTTCTTTTCCTGCCCTTTTCTGTTGAGGGGGAGGCACATCCTAGTGTTGCTGTGTCCTTTCCAAAATGTGCCCGTTCCATCTCGGGGAACACTGATGCGCCGCGGTTGTTTTATACGCTGATAAGGGAGTAGGGCAGGGAGATTTAGAGAGAGCTTCAAATCCAGCGAAGAGATCGCCCTAACCCGCATTTACCTGTGCTAAAGGATCTGGCTGTAGGGGTAGCACGGGCTCCTTTGTGCCTTCCTGGGCTCCCAAGGAATCAGTCGCTGACAGAAACAAAGTTCTTGGAAAGTACGCGGTGGAAGTGTCTGCTGCTGTGCTCGGCATCGGGAAGAAGTGGGAAATGGGATGCAAGATGGAAAGCACTGAAAGCTTCGTTACAGCCCGTCAGTGAGGTCCTCCAGCTGCAGTGCCATGCCCCATTTCCATTATTCCGTTTTGAAAAGAGGTAGGGAGAGAAAAAGGAGCTCCAGAGATGGATAGTGGGGATAATTGGTGGCCTGGGGGGAATCTACAGATGAAGAGATGTGAAAAGACAAGATTTGTGTAGTTTGGAGGCGAAGCGGAGTCTGAGAGGACACAATAACAGGATGTAGAAGGTAGCACGGGGGGATATTTGACAAGATGAAAAGGCATCGGATTTAAAACTGAAATGGCAGGAGAGGGACACGCACACCATGTGGACAGATTATCTTACACACCGCTGGCCTGTGGATTTCATGGCCATGAGGTGCCGGTGGTGCCAAAGGCTTCGCAAACATTGAGGTTTGCAGATACTAATGTGAATAACAAGAACATCTGGAGCTACAGCGTTTTAAAATAAAACCAACGCTCTCGGGACCTTGTGGATCAAAGCCTGGTCCCTAAGCCACGCGCCCTGGCGAGGCTCCCTGCCTGCTGCCCAGGGGCAGCTGGTGCTGCTGGGCGGTGGGAGCCTCCGGAGCAGGCTTAGGTGATGGGACGAAAACAGCAAAAGTCAAAGGACAGTGGTTTTGGGGAGCCATGTCGCCACCCGCTCGGAGGAGAGGAGGGAGGTCTCTGCAGTGCTGTTGGCAGCGATCTTCTCTCCAGCCAGACCCCACCAGTCTTTGGTCAAGTGCCACCACCGAAGGTGGTCTTCCCCGCTGACCGGGGCGTTTGGAGTTCCTATGGATTTCCCAATAAAAGGCATTGTACAGGCTGGTGTAGAAACCTCAGCTGCTGCACTTTCTGCTTTAAGTGCCAGCTGGACGGAGACGGAGAGGCCCAAGCCTTGCTTCGTGCCCCTGCCTGCCATCTTTCCCTGCTCCCTGGTAAAGAGGTGGGAGGTTTCGGGACCGACCCCGTGCCTGCGTTTCGGGGCTCGGTGGCCATCCTCGGGGCCCATGCGGGACGGCAGGGCTCACCCGGGAGGGGAAACATCTGCAGCCATGAGCGGCTCGGGCACTCGCTCGGGTTTCTAGCGTTTGCAGCCAAAATAGAAAGTTTCCATGCGCTGCGTGTGATGGAGGGTGGGGGAACCAAGGCTGGAGCCGGCGCACAGGCAAGCCCGTTCCCCGTGCAGCTGCCGGCGATGGGTCGGCCCTTGCCGCCCATCTCCTGGCTTCATCCTGGCCTCGCCGGGCTGGCGCGTGTGGATGGAAAGTGGGCTGGCTCCACGCAGCCCCTTGGCGTGGGACTGTCCCCGGCAGGCTGGCCTGGCGAGGGTTTCTCTCCAGGTCAGGATTAGGAAGACCTCGAGGTCCAGGCGAGGCTGGTGGAGAGCAGAGGGGAAAGCCACCAATTAACGGGTGCTGATACAACCGTAAAAAAAAAAAGAGCTAAATTACTCTGTCTTTTGGCTGCCCCAAACTTGATATTTAAAGCGTTTGTAAAGCAGCTCAGTTGGGGCAGGAAAGGCTTTTTCCTTCTGGAAGGAATGACATCACCGAATATAGTTAAACGATCAGGTCCCTGACCCAAAGAGAGCGAGAAACCCACAACAACTTTCGGCTGATGAGTGGAAACTTTTCTTTCTTTCTTTCTTTCTTTTTTTTTTTTTTTTTTTTTCCATTTGCTTTCCCCCTCTGCGTGCTGGGTCTGCCCACTCTGCTGCGGCTCAGCTTACGGCCCGTCCTTTCCAAAGCGAGCTGACGTCTCTCCGAGCAGGCTCCTGCGATCGGGGCAACCTGGGAGCTGAGGGGGGGCTCGTCTGCCTCTACCCCACGCTTCGCCCTGGTCCAGGATCCTGCTGGGAACTGAAAGGTTGCGCTCACGCTCGTGTTCGTGGCACAGCGCGGCAGAGCGTCGCGCTGAGGCTGCCGCCGCGGTGTGAGCTCACCGCTGCCGACAGCGCCTGCTCGGTGGGGTTGAAGTTGCCTTTTGGCGGTGCTGTCTGCATCCCGTTTTCCCTCCCGAGGCCCGGCCGCAGCGTCACGTTCCCTTTGCGCGGGGCTGCCAACTGCTCCGTTGGCAGTGCGGGCTCCCTGCCAGGTACCCACAGCTTCCTCGAGCAGGCGGCGGAGGCAGGAATCAGCCTGCCTGCAAATCCAGGACGGATAAGGCTGAGTATTTCCCTGGCCCCAGATTAGGTAGAGGAGTCTTGCACCACCTCGCCGGGTCTGGCAGCGTCCCTTGCCTCTCCCGCTCTGGACAGCATTGTCCCGGGGGGACTTGCGCCACGGACCCCCCAAACTCGGCATGACCCGGACCGTTTGTGCTGTGCCCTGGCTGCCCGCAGCGCCTTCCACCAGCCTTGGCATCCAGAGAGGCAGCGAAAGGCGCGCCAGCCTCCTGGCTCTCTGTTCCCGCAAGGATGGCAAGTGCAGCGTGCTCTCCCCTCCCTGCCTTCGCTGAGTGACTCGGATCCCTCCGCTGACTCGGCTGGCAGAGGCTTCCCTCCGGGAAGCCAGGGATCCTGGTTATAGTTCAACCAACAACTTGTCTCCTTCTGGAGGAGCGGCCCGTCTGCGTGCCTCGGAAGCGTGGCCCTCGGCCAGAAGCGTGGGCATTTGCCTCTGGGCAGGGACCTGCGCCGCAGCCCCGATGCTGGGGTCACTGCTCCGCTGCCCCGAGCTCGGGAGCTGGCCTCGGCCTCCCTCCTCTTCAGGCGGAGGGGTCTGGGGACATGTGCATCTCCAGACCTGAATCGCTGGCCGCTGTTCCAATGTCCCACTTCATTAGGCTCGGCTCCGCTCCGGGTACTAGAGAACGTGCAGAGGAAGCAGGAGGCTGCTTGGCCAGTTCAGGGGACCGGGGTGGGTTGGTTTGTTAGTCCAGGGCTAACGCTCCAGCCCAAAGATTATTTTCCTCGAGCCGTAACGCGCCGAGCAGATACTTGCTGCCCGTTTAAATGGGAGGTGCTGATATTTGCTAACAGAGACGCACGCATCTCCGGCGGGGAAGGCTTTGCAAATCTATTTTCCGCTCCTGGCGACGGTGTCCGGTGCTTCTTGCCCCAGTGCCCGCATTTGACCCCGCATCTCCTGCTCGTCCGGTCCTCGCTACCGTGGTGCCTGTTGGCTGAGCGTGGTTTTGCCTGCGCTGTCCGGTGCCCGGCGCGGAGGCAGGCTGCCCTTTGTCGGAGAGCGTGTGGTGTAATCCGGCACCCCTCCGTGCAGCGCCTGCGGGGATAGGGCTTGTGCATTGATCTCACCCGGAATTTTGTTTGGCTTTTACAGCCCCCAACTGTGTCGGTGGTGTCAGGGAGCTATTTGGGAAGATTCCTGGGTTTGCTGTGGTGACTGTTGATTCCTAAGGTAGCGCTCAGAAATGTGGGTTTAAGTGCGTATACATATATATATATGGAAGGCTCTTTGCAAACCGATATTTCACTGCCAGACTTGGGGCTGACGGCTGGCTCCCGAGGGAGCTTCGGAGTGGCCTGTGCCCGCGAGGATTCCTCTGAGCACACGTCAGCTGGGTGTATCTGAAAGCTTAGATCTGAGGCCAGAAAGGAGATACTTTGGAGTTGGCAAGAAGGGAGAAGTATCCAGACAGTCAGGGCTGTTGGGAAGAGGTGCATGACTCAAGTGAAAAACAGCCCAAGCACCCTTATTTTCCTCAGATGTGTACTGTCAAGCGTGGATGGGCAACCTGGGGGCAGGCAGGGCATGGGAACAATTATTTGGACTTTGGACTTTGCCTTCAGAGAGCTGTGCTCTCAGAAGGCTTTTAACATATTGAAAAAAAAAAAAAAAAGCCTGTTGAACTCCCAAGCCATAAACAAGCTTGACAAAATAGCTAGTAATCCAGTGCCAGCCAAAAACCGCCAAAACGAACCAAAAAACAAGTGCTGGTCGACCTCACTACACTGGTGATGATTTCTTCCTCAATGCTGCCTAAAGACAATACAGGGGCACTGGTAGCAACAGCCAAATTGAAAATTTGGCGTGGTTGGTTTTGGTGGGGTTCGGGCTTCAGCCGTGAAGCACACAACGGTGACGCCGGAGGAGAGGAAGGGATGTGGAAGTCATCCAGCCCGCTGTGGGACAATCCTTGGGATTTGCAGCTACAGCAGACCTGCGTGCAGCAAGCACACAGCGTTGCTTTTAAGTCGTGGCAAAGGGAACTTTGTGGATGCCTGGTGAATTAAAATCCTCATTCAAAGCCAGCCAGGTCAGTGTATAAATTCCTAACCGTCTCCTGGGGGAAAGGCAGGAGACCTGCGCTCAGCAGGCAGAGCATTTAGAGCAGAGCTCGCAGGTGAGGAGGAAGGGTCACCTCGGGGTTGAGACGCTGCCCTGGGAGCTGGAGCGGCGAATTCGGCCGATGGTGTTGGTCTGCCCTGGGCTTCCTGGGGAAAGGGCGAGGTGGGGAAAGGGCTTTCCCGTGCAAAGCCTGCACCTCCTTTCCCCGTCACGGAAAGGGTGCTAATGCTTCCCTGGCCTCTTGCCGCTTCTCAGGCTGTCTTTGGGGCCAGATGTTTCTCACCTGCGGTCTCTGGGTGCTGTCTTAATCCCAGTAACGGGTGATCCAGCAAGAGCTCAGGGAAGCTTTAGCTCGGCCGCTTCGCCGTGTCCTTGGGGCAAAGAGTGCCAGCTCTGCCCGGCACGGGCTGCTGTGCGCCCGGCGCTGGGCAGGGATGCTCCGTCGCTGCTCCGTCGCCTCCGGGCTGGGGGCAACGCAGCTGCTCTTAAGTCCTGGGCTTGCAGACCTGAGTCCGGTCCTTCCTTCCTCTCGCTCATGGTGCGCTCACAGGCTGGCCTCGCTGGTTTTTTAATTTTTTCTTCATCTCTCCCTATCCAGTAGCACAACTTGTCCAAAAAAACACCGCTCAACTTAACTTCAATTCCTGGAAAAACTCTGGAACAAAATAATCAACCCCTTTGCAAAACCTCTGGAAGATAGCGAGCGGACTTGCAACTGCCAACATAGACAAGTCTGTCAAAACAATCTCACTTCCTTCTGCAACAGGGGAGCGACGTCTGAGCGGGGCAGAGCGGTAGGTGTCGGTGACAGGAGCCTCAGGTTCCTGCTGGCATTGCCTCCTGTCTCTTTCTGTGGCTTCGTGGGAGAGTCCGGGTGACACTTTGGCACGTGGGTGCCCAGCTGGCAGTGACTGTTCGTGGGGCATCAGCATCCAGGATTCGTGGGGAGGCCGGCGGGGTGCATTCGCTGGTCCCGCCGGGATCTGCGCTTGTCCGTCACCTGCATCGTGACTTTTATGAATGACCTGGATGGTGGAGCGGCGGGTGTGCTTATTAAAAGACACGTTGGTAAATGGGTAAGGAGTATGGTGGAGGACAGCAACTACCCAGCTGTACCGCCGGGGAGATGGTGTCCTGCGAAGGAGAATGCAGGCTGATCACGAGCGACAGCATCGTGCTGTTGTGAAAAAAGTGAATGCTGAGCAAAGCCACCTGAGCAGGCTTCTGCTGCAGCACCCGTGCAGCATCTGCTCTGCTCAGCATGGACATGGTCTTGGCTGGAAAGGGAGTCCTGCTTCCGTGCTGCTCCTCAGGAGAAATGGGCCCTAATCGGAGAGCACAAAAGCAACACTGAGAAGTTCTCCCTTGGGTTGCAATCGGAGGTTTTTAGCCTCAAGGAGAGATGTCTGAGAGCCAATGTCCAGCGCTCTGCTCCCCAGTACAAGAGAGACACGGACTGACTGGAGCGAGTCCAGCACAGGGCCACCAAGGTGCTGAAGGGACTGGAGCATCCTCCATACGAGGAGAGGCTGAGAGGGCTGGGACTGCTTAGCCAGGAGACAAGGATGTCCTCCTCCATGTGTGTAAATCCCTGATGGGAGGGAGTGAAGTCGAGGGAGCCCGGCTCTTCCAGGGGTCCCCATGGCCGGGGCAGGGGGCAAAGGGCATAAATTAAAACCTGTGGAATTCCATCAGAACATCAGGAAACACTTGTTGACTGTGAGGATGAGCGAGCACTGGCACAGGTTGCCCACGGAGGTGGTGGAGTCTCCATCCCTGGGGATATTCAGAAGTCATCTGGACACGGT
Organism: Harpia harpyja; assembly: GCF_026419915.1. Taxonomy (NCBI): domain Eukaryota; kingdom Metazoa; phylum Chordata; class Aves; order Accipitriformes; family Accipitridae; genus Harpia; species Harpia harpyja. The sequence continues at coordinate 79,132,098 of NC_068944.1, forward strand.
TCTGGGCAACCAGCTCCTGGCGACCCTACTTGAGCAGGGGGTTGGACTGGATGATGTCCAGAGGTCCCTTCCACCCTAAACAAACTGAACCCTGTTCAGTGAGTCTGTCAACAGGCTAGTTCCCGTGTGCTGAAGGTGGTTCAGGGTGGTGCAGAACAGGGTGTAGGAGACCGGTCACCTCGGCTGAAGCACACGCGTGTCTTCACGTGTGCACTTGTGTGGTCAGATGTGCTCGGTAGCACTTTGCACGGACAAACCTCCATGCTGCTTGTAGCCTTTCCTCTCTGCTGCTGTTGCTGCTGCTGCTGCGTTGGCTTTCCTTTAATCCCAATGTGCAGCATTTGGGGTTTTTTTTCTCAAGCGGGGATAAGGTTCTGGACCTCAGCTGTTCTGCTGGGTGATTAATGAAGGTGGGTTTGGGGGGCTGCCTTCCCCCAAAGGGGCCATTTTCTGGCCATGCCTATTTAGCAGGGCAAAGTCAGCAGTTGCTGGCTCTGCTGCAAAAGTGCTGTTGGGCTTCCAGGAGCAAGCCCTGGGGTTTTGGGAGCCCATGGGGGCTCTCGGGCATCCCTCTTCCATCCCCACAAGAGGCGGTTAGCGAGAAGAATTTTTAGAAGGACCTTTTGGCCTGCAGTTGGTCTGGGTGTTGGGGACGTGGGGGGTCCACCAGCATGGCCCTTCCTGTAACCCAGGCCTGGGGATCACGCACAGCGTGCCGGGGCTCAGCATCCCTCCGGACAGTCACCGGGGACGAGGGAGGGGACCCCTCCCTAGAGAAGGGGCTCTGCCAGCTTTGGGAGAGCGCGTGGGCTGTCAGCACCGCTCTGCAGAGGCAGGAGCTGTCCCGAGAGCAAAATCCGGGGCTCTGCATCCCTTGGGGATGGTTCTTCCCCAGTCAGAAACACAGAGCCCGTCCAGGGGGGCCAAAAGGTTGGACCCTCGAGCGGTCCCCGAGCTGAGCCGGCTGCGCTCCGGCCCCTGCAGTAGCCGTGCCGCCGGGGCCCCCGGCGCGGTCGGAAGCGTCGGCCTGTGCCTGCGCTCGCCTCCGGGTCTCGGCTGTAACTCTAGAGCGTGTGGAGCCGCTGCCGAGCGCCTGTTTGTGTGTCCGGGAACCACGCGTCGCTTTGCTCTGCAGCCAAACGCCGTTAATGGCTTCTGCCGGCTACCGAACCGACAGCTGCCAGAGGACTTGGCCTCGGCCCCCCGCTCCCAGAGCGTGTCCCCACTTCCCTCTGCATCCCACCCCAGCTGCAAGGCTCGCTCGCAGCCTGTGCTCTGGCAGCGGGGCTCTTTCTCATGTTTCCTAAGCTCCGGAGCGATCCCTCTTTGTTTAGGAAAGGGCCTCTCCCGATGGCCACCGTGGCTTGAAAATCGCTCACGGCCGAGGCTCCCCGACGAGCCGGCCGCTGCCCTTCGCCCGGGCTGGGGGTCCTGGCTCTCTCCGTCCCACCTGCCGGCTCTTGGGGAGCAAACTGACCCCGAACCCCCTTTTCCTTCGCCTGCCCCCGCACGAGTTCGTCCCATCTCTTTCCTCTCCCAGCGTCAGGTTTTCCTACCACATCGGGTTTTCCCATTACGCGTTACTGAGGCGTGGTGGATGTGGGTGACAATCAGACACTTTATTTCAAAGGGGCGCGAGTCCATCTGCCTCCAGGAGGAGAGCGTCCTGCCCCTCCGAGGGGCTGCCGCGAGGGTCCGACCCCCTTCCGGAGCCGGGCTCGGATGGCGGGAGGGGGAGGAGATGCGCCGAGACCTGGCTTTGGAGGAATGTCTCTTTATGGGACTTGGGAGTCATTAAAACCTGTCTTGCTTGTTGCTTAATGGCTGAGGCTTGCGGACGGCAGCCCCGGCGCGGCGGAGGGGAGGCAGAGGCATCCTGCGCGGCACGGGTGGGTGGTGGGCTTCCAGCGGGCTTTGGGGAGCAGCGACCCGCACCGCTCCGCGATGCAGGAGCTGTGGCATCGCAGCCCCTGCCTGGAGCTTTCTATTTCCCCGAGGTTCTCCCGGGCTTGGGCTTTGCCCTCAGAGAGAGAGAGAGGTCCTGTGCAGTTCAAACCACACAAGTCCCATCAGCTGGAAACGACTCTCTGGGCTGTAGTGAAGCGGGTGCGAATGACGTGACCTGGGTCTGTGCGCTGCGGTGGGGAGGGCTGGGCTGTTGCCGTGAGGATGGAGGAGAAGTCCTGGCCCCTTCCAGGAGGCCGGTGTGGTGCGAGGAGGCTCCGGTGCCTCTGCTGCGGCTCAGGAGGCCGGCGGGGCTTGTGCGGAGAGCCAGCCGGGAACACCGCGAGATCCCGGCCGCTGTGCTCGGGACACACACTATTTACTTCTTCATTTAAAGGAAATTGCAAAATGAAAGCCTCCCCTTCCGTGGTGGGAGCTTAGAGAGCCGAGCAGGGCTGTCAGCGCAGACCCCGTGTTTCCCTGGGCAGGGCGGTTGCCTTCTGAAGGTGGGGAGAGCGGCAGCATCGCACGTCACTTGCACTCTCTGAAGTGCAAATATTTTATCTGTAAGGACTGGAAGAAGGGCACTGGGCTACGGTAACAGAGGCTGCACCTCATCTTGCCTTTGCTAGGAGTCAGGTGGCCAGAGACTCCAGGAGAAGCTGCGCCGTAGAGCTGTGATGCTTTTTGTGTGCCCTTTTTTCCAGAGGAGCTTCTTTTCTCTTGCTGTTCCCATTCCCACAGGTCACTCCAGGGATCTTTGTCATTTTACTGCTCTCGGTTTGCTCGGCTCTGCACCGTGCCCTCGGGAATCGCAGCGCAGCCATGCGCAGAGCTGCTGGGCACACGACCCTGGTGCTGTCCTGCTGGGAGCTGCTGCTTGCGCTGGGCACAACCGAGACAAACCCCTACTGTCCGCCACAACGCGGTCCGGTTTGGGGGTGAGGGCAGAGCCCCCCCGTGTGCCTGCGGGCTGGTGGGGGCTGCAGGCAAGGACCAGGGCAGCAGTCTGGCCTACGGGGACCGTGACCAGCCTCCGAAGGGGGCTCGGATCAAACGTGCCTGGCGTCGGCCCCATCCCTCCTCGATGCTCTCCGGTGTGTGACTAAACCTGTGATACGGCCGGGACAGTACGGAGAAAACCATCCTGTGGGGCAGGAGGAAAATAGAGCTGGGGAGGCTTCTGGATAGGACAGCCCTGCGCTTGGCAGAGCTGTTTCTCCCGCTGTGCGATGCGGAGAGGGAAGCTGGCATGGCATGGGACGTGGAGCCCTCTCTGCTCGCTCCCGACTGCATCTCCCCACCTACAGAGCATCACCTCTAGAGATGCGGAGGAGCTGCCCGGGCCTTGCCTGGGGCCGGCAGCGATCGGTCAGTTGTATCACGCGTCCCTGATTTTGGCCGGGCTGCGGTACCTCCCTCTGCTTTCTCTCCGCCACCCGGCAGGAAATCTCTCTTTAATAGGCTATTCAGGGGAACGGGGCCGTGTTTTCCTAAGCAGGAGGAATGTTGACATGGAAGACTCTGCTCTTTCTTTCTGGCAGGTCCCTGGGAGCAGCGGTGCTGGATTGCGTGCTGCTCCTGCTGCGCTGGCTAATCCTTCCTTGGGCTGCGGAACGGGGCTTGGGCGAGGAGGGGGAGCTGGGGGGGGACGCAGGTGCGTATCTAACGTGTCGGAGGGGGCGGCCAGGCGAGAGGGGCTCTCTGCCACCTCTGCCAGACCCACTGCCCGTCGTTCTGCGGGGAGGGCTTGCACAGGGTTTCCTTTCATCCGGGTTTAGCTCTGCTCCCAGATGCTTGGGAGAGAGGGTCCCGGGAGGGGTTTGCCGGGCATGATTAAAACCAGCTGGAGGACAGAGCCCGCCTGTGTCTGGCGCACTCCCTTCTCCAGGGGAAACTTGGCGTAAGGGACAGCAGGGGCATCTCTGAGCTCACCGAGAGCGGGGAAAACCGTCACTCCGCGGTGCAACGCGTGCGCTTTGGAAGTGGGGGCCGCGCGTCCCCAGGATGCCGCTCTCCGGCCGTCCCGGACTCACGGCCCCGTCGCCCCATCCCTCTTCCATCCCATCCCCCTTGCCCTGCTTGGGAAGGCGCCGAGGCAGGGGGGCCTGCGCTCTGCCTTTACATCTCATAATCTTTTAACGAGCTGGGCCTGCTCTGCACAGAAGCGAGATGTGGGCGGCTCCTTTATAAGGCAGCACTTAGCCGCGGGGAGGGGGAATCTGTTCGCAGGCCAGCACGAGGTTTTGGCATCCCAGCGAAGGACGAGGCAGCGCCTCCAGGGCTCCAGCGCTTCTTCGGGTCCGCAGCCCTCGGCATCTGGAAGCAGCAGAGGGTGCAGCGGGTGCCTCTTGCCCTCCCTTGGTGCCAGGCTTGTTTGTGGGGCAGCTTGTAAATCTGCTTAACCACAGGTTCCCCCGCAAAGCGACTACTTGCTGTGGTTTCTCTTCCCCCAGCTCTGCTGGTGGATCTCCGTGGCCTCCCCTGCCAGACAGCTGCTCCCCGCTTGGAGCTGAGCTGAGCTGAGCCGAGCTGAGCTCCTCTTTGCCGCGCTGGCCGGTTGCCCACTGGGCCAGAGAAGACCACGGCTCCGGGCTGGCCGCTGAAGCAGGACCTTTCCGGACCTACCTGGCTCACTCCTGAGCTCTGCCAGTAACGTGCCAGTAAACACCAGCCCAGGGCAGGGTGGGGAGTGGGGGGCTCTGGACCGTATTTGGCTGTGCAGCGTCAGCCCTCGTGGCAGCAGCAGCAGCAGCAGGTCCTCCCAGTCCTCGGTTCGTAACGGGGAGGGCAGAGTGCCCAGGAAGAGAGGGGGATGCCTGTGCCCCCCCCCCCAGGAACAGCTCCCAAGGTGTCGAGAATGGAAAAGTCTGACCACGGTCAGAGCAAAGAAGGGGACCTGCCAAAATTAACAGTTGATTCGGGTTTGCGGGAGCAGGAGCCAAAACGCAAGGAATCTTGGATTCGAAGAGGGAAACTTTTTCTGTGGGCAGTAAATCAGCACGGAAAGATTGGAGGTGGGGAGGGAGGGGGAGACCGGCCCCTGCACGCTGCAGCCGCTGGCAGCGGGCAGAGGTGCGAGTGTGGGCCGTGGCCGTGGCCGGTCCCAGGACGGTTCTGCTCCCCGTGGGGAGCTGCCCGAGCCGGTGGCTTGGCTGCAGCCACCATGGTGGGTTTTGCTGCTGTTCTTTGCGCGGCCTCCCGGGATGGCCGTGGAGGAGCAGCAGCGAGGTAGGTGGTGTGTTTGGGGACGAGGCGGGCTGATAAAACGCCGTTTGCCACGAACAGGCTCTTTTCTGCCTCCTCCAACAGAGCTTATCTTCTGGCACGTGCTGTTGGTGAGAAAGGTCGAGCTGGGAAGTCCCAGGACTTTCCCCACTGGCACATTCCGAAACGCTTCCGACCTGCCGGCCGAGGAGAGCTTCCTGGAGGGGTGGCAGGAGCCTGGACCCAGATCTGCACTGACTGGGGCAATATTTCAGCTGTCTTAGGGAGGGTTATAGTCCTTCCTTCTGTCGGATGTGTGGCAAATTTCAGCTGTGCTGCTGGGCCCGTGTGGGTGCAGCAACTTGCAGGCTGCCATCCGTTGTCATGTGAGCCCACGTTTACTCTGAAACCTAGTGGTTACCATCTAAATTGCTTGGGACCCGAGCTTTCCATCCTTGTGGGAGGAGAAGGGTCTCTCTGGGGTGTCATCCCCCATCACTGAACCCCAGAATGGCTGGGGCTGGCAGGGGCTGCTGGAGCGTGTCTGGTCCAAGCCTCTGCTCGGGCAGGGTCAGCTGGAGCAGGCTGCCCAGGACTGTGTCCAGGCAGGTTCCGAATATCTCCGAGGATGGAGACTCCACCCCAGGCCAGAGCTTGACCACCCTCACGGTAAAAAAGTGTCTTCTCGTGTCCGGGTTGAATTTCACGTGTGTTCCTTTGTGCCCATGGCCTCCTGCCTTGTCAGTGGGCACCACTGAGAAGATCCCGGCTCCCTCGTCTTTCCCTTCCTCCCGCACGTAGGCGTGATCCCCCCCCTGCCCCTTCCCAGCTCTGTGCAGGGGGAGGACGGGTCAGTCCTGCCTCTCCAGGTGCAGAGCGGGGTAAAAGGCATCGGCAGGAAGGCCACCGGCAGCTGGGTTTGCTAAAGAAAACACCCCTCCATAAATCAGGGAGAGCCGCGGCTGGGGGAGGGCACCGTGCAGCCTCTGCCTTCCCCCTTCCAGCCCACGAGCAGGGGAAGCCAGCGAGCGCTTTCCCCCTCATTAACCGCTCCGCGGTTCCCGTGTTCGGTGCAGGGAATCCCAGCCCACCTCCCTCCGTCACCCTCCGCGCTCCGGCTCCCTCCGCGCCCCATCCCTGCCAGGGGCAGCATCCGTCTGCTGCCGCAGGGCCGCGTCGGAGCAGGAGGCAGCAGGAGCCCAGGGCTGACGTCCCGTTGCCTTCCCCACCGGTCTGCACGCCCTTGCCCCTTCGGCTTCGCCGTTGGCCCCTCTCGAGGAAGATGAGGGCCAGGGTGCTCCCGTGCTCCTCGGCAGCACGAGTGCCAGCAGCACCCTTAGGCACGGGCATGAATCCGAGGTGGGGGGGGCTGCAGAAGCTGCTGCCCCCCGCCAAGACCACCCTCAGCCTGCGCCCCTGCCCGCTGCCCAGCCAAGCTGCTGCTCGTCCCCTGCACCGCAGGAGGGCCGGGGTGAGGACACGGGGTGGTCCACGTCTCTCTGCTCCTTGGTGGGAGACCCTTGGTTGGGAGACCCTTCCCTGCGGGGAAGGAGGGTCCCTGGCAGAGCTGCCTGCTGCTGCCCAGCTCCGGGGCTGGGGCCGTGGCAATGCCACTGCTGCCCTGCCTTTTGGGAGGAGGTGACCTGCGCTAGGAGGACCAAAAGACCCAGGTCCATCCGTCTGTCCCATCAAGAAGGGCTGGAAGTCTCCGAGTCCTGCTTCTAGCCCTGTGCTCCGCTCTGGGCTTCCTGCCTGGGTAGGAGACCCCCCCCCAAGATCCCCCAATACCCATCGTAGCCGCAGGCTGACCCTCTGTCGCTGGCCCGGCGTGCCTCGCGCAGGCCAAGGGAGTCACGAATTTATTCTGAATCGTGCTGCTCTGTGCCCTGCCTTGCAGTCCGGCTCGGTTTCTGGGCAGGAGCAAAGATCTCCGAGCCGAGCTGTGGCAGGAGCTCACGCTCCCGGGCACGCGTTCCCACCCCAGCCCTCGGAGGAGAGCCGGCCTCGTGCGCGAGAGGGAAACTGAGGCAGATGGGGATGACGGATCGCGTGGGAGGTCTCGGCCGCTTCGGGTGGCCTCCGAGCCCCGGGGCCCTGCTCTAAGCTCTTTGTTCTGGGATGTCCCATCCGGGCACTGGAAGTGGCGGGGATGCGGCCGACGGAACTGGGGACCCGCGTGTCCCTGCCTGCTGGGACCCCTCGTGCCGGTTCCCCGTCCCTTGCCCCGGCCTGGCTCGGCTCCCCGCTCGCTCGCCCTCCTCCGCGGCTTCTGGCTGCTCCCGCAGCCCCTTCCCCATCCCGCTCGCTCCAATTGGAGCTGACGTGCTCTATTTGTCAGAGATAAAAAATAGCGGAGGAGGAATGGAAAGACAGGAGGCACAGGAAAGCAGTTTGGTAGTTAGAGACAGAGGAACAGAATTAACGTGCAGTGGGGGATTTGGAGCGAACACTGCATGCATTGTAATCTGATAGGGGCAAGGGAAAAAAGAGAGACCGAGAGAGAGAGGCTGACCCCGAATCCCCGGGGGAGACGCGGGGAGAGCAGGAACGAGGAGAGAGTGAAGGATTCCAGAGGTGGACTGGCTTCCTCTTTCACCAGACAGACACAGGGGAGACGGGCAGGGAGCCAGCAGCGTACCTGCACTTCCCATCTGAGCCATTGACAGCTGGAGCTGCTTTGGGAGGGGGCTGAGGAGGGGGGGGGGGCAGCGGTGGTGGTGGGGAGGGGGGCACGCAGGCCACTGTCGGGGACGGGGAGACCGAGCAGCATGAACCAGGAGCGATCGCGGCTGCCGGGGAGCCGAAAAATTGGATTAATGTAAAATGGGGGGGGGGGGGGGAGTCCCAGCTCCCCCATGCAGCCCCCAGGGCTCCTGCCCCGCTCGGGGCTGGGGGGCTCGGGGCGGCACCTGCCCCTGCTTGGGGGAGCGAGGCTGGTGAGTCCCAGCTGGCAAGCATTCAGCCGGGAGGGCAGGCAGCGGAGCGAGGCAAGGGGGAGGGTGGAAAAGGGGAAAAAAAAAAAAAAGGCAAAAAAAAAAAAGCTAACAGCAACTAAATCAGAGGAAGAAAGGCCTGCCGAGCCGTACCAGCAGGGTCACATGTGTTTCCTGGCAGCCTCGCAGGTGCTAAGCAGGGATGCAGGCAGGGAGCACCTTGTGATGGATCATGTGGTGAGTGCGGCAGCTCATTCCCCCAAGCCTGGGGACAGGTAGTTGCGAGTGGGGGGCTCGCCTGGGCCAGGTTTGCTGCTGCTGCGGACGCGGGACCCCTCCGAGGGCCGGCGGCACGAGCGGCGAGGTGCCCACGGCGGGACAGCCCACGGAGGCCGGGAGCCGACGGCGGTGGCAGGAGGGCAAGCGCGTCCGTTCCCACGTATTCCCAGCCCGTCCCGCTCCCCGCCGTGCCTGCTGGGCACGCAGCTCTGCGGCGAGACCGGGCAGGGGAAGGCAGCGTCCCGGTCGAGAGCCAGGGCTCCGGCTCCCGTCCCCAAGTTGCAGGGCACTGATGTGACAGATGCATTCAACACGTCCCAGAGCAAGGTGCTGTCACGCCGACTACTTTCGGGTGCTGAGCTGGCTCGGCAGCGTCTTCCCTGCCTCTCCTAGCCCTGGCTGCCCTGATGCGCATCCTAAAACCTTGGGGTAGCCTTGCAAGAGGGGGATTGTGGAGGCACGGCCCCACTCATTCAGGCCGGAGGACTCCAGCACGGTTGCATCGCTCCACGCAGTGAATGACAGAGATGCGTCAGCCCGGGGGGGTTCATTAGGGGCTGCGGACCTTTGCCCTCGGGCACGAGGGTGGTGGCTGAGCTTCTCCCTGCAGCGTGCCCTGGGGAAGGGTCCCGGCTGGGGGGGTCAGACCCCTCTCGCTCTCCCCGCCTCGGCGTGCACCGTCTGCCCTCCCTGCGCACGGGGGGCTGTCAGAGTGGGAGAGCGTGGGGCGGCCGGCGTGGCTTCGGCCAGGCTGCTAGGAAGGGGCAAGCGGGGAAACAAGCCCGTTCTGCCCGTGGCCGCAGAGAGGAGAGTGTCCGAGGGCACAGCGCTCGCCTTGCAGCAGGAGAGGAGCGACCCGCCGTCAGCCTTAGCCAGCAGCGGGAAAGTTTCATCGGCGGAGGGCCCCCGCTTGCTCGGTGCAAAGCCAGAGCTCTGCCTTAAGCCGTAAACCAGGAGAGCCGCAGGCAGTTGCTGTTTCGGACAGGGCTGTTTGGCAGCGGGGCTGACCACACAGGAGACCACCCCGTCCCGTACCGGCGTGAGGACGTGCCTGTCCCCGGTGCCGTGCGGCTTCCCGGCGGCGTGGGGGACACGGGAATGGCAGCGTCGGCCTCGCCAGACTGGCCGGGCACGGCCCCCTCCCCCAGCCATCTGCGGGTTCCTGCAGGATTAAGCGGAGGAAATCTGGAATTGGGTTACTCTCAATATTGAACCTGCCATTATGATGTTTTTTATTTTGTTCTGTTCCGATCGAATTGGATGCAGCCTCCTTTTTAGCCCTTAATGGCTTGGCTTTGAGAATTTCCTTCAAAATTACACCACTGGCTTCCTGTTTTTAGAGCTCCCCGGAGCCCCGCAGCCGGGTGGAATAGCTGGGGAAATTGATCCCCGGAGCTGAGCTGGAGCGTTTGAGTCCTGCCGTGCCGTGGGTGTGCGCGGGTGTGTTTGGGCTTTCTTCTCTTTCTTTTTTTATCGTTTCACTCGCCCCCCGGGGCCGAGGGCTGAGCGCTCGTAAACAGCGTTAGTGCGTGCCTGCGCGAGGAGAAAATCCCACCGACTGGCAAGTCTGCGGCCGCACTTTCCTCTTCTCGCTGGGGTGCAGAGGCAGGAGGAGCCGGGGCCCTGGGGAGGACAGACAAGGATGGCCCCGGGAAGGGCCAGGGCCCCCCCCAGGCACCACTGCTCCCGCCTCTGGAGCTGTCCTTGGGGTGGCGAGACCCATCTCTTCTTTCTGAAACCCGTCTGCGTGCAAATCCATGCGCGCTAGCAGGCTGCGGGCTCTCTGGAGGAAACCGGACCTGCAACCTCAAATGCTTCATCCATCCCTAGTACTGCCCTGTTGCACGCACGCAGGGATTTCCCCCAGTAACAGGTTGTCTCTTCTCACTCCCGGTACCAGCGTACGCTCGGGAGCAGAAACAACTGCTTGGGGCTGCCTGGGAGCTCCGTGCGGCTGCCTCCGGCTGGCTCAGGCTGTATGTGTGGTGCTGTGCCTCGCCTGCTTGCTGGGCTTAGCTTGCTGCATGTGTGATACGGTGCATTTGTCTTTTCAGAGGCTCCCGGCATCCCTCCAGCGGCCCTGGATGGCTGTCTGCTTTCCCTGGGTGGGCACGGCCGTGCCACCTCCACATCTCCACCAGCCCGGTCCCTTCCCCAGCCAGCCCCACGCACGGCACAAGCCAGTGCCCAGGCTGGGGAACGTGTTGGTGGTTACTGGAGAGAGCTGCAGCCGCACCCGGATCCAGCTGCTCTCGGAGCGTGCCAGCTAACGCGGTACTTAGGTTGGTCACCATAGCTAGGCTTGCTGGAAAGCATTTTTCCAGGCTGCAGATCTGTGTGGCTCTCCCTAGGGATCTATCAGCAGGTAGAAGACCAGTAAGCAGTTAACTAGGGATCTGGAAAGGTGCTGGAGCAGAAAAGACCAGTGGCATTGCTGCCCCAGAACATCCCAGCTCCCCAGCAGTGCTCCCCAGCAGCACAACTCGGCTCCCCAGCAATGCTCCCAGCACCCCAGCAGCGCTCCCAGCTCCCCAGCAGTGATCCCAGCAGCACTCCCCGCTCCCCAGGAACGCTCCCGGCTGCAGGACAGCACAGCCACCCCCCAGCAGTGCAGGCTCAGGGGCTGTCCCTGCCCGTTGCTCTCAGAGCCCTGGCCCTGCTTTTTCCAGCGGGCTCCAAACGTGCTTTGGCTGCCGTCGAATGCGGCGAGCACTGAGCATGCAGCCGCTTCCTTTCCTTGCAGCTGAAGCTGTTGGGAAGGACTCTCTCTCTGGCACCTGGGGCTGGAGCTCTCCGGAGAGCGGCCGCTGCCTGCGGGCAGCACCGACCCCGTTCCCTCCCCGAGAGCCGGCCGACGGGCTCCCCTCCGGCTGCTGCCCCGGCAGCTCCCCGAGGCATGGCGTTTGGCTCAGAGGTGACTGCCGGAGCTGTGCCGCTCCTCCAGCTTTCACCCTGCGATGGCAAAACTCTTCTGCCCCGATCCCACGGCTGTCGTCGCTGCGAGAGGACTCCGTCCATCTGGTGCGTCGTGCTGCACGGTCGGTCCCTCGTTGTTGGGACAGCCCTGGGCACCCCCGGCGCTGAGACTGCTCCGTGCAAGGGGCAGCGTCCCCCCCTCCTTGTCTGGAGCCATGCTTCCCCTTTCTGGTAAATGTAGGAGATAAAACAGGTTGGATTTGAACCCAGCCAGCCTGGAGCGTGCATGGGACAGACAGGTTTCTCCCTGGATGGCAGGTTTCTGCAGCATCAGCAGTGCAGAGTGTCTGGGAAAAGCTCCCTAAGGGAGGTTTCATCTCCTTTTCCTTTCCCACCGGCACAGGCTGCCCGGAGAATTTGTAGCGTCTCCGTCCTCGGAGGTTTTCAAACCCAGCTGGACACGGCCCGGTTGTCCCGTGGGGTCCTGAGCAGCCTGCTCCAGCTGACCCCGCTGCGGGGCAGGGGGTCGGAGTGGACGATCTCCAAGGGTCCCCGCCAGCCTCAGCCGTCCCGTAAATCCCCGCGCTTCCAGCGAGGTCACAGGACCCGTGCTTGCGCCTGGGCTTGGGCTGGCTCAGCCCGCCGTGGTTGGTGCAGGACCTGCACCCGGCAGAGCTAAAGCTCCGGGACAGGATTTTTCCTGTGCTCACCGTGGCGGGGGACAGCTGGGCCCCTTTTGAGGAGCTGAAGAGCGTTTCCCTCTCGCCTTGCTTTTCCTCTCGCGTGCTGGCGGCCGACTGCGTCACCTCCTTTGGCGTCTCACCCGCTCATTCATTTTCCCCTTCGGCTTCTGGCCTTCTGCAAAACAGCAGGGAGAGGAAAACACTTCACAAGTCCGCTGGGCCGGTGCCCGGCGCTGCGGTGACAGGCACCGAGGGCCCGCGGGGATGCTCCCGAATTCTCTGAGCCCTTGGCAACAGAGCTGGGGGAAGGTGGGCGGCTCAGTGGTGTGAGGAGTGGGCTACAGACGGTGAACCGCGACTGCCGCGGCTGGAGGGTGGGCAGGGACCTGCTGGCTCCCCGAGGGGTCCTGAGCCAATGCCGTGGGGAGCAGGGAGGTCGGGAGAGGGGAAGGAGCACCTGGAGAGTGATGCTGGGGGTCAGGCGAAAGAAAGGGGTGCCCGGGGAACGATGCTGGGGGTCAGGCGAGGGGAAGGGGTGCCCGGGGAGTGATGCCGGGGGTCAGGAGAGGGAAGGGGTGCCCAGGGAGCGATGCTGGGGGTCAGGAGAGGGAAGGGGTGCCTGGGGAGCGATGCTGGGGGTCAGGAGAGGGGAAGGGGTGTGTGGGGAGTGATGCTGGGGGTCAGGCGAGGGGAAGGGGTGCCCAGGGAGCGATGCTGGGGGTCAGGAGAGGGGAAGGGGTGTCCAGAGAGTGATGCTGGCGGTCAGGAGAGGGGAAGGGGTGTGTGGGGAGTGATGCTGGGGGTCAGGCGAGGGGAAGGGGTGCCCAGGGAGTGATGCTGGGGGTCAGGAGAGGGGAAGGAGTGTGTGGGGAGTGATGCTGGGGGTCAGGCGAGGGAAAGGGGTGCCCAAGGAGCGATGCTGGGGGTCAGGAGAGGGAAGGGGTGCCTGGGGAGCAATGCTGGGGGTCAGGAGAGGGGAAGGGGTGCCCAGAGAGCGATGCCTGGGGTCAGGCGAGGGAAAGGGGTGCCCAAGCTCTCCTGGCCCTGCAGCTGGCCAGCCTCACAGCTCGGAGGGCTGCAGCACGCCCTGGGGCAGCTCTGTTTCCCCAGCCGCCAGAAAGGTGTGTTTAAAGACCCTTTTCCTTTCTTCTCCGAGACCTCTGTAAGGCTTTACTAGCTAACCTATAATTTTCACCTGCATTATTTTAATAGCTTGCCAGCTGCACGTGTTGCCGAAGGGCGACAGCAAAGGGGCTGGGGGAGGTGTATGGAAGCGATCGATCGGGAGCGGTGGCAGCCGTGCACAGCCCTCCCGTCCCGGGCACAGCGGCGTGCGGGGACACGTGGGTGCTGCCGGAGGGGCTGCGTACCCCGTGCACTGCACCACCAGGTCCCCGGTCTGCCCAGAGCTCCCCTGCGCACGGGAGTCACGCGCAACCTCTGCGAACTCTCTTGTAGTTTAGCTCTGGCGTTTCTGCTCGGCTGGCACGCGGTCCGTGCGGCTCAGCAGCGTTCGGAGGGGTCTGGGAGGGAGACGATGAGAAGGTGGGCTGGGCGTAGTGGGAGGCATGGGGAGGGCAGGCAAGAGATGGCACCCCGGGCGATCATTTGGCTAACAGGTATGAAAGTGCCGTAAAGCTGCTCTGCTGGCAGCGGGCCCGGGGTCTCTGCTGTTGGAGATCATTGCCACGACATCCCAGTCGCTCTGGGGAACACGGGTCAGCGAGGGTACGGCCGTGATGGGCAGAAAGATCCTGCAGCGGGACTGGCGGCAGCTCCGTCTCGGGCTGCTGCTGGTGCTGGGGAGTCCTGGGTCCGCGCCGGCTCGGGGCTACAGCTGGAATTCGGAGGGGTGCGAAGCCCGCGGTAGGTTGTAGCCTCAGCCTGCGCCGTGGGCTGGGCGAAGTTTGCTTTGCGAGGGCTGTGACGGAGGCGGCATTCATTCCCGGTTGCACAAGGTGGAGCGGCTCACTGGGAAACGTCTTGTCTCTCCGCTGGCAGTAGTTTTGATGAGCATTTCTGCCCGGAGGCGAGGAAGGTGGAGGGAAACGGACTGGTGCCTCGCAGCCTCAGCCTCGTGTGCCGTCGGACCTCGGGGCAGCACCGTGGTGGGAGGCTGCGGGCTGGTTCCTGGGCAGCAGTTGCAGCGCAGTCCCGCGTCAGGCTTGCTGGGTCTGCTTCGTGCTTGTGAGCTTTGAGGGAGGGAGGGCCGTTGCCCTCTGCGTCGGGGATCTCTGAGCTGTTGGTCTTGTAGCTCGCTTGCAAAATTGCCCGTTTTGTTTCTTTCTCTCCTAGTTGTGGGTCTCCCGGGCTCACAGCAAAGGCAGGAGCTGCAGCTCTTGTCCCGTGGAGTGTCTCAGGTGACCGAAGCAGGGTGACACCTCAGGGGCTGGCTGTCAGCCCCAAAGCCCTCCGCTCCCTCCTCTGCTTCCAGCGGGAGCTGGGCATTGCTCCTGGAGCTTACAGCGTGGCTGCGGGACTGGGGCCGTGCTCCGGGGCACATCCCAGGCACGGAAGGCATAGTCTGGGCTGGAGCAGGAATTACGAGGAGAGCTGCGGTGCCCGGGGCTGGCAGCGAGGGGCTCGCGGGAGCCTGCCCAAGGCTCGCTGCCAGTCCCACGGGAGGCGGTTGCTGAGGGACCTGCAGCCCGTCTCCCCGTCCTCCCCGAGCCAACGGCGCGTCCTGGACGTGGGCAGACGTGCGAATCCTGGAGCTACCTGTGACTTCACAGAGCAAATATGTGGTGGAAAATTGCTCTGCACCCGGGCGGGCCCTATCACACAGCGGAGAGCAATTGCTGCACGGCTCTCTGCGGATGGCCGCCCGTGTCCCCCCCCCTCCGACGCCAACCGGCGAGCAGAAACAGCCTCCTGGGCCGGGAATGCTTTTCTGCTGGTCCCGGGAGCTTTCGCCTCTCGCAGGGTGCAGGGAGGTGAGCAGCCGCACCGGGGAACGGACCTGGCTGCTGCCTCCGCTCACGGGCTGTGCCCGCAGGACACAACCCATCTGCGCTTGGCTTTGCGCGGAGCCCGGTGCTGCCAGCCGCGCAGCTGGTGAGTGCTGTTAAAGCAGGGGGAAAGCTGCGTCTCCTGCAGCTGTACCTGTGCAAGCACGTCCCTTCCTGGCCGGCTCTGGAGCTTTTTCCCTGCTCCACCCGGACAGAACAGTGTCTGCGCTCGGCCCGCGGTGGCAGAGCCCTGCGGCGATGAGCTGGGGGAGGAATGCATGGCTGGAAGAGGCCGTGCGGGATCCGGCGGCAGCGTCTCAGAGCTGCCGCCTGCCAAGGTATGCGCGGCTCACCGTCTGCCAGGGCACTGCTGCTCAAGCCCTCCTCTTCTGCCACCCGCGGCTAGAACCGGTGCCTTCTGCACCTTGTTGGTGCTGAGCTGCGGCTTGGCAGCTTCGCTTCGGCTCGGGTGCTCCAGCTGTGCAGGGACCCTGCGGATCGCCAGCACCGTTCTGCCAGGCACACGCGAAGGCAAACTGCGCTGCCTTGCCGTGTTTTTATTTGCTTGAGCACCGATCCCCTGTCCCTGTGTGACCGCAGCAGCCTCGGTGTGGGTGGGGACAAGTTGGCAGCATCCCTTGGAATTGGTGAAGCATCATTTAAGTGTTGAGTGTTACAACCTCATCTGCAGGACTCGAAAGGACTCCACTGAACCGAAGTTTTCCTCCCCGACGCCTCCAAATTTCATTTCAACAGTATCCATCACCGCTTGTGTATGCCTTTGAGTCCTGCCTGAGAGGCAGGGAGGCTTTCCAGACCTCTTTCTCCAGCTTCGAAACCGCTAATATTGAAATTAAAAATATAAAAATTTCCATCTCCGTAAAGCAGAGCACTTCCAAATCCTTACGTGAAACCCCTGCGCCCGGCCAGGCTCCCTGTGAGCGAAGCACCGTACGTGTCAAACCAGCAGCACCGCGCTCGAGCCGCTCGGGGCCTCTGAACCGTTCGGCGTGAAGCAAATGGCCTCTTCCCGCTCCGTTAACGCTGCGGGAGCGAGGCCAAGCCGTGCTGCCGCTCGCCTGCCCTGGCACCAGCTGCCTCTGACGTTCCTGCATCCCAGGGCCGTGCGGAGCGGCGAGGGAACCCTCCCGCACCTCCCGGCCGGGGAGCTAGCACGCCTCGTGGCTGGCAGGACAGCCGATGCCTGCGCTGAGCCCGGCTGGGGGACGTCATCCCACCCCAGCCGGTGGCAGAGGTCCGTTTTTCCCGACCTCCGCTATACTCGTGTGTTTGGAAGGAGGAGCTGTGGACATGGCCATGCCTGGCCAGCCCGCTGCCTTCCCAGTGCTGAGCATCCCTGAGTCGTGTTGCTCCCCTCTTGCAGACCACGGCCCCCAGCCCATCCGAGACCCACCCGCAGCCTGCGTAATTCATCCCAGGCAAATCGCAAAAGCCTTTGGTTTTGGTTATCTTTGGGGAATGCCTGCGACCGGCACGGAGCAGCCCTGGGGCCCAGGGCGCTGGGCTCTCCAGGGCTCGTGGCGGTTCCCTTCTTTGAGAGACGACATCCCACGCATAGCTGGGGACAAGGTGCGGGGGTTCCCGGGGGCTCGGGACACCGGCTGACGCCTCTTTGACCTTCCCATCTTGTCTCAGCTCCCCCGGGCAGTGGCTGGCTCCGTGCTGTGCTGAGCAGGGAGATGCTTCACAGCACATTTTAGCCACCGAGGCTGGGTCCCTCTGCGCAGCGGGTGCTCGCCAGCGCTGGCAAGGGGTCTGCTAGCTCCCGGCGTGCCGTGGGCTCTTCTCCGTGCTCGCGAGGAGGAGCGCTGGCTGTGCCCTCCTTCCCCCTGCCGCAGCACGTGGAGCCCGCCGCCCCGATGCCCTCCGCTGCCTCCCTTCTTCCTCTTCTTTCCTCCCCGACCCTTTCTCACCGCGTCCTCCCGCAGCCCTCCTGCACTCATGCGGTGCCCAGCTGGGCGAGCGCCCTCGGGTATCCCCCGGGGAGCCCCCCGCTCTTGGTGCCGGAGCAACCCGCGTCCCTTTTGCAGCCCGCGTCCCGCAGAGGAGGTCTGGGTACCGCTGGCGGGGTGGGAAGAAGCCAGCGTTTCTGGCGTGCTGGCATCTCTGGCAGAGCTCAGAGCCCCGGCCCACCGGGGCCCCACACTTCAGCGGCCGTTCGGCACCGGAGCTCACCCCCGTTGGGCTCCCGAACCGAGGAGGGGCTGGCAGCCGTGCTGACAGCCGAGCAGCCCCCCGGCTGCTGCTCGAGGGGGCCGGGGCTCAACCTTTACTCCGTCTCGCGCTTTTTATAACCTCGGGACGCCGTTTTGGTGACATAAGAAGGAGCGTTTCATTGCCCTGCGGCCAGAGGCCTGTGAAATCTCGGGGCGAGCGCTGCCTGGAGGAGCGCCGGCAAGCGCTGAGATGCCGTGGCGTATGTGTGTAATTTATTTCCCCAGGAAACTCGGCTCAGCTGCAGCATCTGGTTTTCACCGAGTCCCTGCTTTTTACCTGGTCCTCCAGCTGGGTTTGAGCGTGGCACATGGGGGTCGGTGCTCGCCCCGGGCCACCCTGCGGGAAGGGTTCCCCCGCTCCCGGACCCTGCGCTGGGGCTCAGTCCCGAGGGTAGGGGGGCTGTGCCCAGCGCCGGGGGAGCAGACCTCGAGCCGCGGCTCAGTCGCTTGCTGACCGGCCGGCGTTTAAAGCCAGCGCGAGTGAGGGCGAAACCAGAGGTTTATTGCGCGAGGGGTGTCGGGGGCTCTGGGAGGAAGGAAGCTCCGGCCGTGAGTCTGAACCATATTCATTTTTAATTATACAAATTGCTCAGGCTTTATATTATCATATCAATGACATGAAACACCAGCATGTATTGATTAAACTCAACAAATGCAGCACCCCAGGACTCAGAGTTCAGGGGATGGAGTGGCTCAAAGCTGGAAGGGGACGGGGAGAGCAGGGTGTTTCCGTAAGCGGTTTCACCAGCGCTGCTCAAGTCAGACCTGGGATGGGGCACGTCCGAGCGCCGGCTCTCCCCCGGCAGCCGCCGTGCGTGGCATCCGCAGAGACCGGGGCAGGGACTCCCCTTCCAAGGAGCCCCCGGAGCAGGTCCCCTGCCCCTTCGGCTCGCCGGGCAGCGGCTGCGTCGCCTGCGCCGTGGCGCAGCGTCCCTGCGCGGCGAGCGTTCCTCCGAGCCGCCGCGCGCGGTCCTGCAAAGTCCCGCCGCCCCCGCGTCCGCCTTCGCCTCCCGTCTGCGGTCACCCCTCCGAGCCGGGAGGACGCCTGGCCTCTCCCGAGGCGTGTGTCCGGGTCAGGGTAAGGTCCTCCGGGGTGACGCCGTGCAGCTCTCCCCAGCAGCAGGGTGAAGGCAGGAGTGTCCGTGGCTGTGGTTTTGTGTGTGTGGCTTTTCCATCCTTCCTCCTTCTGCTCCTCCTTGTTGTCCTTCCTGAAAACTATGATCATCTAGCTCCGAATCGCCGTCTTCCTGTCTCGGTCTTTACTCTGCAGAGAAGAAGGAGAAGGCCAAGTTAAAAAAACACACCTGGGGCTGGGAGTTTTGCCAGCACGCCGGCTCCAGCCCGGGAGCCTCTCGCTCCTCCCCGCGCTGGTGCTTGGCAGGAGAGTCCTGCGGCAGCTCCGCTCCGACAGCTCTCGGGAGCCGTGGGGCAGCTTTCCCGAGGCGTCGTTGTCATCCCTCCGTGTCTCTCTGGGGGTCCGGAGGGGTCAGCGGGAGCGGGAGCTGCGTCTGCCCCAACGCCCTGCTCCCGCAGGTGCCTACCCTGGCCCTGCCGGGGGACTCCCCTCGCTGCCTGCCCTCTGCCACCCGCGCTCCTCCTCGGGGCACCCGGCACGTCCACCCCACTGTGCCGTGCCCCCCGCGTGTCCTCCTTTGCGGTCACTCATCCAACCGCCTGCCTCCCGAGCCCTCTCCCCAGTCAGAGACCCTCTACGCTGACCAAACTGCCGATAACAGCGCCCGGTTCGGGGCTCTCTGATCCCTCTCCTGCAGCCCGAGTCCCTGCGGTCAGGACCTTTGTGCGCTCTGCTGAAGCCTTGAAAACACTAATCCATCCCTCTCCATCTGGTCGCCATCCGCGGCTTGCAGGAAACCTTCCCGTGCCATCGCAAAGTCCTCTCGGCCAGCCCCTCGGTGACAGCCAGGCTGCGAATCGGGCTTTGCTCCCCGGGCACCAGAAAAGCCCCCCCACAACCAGCACCGTCATTGCCACCGCTACCACCACCACCAGCACCATCGCTGCCACCACTAACACCATCACCACCAGCACCGCCACCACTAACACCACCGCCACTGCCACCACCACCACCAGCACCAGCACGGCCACAACCACCACCAGCACCATCACTGCCACAACCACCACCAGCACCATCACTGCCACAACCACCAGCACCACCAGCACCACCATCACTAACACCACCGCCAGCAGCACCACCGTTACCACCAGCACCACCGCGGCCCCAGCCAGGTGTGCGCAGGCAGAGCCGGTGCTTCTCATTTCCAGTTTGATGGGATACGTGGCCCAGCTGGGGTCGGACCGGGTTGGGTGCAGGTCTCTGCGCCCCGGCGACCAGGTGTTAGGTGACGTTTCCACCTCTCCTCTGCTGGCCCGTGGCTTGCCAGCGTGGCCCGGCCGAGGCCACGTCCCCGGGCTGGTCCGCAGGGCTTGCGGCGGTGCAGCCTCCCCCACGGCTGCACGTGCGGCCCCTGCTCTGACTCTTCCTTTGTTACCGGGGGTGGGGAGGGGAGGGGAAGGGGAGTTCAGCTCAGAAATGGTAAAATTAAATTTCCCAGATGTTCAGGCCCCAGGAGTTCTTGTGCTGTCTGGAGAGGAAATGGGGATTCGGAAAATCCCGCCTCATATTTTTTCCCCTATCACCTTGCCTTTCCGCTGCCATTAAGTGCAGCAGGAACAGTAAATTACAGGGCTGCGGAGCCGTCCCATCTTGTAGATACCGTGGGGGGGAGCGGGGGGACGGCGCTGGGGCGAGGCGCTGAGCTCCTGGGCTCTGCCCGTGGCTCCGGGCGGCTCGCCACCCGCTCGTGGCTCTGTGCTTGCAGAAGGATTTCGGGGGTGCGCACGGAGCCCTCCGCTCCCCGGCACCGTCGCCGTCCCTACATCCCAGCGCTCCCCGCTGGCGTGCAGCCTCATGCCCAAATTATGGGTCTTTTCGCACAAAACCCGCAGGCGGGTCCAGGCTCCAGTCCTCGCTGGCTAACGCCAAGCCCTGGCCGTCCCGTAGGCTTGGTGGCAGGGTGACCCAGCTCTGGGTCGCAGGAGAAGGGACCTGGAGAGCGTTGGTGGGGAAGGCCGTTGTGACGAGGACACCGAGCTCCCCAGTTCTCTGTGCTGCGCCTGGGGTAAGGGCAGGGGGGCTCGGCTGGGGGGGGCCGAGCCCTGGGGCTGCCCCGGGGTACCCTGACCCACGCCTGTGCTGGAGCCCGGAGCGGGATGGCTCTGGGTGCCCTGCAGCTCCGGTCGCCTCCGCAGAGCCGTCAGGGCAAGGCACTGCCGGCCACGGTGGAGCGAGGGCGGCTTTCCCCGCGCTCGGCGCAGAGCCCCCGGTGCACGGCTGGGCTCAGCCCTTCCTGCGCTTGCCCTCGGCTGCGTCCAGCGTGGCACTCCGCGCCGCAGGAGAGGTGGCTGCCAGCAGTTTTGCTACGACAGCAATCGAACCCAGGGGTGCAGGCAAGCGGCGAGTGACGGGATCGGCTGGTTCTGCCCAAATCCATCCACCCCGCTCCTCCTCTTCCCGCTCCTCCCCGCCGCTCTTACCCCTGACGCAGGCTGCGAGTTCCTCACTTAGTGTTGAATCACAAGCCCGCTCGGTCGAGGCTGCCCTCAAAAACCTTTGCCAGCGTTCTCCCTCCCGAGGGATGAAGCGAAGCGTGAACGGCCAGCGGCTGAGCTCTCCTGTGCCTACGGCGGGGGCCGTCGGTGGCGGTTCAGCCGGATCCGGCATGCCAGCGCTGCCTTCCCGAACTCGGCCGCTGCCCGCCTTGTCCCCTCCTGCTCGGTGCGGTGACGCCGGCTGCACTGGCAGAGCTCCTCACCAGCCCCAGCCCTTTTCGCCAAGCCCCACAGGTCCCTGCAGGGCAGGCTAACCCCCACCCAGCCCCCTGCCCTCCTGCATGGCCACCTCGCTCCTTCCCAAGGGTCCTGTCCTAGCCACACAGGAAAATCTCCGGTCCTCTCATTGCTCTGCTTCAGCCCTATGCCCTGCTGCATTTACCTCTGCTGAGAACTCCTCTCCGTTCCCTTTCCACGGGACCAGAGGTGGTTTGGGAGATGCTCTGGAAGTTTGCTGCAGGGCACCTTCCACACTTGCCCCATGTGTGGCCAGGGCAGGGGTCCTTCAGGAGCTGGGGGTCTGCACGGCCATCACCTTCCTCCCTCTCTTCCACATACCCGTTCCTCTCGAGGAGCTTACGTCCTCGGGGGAACGGCGAGGCATGGACCAGCCTGCGGCACCCGGGTCTTCCCTCCCTGCCTGCCTGCTCTGCCCTCGGGGGTGGCAGTGGGACCTGGAGCCACTCCAGCCCCTTGCGCAAAGCTGGCGGTCACCGAGATCCCCTGCCCGCACCTCTCCGGTTCCTCGGCCCTGCGGGACGGGGCAGCGTGCACGCACGACGGATACCCCTCCGTACCCTCCCTCGGCTCTCCGAGCAGCGCCTGCCCCACGAAGGGGGCCCGGTTTTACAGCCTTGCCGTGTCCCAGGCTTGGCTGCTCTTTTCTAACACGTCACCTGGCTGGCAGTGCCGCTGCGGCTGACGACACGCTGTCTTCTCTGTCTAGAAGACGGAGCGGCCGATGCTGGACACTCGTCCCTCGTCGCTTTAACTGGTGAGCAATCCTGGCACTGACTGCTCGGGGTGACCCACGCGCCTCTGCCCCTGCGTCTCGTGTCCCCAAGCGCGCTTGCCCCTCGGCCCTTTACAGCTCTACGCAACGCAGGCGGTGGGGACGAGCGCTTTGTGAGGGCTGTTGGCACGCAGAGGACGCGGCGAGGGTCCTCAGCCCCGGAGCAGTTTCAAGCAAGAGGCCTTGCTTGGATTTGGACTTTTTGGCATTTGATCAAGCCCAGTCCACCCCCCAGCGCAGGCGGTCCGTGAGCTGCCCCGAGCCGTGGCTGTTCCCAGCAGCTCTCCCAGCCGATTTGGTCGCTGGAGGAGAAATGTCCTGGTTTTTCCCCCCATCAGCACTATGTGTTCTGGCGGGCACGACGGCACAGGCAACGGCCGCAAAGGAAAACCTGGAGAAGCACAAGCCCCTCCATGGGCTGGCAGCGATGGGGTGTCCGGCCCCCTCTCCCAGTGCTCGCTTACGGGAATGGCACGATCCTGCTCCCTAGCAATGCCAAGGACCGTCCCGTCCATCGCTGCTGCCCACCCATGCGTTGTCCTGCAGCGCCTGTGGCACGTGTGACGCTCCTGCCAGTATGGTGTCCACCTCCCTCCTGCGTATGTCCTGACTGGGGCACTGTCCAGGGCCTTGTCCCCATGCAGGTTCTTAACCTTTTTTTATTAGATCTGGAGGAACTGGCAGCCCCTTTAGCCGAGCTCAGCCTTTCTCCGGCGGGCGGCAGACACCTACACATGAGTCATTTTTTAAAGAAGGATCTTTCCAGGGAGGTGGTGTTGGTTTCAGCCTGATATGGGAAAGTCCCTGGGATAAGGCGGCGTCGGGGCGCCTGGGTGCAAGGCAAGGCTGAGTCACGCAGCACGAATCTGGGCAAGCCCCTTTGCCCGCCGGGGTGCCGCTCGGCCAGCAAAAGCGGGACGAGGCGAAAGGTCAGCTAGGAAGGGTTGGCAGAAACTTTGCTGCCTACTCGGCTGTCCCTTGGGGTGCCCACCGCAGCCGGCAACCCCAAACATCCCACCCGAGCTCCGTCCTGGGACCTCTCTCACTAGAGAGAGCCTCTGCACAGCCGCTCGTGCCTTCCATCCCGTTTCTCCCCTCCCTGCAGCGGGTCCTGCTCACAGCGACCGCAAATGCTCACCCGCAACTTCCCTGGTGCTCCTGCCTTTCCAGCCAGGGTGCCCGGGGACGAGGTGGCATCTGGCCTTTGCCCACGCTGTCTCCTGGGGTTTCAGTGCCATCTCCTGCCTCTCTAGAGCGTGTCGGGCTTTTAACGAGGGAAGCCGTGGCATCGGCTTCCCCCTCGGAATCACGGGTTGGGCGCAGCCTTCCACGGCTCGGCATGGAGATGGTGTGCCTGGCACGGATGGAGGCTGCGCAAGGGCTGGGAGCCGGGCAGGCATGGTACGTCTTCGGTTTTTTGGGAAGGAGGAGGTTTTAGAGAGCCGGCCGCAGCAGGCGCCTGCAGGCTGGGGTATCTCCTGCCGCGGGCTGGCCGGCTCTCGGGGTGGGGAACTGCGCGGCACGTCTGGCACAAAATGGACGGGCAGAACTGGTGACAGAGGGGCACACGGTGCAGGGGCTCGCTTGGAGGCACCGTGAAGGAGATCCCTCATGAGGTCACCCTTTCTTTGGCAAAGCCTAGAAAGCCAGAGACGGACAGAATCACGCACCGCAAGGTCGCATTGGTTGAAATGACCGTTACCTGTAAGCAAAAAGCCATGGCGAAAAAGCAGACCTTTCTGACGGGGATGGATGGGCTGTTTTGACCTGAGCACCCAGCGGTGCAAGACAGTTTATATTCTGATAGGATCAAGCTGCTCCCCTCTAAGGTCAGCATGGAGCGAAGCTGTGTGTGTGTGTTTGGGAGAGGAGAAGTGGCTCTGCCTCCTTCCCTCGTGGGACGGGTAGGTGGGAAGAGGGCTTCCGCGGAGCTGCGTGCTGTCGCTTGCTGAGCTCCCGAGCCTGGAAGCGCCGGGGCGAAGGGCTGGAGCTGCCACGCGCGTTGGCGCTGGGTCAGCTTTGGGTGCTCAGTGAGGCGAGCGGTCTCGCACGGAGCTGGCTTCTCCTGAACGGGAGGGTGGCCATCTGGCTTTCCAGAGCCAAGGCAGGGTCCCTTCCACCCGACGTCAAACGGGCTGTGAGATCCCAGCTGCGCTGTGTTTGCAACTCCAGAGGAGATTGCTTTCATTTCCTCACCATTTGTCAAAATACCTTCCTGATAAAAGATGGTTTATTTTATTCCTTTAACACACAATAAAACCTATCGAGTTGTTATCTGGCCGTAAAATCTCAAGCACAGACCAAGTGCACTGCTCAGGCACTGTCTGTTCGTTCCCCTCTTCCCAGCATGAACCCGACCTAGCTTATTTCTCAGCCAAACCAAAGTATCTCGTCCCCTTTGACAGGCGCTGAGGGTCTAATCTCGGGGAGGTTTATCCAGAAGAGCTGCAGGAAGGGAGGTGGCCCATCTTGGCCCGGGACTCCTGCACTGCTTATCCTTTCCATGCGCCTTGGCACTGACCTGCCTGTCCTGGGGTTCGGTCCCACACAGGAGCCTGTGCTGGGAACTGATGCAAAAGTGGCAATGGGAATTCATTGGAATTGATGCAAAAGTGGCGATGGGTATTTATCGAAATTGATGCAAAAGTGGCGATGGGTATTTATCGAAACTGATGCAAAAGTGGTGATGGGAATTTATCAGAATTGATGCAAAAGTGGCGATGGGTATTTATAAGAATTGATGCAAAAGTGGCGACGGGTATTTATCGGAATTGATGCAAAAGTCGCAATGGGTATTTATAAGAATTGATGCAAAAGTGGTGATGGGAATTTATCGGAATTGATGCAAAAGTGGCGATACCAGCAAAAAGAGAGGGAGAATGCTTGATCTGTGAAGCTGTTAGAGGAGGTGTCCAAATAGGCTGGTAACTGGAAGGCAGAAGAGTTTTGCAGTTCAGCCCTGTAGGAGCTTCCCCAGCTGCAGCTTCTGTTTTTAAACTGGGGCGGTACTGGCTGGAGCAGTTTGCTGGTGCACGAGGGCACTTTGCAGCCGGTGGTCTGCATCCCTCACCCACTGAGAAGAGTTTGACACTTGTGCTCATGAAAGCCAGGGACAGGGCAGGCCCTTGGTCTCCGCTGCCCAAGCGGAAAGAGCTCCACGTATTCGTCTTTGATGCCCTAAGGTTTAGCAGTGCAAATCCCAGCAGATGCAAAGACTCCTGACGTTGTTCCCTCCTGCCTGCTGCTCCCAGCTCTGTCTCCTTCTCTAGTGAATTGGAAAGGACGTGCAAGGGGGATTAACAGGGTTTGGGGCTTTCCTGCTCTGGAATACTCAAGCTGTCAGAGTTTGCTCGTGACTGGTTTTACCGCCACTGCTTCATGCTTAATGAGCCTTGAATCCTTAACAAAGACTTCTCCCTCTTCAGGGCATTACTCATTGGGGTTAAACGGGTTCAAACGGTGGAGCGTGCGTGCACGGCTCCGGCTGCCATCCCGACGCCTCTGCGTCCGCTCCTCTTGCGCTCCCCTTTACCTCTACCCTGCCCGCGACCATCTGCGCCGTGCAGGCGACCAACAGGTTTTTAAAACCCAGCCACAGCCTTCTTGAGCAAGGCTCGATGCTCTGGACAGCCACCTCCTCCCAGTGCCCCCGCTCCCCCGTGGCTCCGTGCGTGCGTGGCAAGACCTGCGCCATACGTCGGGAGAGCCCTGAGAAAGGCTGCAGCCCTGCACCGTGCCGCTGCGCCCTGCGTGGCACCCCCGGGGGCTTGAGGGGGGGGTTTGGTTTCACTGCACCGCCGGAGAGGGTCTGCAGGGACAGGCAGGGCTGTGCCGGGCCGGCAGCCGCTCACCGCCTCTCCCAGCCGGCGGCACTCGTGCAAACGGCCCCCGGAGCCTCGGCAGAGCTGCTGCTGAAGTTGGATTTTTCCCAGTCCAGCTGCCGGGCTCGTGTCCTGCTCCACCTGCCCCCTCACCCTCCCTGGGCAGTGGCGTCAATCCCACCGGAGCCGTGGGCCTGCATGGCAGGCGTTGGCCGGTGCCGGTGCCAGGCGTTGGCCGGTGCCGGTGCCAGGCGGGCACAGTGACGGCCTGTGCCGGAGGCGGTGCTGCCTGCCGGGACACCGGGAGGAGAGCGCTCCCCTAAAGACACGGGGTTGAGAGCCAGGAGCGGGGAACGCTGGGTGAACCGGGCTGGCCGGGACGTTACGGCTCCTGCTCGGTGGTAGAGACCCGCCGGTACCTTCGGCAAGCTGGGACAGCCGTCCCGCTTCCCGAATGCTCGTGGGGCAGAGCTGCTGGTCCCCGCGATCCTCCGGGATGCTTGAGGGGCTCCTACATGCCGTGGTGTCGGCCTCGGCTTCCCCCCCCCAAATCCCTGTCCCGGCACGGCTCCTCGGGACACCGGGCCCGTGGCTGGGTGTGCGGAGCCAGCGCAGCCCTCGCCCAGGCGGATGGACCAGCCCGGGGAGCCGGCTCTGCCGGTCGCTCTCGCCTCTCTCCGTTTGCTGGCTGCACTCTGCCGGAGGCGAGATGCAGACTCTTTCCAGACTCTTTACTTTCCCCGCGCCTCTGATTCCCAGCTCCTAAAATCCATTTCTCGCCCTCGTAGGGTTTCCCCTTCTCCCGTCCCTTTGCCTTTCAGTGAACGCGTGCGAGACTTGGAGGCAGCTGCTGGGGGCTTTGGGCAGCAAATCTGGACGTGCTAAAGGCAAGCGCCGTATTTTCCACGCCTGGGTTTGGGGCTCGCCGGCGGGGTCTGGCGTGCTCTCCGGCTCGTGTTGACGCAGCTCCCGCCGGAGCTGCTTCGGCTCTCCCAGCCGTCCCATCTCCCCCTCGGCTCGCACCGACCGGCCCGATGGCAGCGGAGCCGCAGCCGGCGTCCCGGCGCTCCCGAACCCCCTCCTCACGCGATCGTGGCTGGGGACGCCCGGGGGTCCCCCGACCGTGGCCGGCGCGGCCCCCTCCAGCCGAAAGCCCCGCGGGGACGGCACGAGCGGCCACTTACCAGCTTCCTCTGGTTGCTGAGGCAGAAAGTGCAGATCTGTTTGGGCTGGGAGTTCTCGGTGTCGCGGGCGGGGGGGCTGCCGCCGCCGTGGTGGTAGAAGGCAGGGGTGGTGTGGCAGGGCTGCCCGTCCCCGCACGCCTCCCCCACCAGCAGCACGTTCCCCAGGTGGGAGATGTAGCTGGAGGCCAGTCTCAAGGTCTCGATCTTGGAGAGCTTTCTGTCGGCCGGCTCGGTGGGGATGAGCGTGCGGAGGGCGGTGAAGGCGGTGTTGACGCTGTTGGTGCGGTCACGCTCCCGCGCGTTGGCCGTGTGACGCTGCCGGGGCTCCCTGTTGATCCGGTTGGGTTTCTTGCCGCTCCTGCGCTTGCTGGCCTTGATGCCGTAGCCGTCGGCGTCCAAGTGGTAGGGCTTCTCGTCCGAGCCGGAGCTCTCGCTGCCGTTCTCCTCGTCCTCGGACAACATGCTGATCTCGGGGTACAGGTACCGGCTGGGGGCCGAGCGCAGCATGGCAAAGGACATGATGGGCGGCGAGGGGACGCCGGGGAAAGCCGCCTGGGGACCGCCGCCTTCTAGCCGACCTCCTCCTGCTGCGGGCGGCCTCAGCTCCAGGCGCTCATGCTGCTTCCTCGGCTGGGGTCCGGGGAGCCCCGGTTCGCCTCGCCCTGCCCGGGGCAAGCTCCGGCTGGGAGGTGTTGCGGCCGGGGGTCCCCCTCCCCAGCGCCCCGCCGGTTCTCTCCGTGCAGAAGGGGTTAAGGGCTGCTCACGGGCAGGGCTGCCTGTTCCCTCTCCCCACACATGTGCATCTTAAGACGCCGAGTGTGGCAGGAGCGGAGTTTTATAGCAGCGGCGATGGTCAGCCAGGCCCCTCCTCCGGCTCCTGCTCCGGCTCTGGATGTGGGAGCCCAACAGGCTCACGCCTACCTGAGCTCACCCTCCATCCCCACTGGGGACTTAACCCTTCAGGGCTCGGCCGGGGGTCCTGCCCGTGGCCGGGAGTGGGGAAGGGGGCCGGCGAGGACACGGCGTGGGGGGGAAGCGCTTGCTGCCGTTCACCTGCCGGCTGCGGGCTTCGGCTGCCGGCCCGGCACGTGGCGGGCACACGGGGACTCCCGCGGCATCCTGGCCCGTCACCGGGGTGGGCACCGGCAGCGGGGTCCGTGGGGACTCCCAAAGGACCCCGCAGGCTGGGGTGGGAGGGAGGGTCCCCCGGCCCCACGCCCGTGGGGTTCACGGGCAGCTTGCGCCTGGGACAGAGTTGGGGACAGGGCTGCGTCACCCCCAGGCTGGGGCTGGGAAGACAGGCTCCTGCTCAGGATTAGTCCCTGCACGGAGAGCCCCTGAGAGCGCTCCCTCCCCTTCCCGCAGCATGACCAAATCCATCCTGCTGCTGCTGCTGCTGCTGCTGCTAATGGGGCAGAGAGGCAGGAATTAACCCTTGAGGAGCTGCCCGCCGGCACGCCTCCGCCGAAGCTCCTGCCTGGTGCACGCCTGCTGCTTTAATTTGCTTTAATTTCCTGCCCAGGTATCTAGAACGGCATCTGTGTCTCTGTCAGCCTGATAGGCGTGTGCGGGTGCGGAGCCCGCTCCTGTCCCCGTAACCTGTCCCCATAACCTAACCCGTCCCCGTAACCTGTCCCCGTAACCGCGCCGGCTTTGCTGAGCCTGCAGAAACCAGCACCTGCTGGCAGGGTCGACTTTGGAGCCTGCCCCAAATTACCCCCGGCTCCCCTTCCCGCGCCAGCTCATCGTGCCCACGCAGGCACCTCCAGCAGAGTCCTCTGGGGACAGAGGGCTTGGGGGGGGGGGGTTGAGCAGGGGTCCCCATGGACCCCCAGCAGCTGCTGCTTCAGCGGGGCAGTCCTGACTCTCTGTGCCCAGACCCGGGACCAAAGGAAACCAAGGCATTTGTGTGCTCTGCAAGTGAGCTTAGAGGCTCGTGGAGAGAGCCCTGCGCCCCAGCCCTGGCTTTGCTCTGCAAAACTCTTGGCTCGGTGGCAGCCCCAGGCAGGCAGGCTCAGTGCAGCCCCAGGGCTGCTTGATTTCGTGGCGTCAGTCATGGGCCTGGAGCCACGGAGGTGCTGCAGGGCCGTTCCGGAGCTTGCTGGCCCAGCCGGTCCCTTGCTGCAGAGGCAGAGAGCAGGCAGGGAGCTTCGGCCCCGGTGAAGGCCATCAGCCTCCTCCTCTGTGGCCAGGCGCGTGGGAATCCCATAGCATCCTGGGCCACAGAGCTGTCCCTAAGGGCTGGGACCCCACAACCAGGATGGATCCAGGGAACCGAGCGCCGGAGCAGGCAGGGAATTGCCTCAGCTCCGGGTTGCCTTACCCTGGCCCCGTAACCTCGTAAAATAGGAGTTGGGACAGTGGGAGCGTGCCCCCTTCAGCTGCACGCTCTGCCTTTGCACGAGAAGAGCATCGGTGCCTGGAGAAGGCCGGCTCTTCCCCCAATCCCAGGCACATCTCCCAGCCCGGCAGAGCTCCTGCCTCCCGGCCCTGCTTGGTGGACCCCCAGGGCAGCGGCATCCCCCCCCGGCGGGGGCTGCAATGGGGTCGGCGGGGCTGAGCCCCACGGACTGCTCTCCCCTTGCCAGCGGGAGGGACACCGGCTGCTTTTGGTGACGGCGGGGGCTGGCAATCCCCAACAGCGGCAGCTCCGGCCCTGCCTGCACGCAGCCCCCTGGGGCAGCCGGGTAAGACCCCCGTGCTCCGCTGGTAAAGCTGCGTCACGGCCTTCGAGCGCGCTTAGTTTGTGTGGTGCGTCGATAAGGAGCGTTTTAGCTTGGCCAGAAATGGGAATTGCCATTTGCTGTGAAGTCTCGGGTTTCCCCTCCGTTTCGGCGGTGCGCAGAGCATCCCCCCGAGCGCGGTCCCCAGCAGGAGCTCCGCATGGGGTGTTGTCACCCCGAGCCAGTGTTTTGCACCTTTGCAGTGTGCTACCACAGTTAATCAACAGTCTCAGCAGCTTCTGAAATCCAAGCCACTGTCATCTCCTTCCACAGTGCTGGGCGCTCACCATGTGTGCTTTGGAAACCCAGGCTCCTGTAGGCATCTGCTTTCGTTTAGCTCCGCTAATGATCTTGCTTTTCTCTAGCACCTTCTATCCAAGTGCAATCCCTAGGCACTTTCCCTGCGCTGTCCTTCCTGGTGGGAAGCACGTCCGTCTCCCTGCGGCCCAGCTCCTCCGGCTCTGGACCGGGATGCAGAGCGGTCCTGTCTGCAGGTGACGCTCAGCCCTGGGTCAGGCCAGAGCACCAGACCTGGCACTGACTCAGAAAGCCCCGCTCTTAAATAAGCAGAGGCATTTGGCGCTGGAGATCGCAGCGTCCCGACCCTTGGCTTTGTGGCTCTCCTGGCTTCCCAGTGACCTTCCACGATGTCCCGCTTTGGGCATCGTCTTCCCAGCCCTGGCAGGTCAGCAGAGCCTGGTGTAGGCGCCTTCTCCCAGGGAGGCTGCGGCTGCAGAGCCACGGCCGAGGAGTCTGAAATTCCCCGTTGCGATCCATCCCCTGCCACGGCTTTATTACCTGGAAGCTTGGCCTGGCTGCCTGCAATGACGCCACGGCTCCGCTGCAGAGGAGGTGCTGCCTGCGGTGGCTGCCTGCCTCGTCCCGCTCCCTGGACCGAGGCGCTGGGCCGTGGTGCAGCTGGGCTTTCGTGGTCCCCCCTTTGAAACCTGCCTCTCCCCGTCTTCGGGACCTGCCCTCCCCAGCTAACAGCCCTGCAGAGCGTGGGGTGCTTGGGGTGCCTTTTCCGCAGGCACCTTGACCCCAGGCTCTGCGGACCTTCCCTCCCCGCAGAGGGTGCCCGGTGCTCGTGCCGGACCCCTTGAGGACCCCGCTCCTGTGGGAAGGGGTGCCGGGGGTGCAGAGCCCTCCCCAGCACTGCTGGAGTTTCGACTGCGGTCACCTCGGGGCGGGGGGCACATGAGGCATCCTCCTGCCGCCGACCCGGGATCCCCAGCACCCCACCACGTACCCGGGCATGCCGCTGCGGTCTCTGGGATGGGGGGGGGACGGGAGGGTTGAGCTTGCCCCGTCCCCTTTCTCCTCCACGTGGACCGGATATTTTCAAGAGAAGAATCTTTCCTACGAGGCTCTCCAGCTGCCAGGAATGTGCGTCTAGGAATGCCCAGGGCCCATCCAAGAACAACTTCCAGACGTGAGGCTGAGTGACGGCAGTCCCTCGCTCCGGGGCTCCAGACTCCCCCGCGCTCGCTTGGAGGACGCAGCTCGCCGGAGGCGATGTGTTAACGACACGGGAGGCAGCCGTGCAGCCCGAGTGGGTGGGTGGGAGGCGAGCGGAGGGGAAGGAGGGGGCCCGTGGCTACTGGGCTGCTTCCACACCGTTAAGAAACTCCGTCTGGGAGGAATTTGCTCCTTTCTCCGCACTGTGGGGCTGTCGGGGGGACGTGGGATTCTCCCCCACTGCTGGGGATTGGCCCTGGGGGGGGGGGAGCTGCAGCCCAGCCATCCTCCCGTGTTGGCCCCAGGCGTGTACATCCCTCCGGGATTTTGTCGGGGCTGAGACCCCGGTCCTGACCTACCCAACGGCACTGTCAGTGCTTTGGGGTTTGCTCCCTGCCCCAGAACAACCAGAGCTGGGGACACCTCGTCGGGGTCTCCCAGTGTCCTCCCCAGCGGTCACTGGGGTGTCTGTGCCAGGCACATTAAGCACCGGGGACCAGACAAGCGCGTGGGGCATCCTGCCGGCGCTGAGCCCGTCCTTGCCAGGCTGTGCCGGCAGGCGCTGCCTGGCCGGTGCCGCGTGGACCACCTCCCGCGTCGGGGTCTGGGCTGGGGCGGCCGGGGTGTGCTCGTGCCTGGCCAGCACGGGACCCTGGGGCTGGTGTTTGAGGAGAAAACATTCCAGGCCTGCTGGGATCCTGTCTGTGCTCCTGGCAAGAGCTTCGCCCAGGGATTCCTGCGTCAAGTCCACAGCTCCTGGCGAAGCTGAGCTGGCCTTCGGGAAGAGACGCCCAGTCTGGGCTTCCAAGATCCAGGCAAGGCAGCACTCTCTGCGCAGCAGCCTGGGGCGTTAAAAATACTTGCTTGTCTCTACGCTGACTGTGTCTCTACAGCTGAAGGCTGCAGCTAGCCCTGCTCTGCCACGCCACAGCTGGAGAGCTGGCCCTGCTCAAGTCTTTCCCTGTGCAAGCGGAGCGTGTGTTCATTAAGGTGAAGAGAACATCACACGGGGAGAAAGGGCAGAGGAGGCAAAGCTGCTCCCATCCCTCGGCCGCAGAGCCCGGAGAAACAGTTGGCGTCCCTGTCCCCACGTCATCACCAGGGCATCCGTGCTGCCGATCCTCTAGTGCCTTCTCGCCCTCCGCCCCGCCGCCGTCACTGCCCAGCCTGTCATCGCATGCCTGCCTGCATCCCCGGAGGTGAAGCAGAGCGGCTCCAGCATCGCTGCCTGCGTCGCCAGGATTGCTGCATCCCCTCCCCTGCTTCTCCCCGCAGGCTCCGTGCCACCCGAACTCCTGCCCTGCCAGAGGCCTCGCGTCTCCGGCCTCGGGACCCCCGTGACCAAGCGAGCCATGCAGCGGTGCGAGCGCATGTGCGCGCTGCTCCAGGAGCAAGTACTTCTGCTAGAAACACAGCGGGGTGCAGCCGGACGGACGCTGCCTGGCCAGCGTGCCTGGGAGCGTCGGTGTCGCGCTCGGTGCTGAGAACGGGAGCCTGCACCAAGTGTCGGCTGTCACAGACCCCGTCACCGTTCCCTCGTCCCGCGCAAGCCCCACGGGGCTGCTGTGAGCTCAAGGAGCGGAGGGTCGGATGGAGCAAGTCCCCGTGCCTCTGCCCGGCAGCCCCTTGGGGAGCCGGCGGCTGCCGCCTCATTGCTCTTTGCAGAAATCTCCTGCCCGGGTGAGGCAGCAGCTCCAGCCCCGGCAGACACGGCGGCTGCGAGCTCCTGCTTGGCCAAGAGCTGGCACCACCGCAGAGGTGTCGTGGCTGCCTGCAGCCTGGAGAGCTGTGGGCATTGGGCATCTCACTGGCATCTCCTGGGGCCGTGCTGGGGCATCCCAGAGCAGCCTGTGCCGGGCTCCCGGAGGTGTCTCGGATAACGGCTTTCCTGCTGCCGGCCATGGGATGAGGCTTCCAGAGCCGACAGCCCTGTGTCTGTCCGTTTGCGCGAGCCTTAGCTGGGCAGCTGCAGGGGGGGCTCTCCCAGCTCTGTCCCAGGTGGTCCTGGAATTCCCTGGGGTCTCGGCCGTGCCCCAGCAGCCCCCAGCCTCCAGCCAAGCGCAGCGGCAGCATCCCTGGACCAGGCCAGCCCTTGCCGATGCCGAGGGGAAAATTCCTGCCCGGATCCCCGCGGGGGCTGCGCACATCCTGCGCCGACGTCTGCTCGGAGAGTGATGGATGGGTCCGGCTTGGCCCCCGGGGCTCTCGCCGGCTCTGCCTTCCCGGGGCTCCAGGCACCTTTCCGTGGGAGGCTCCGTGTCGTTTGCAAGTGTTTATGGGGACCAGATGGTGCCGCGGGGCGAGGGTGACCCCTGACTGCGGGGTGTACGGGGCACAGGTCGCCTTCACACCTTCGTCCCTCTGTGGCTGTAATTGGGGACGGGGTCTCCGCGTTCTGCAACGTGAGGGCAGCTGGGAGAGGCCGGAGGGCCCTCGCTCCCCACTCCTGCCCGACCCTGCCAGCCCCGAGGGGCAGGATACAGCCGGGGAGGGCGAGGAGCAGGGGCTGGTGCTGGGGACCAAGGCAGGACCACCCGCCCGGTGTCTGCCTTTCCCCCCGCCGGCGGGTCGCATCCTGCCCTCGCATAGCTGCAGGGGCTCCGTCCCCAAGTAACGCCGTGGGTTTGCTGTCAGTGGCGAGGAGTTTGGAGGTCTGCGTTGCCCACGGAAGCGCCCGATCGCCACCGGGACTGCCTCGGTGTTTTGGTGACTTGCCGTGGCCGCGAGCGCTTCTGCTGCTGAGCATGAGAGCTTTCACTACTGGGTTTGAATCGCCCACCTTTCCCTTTGCCAAACGTCCCCTCCCTCTGGGCCGGAGGGGGTACAGAGCGAAACCTCCCCGTCCGCCCCCTCCCCGCCTGTGGGCTTGGCATCAGACCCCAGCTGGAGCCATCCCCGGTGCCCAGATGAGCTCTTTGGGGACTCTTTGTCTTTGCTGCTGCTCTCCGAGCCCTGTGCTGGGGCAGCAGGTCGCACCGGGGAGCCGGAGCCCCCCTCAGGGGCTGGTTCCTGCCGCCAGCCTCTCGTGAAGGGAAGCGGAGCATCTCCAGCGTTCTCTCCATCTCCCCCAGCCTCCGTCGGTCCACGGGCCGCAGGAGATCAAGGACAGCTCACCTCCGCAGCGTGTCCCCACGCGAGCTGCTGGTGGGGACCAGGGCAGCTGTCTCTCATGCTCCCTGCCAGCATCATCGGGGACAGGAGACGCAGAGCCCGGCGGCATTTCCGAAACATGCCCGCGGTGCCGGCTGGCCCGTTTCACCGGCGCACCGTGATGCCAGGGGCTGCTCCTGCCCCAGAGCCGTGGGACTCGTGGCCACATGCAGACCCCGGTGGCCGTGGAACCAAGGGAAGGGACGAAGCCACCGGTGCCTTGGGGGCAGCTGCCTGCTCCCGGTACGGGCAGCCGAAAAAGGCAGCGGCCGGCCGGGCGCGCGCGTCCGTGTGCAGGGGCAGGGAGCAGGCCTGGCAGCTGGCGATCGGAAAATGTGAGGCGCGCTCCTGCCTGCGGGATGGATGCAGGAATGTGCTCAGCCGCGGTGCTGCTGACCGACTGCCCGCAGCCCCCTGCCCGCACGCTCCGGCAGGCAGCCGAAGCCCAGCTGCAGCCGACGCCGCGCACCGGCGTTTCACCATTCATCGAGCCATTTAAAGGTTTTTTAAACCCTTACCTTGACGCTTGCATCCTCTGCCCTGAGCACGGAGGAAGGGGCCGCACGTCCCCTAATGAAGCGCAGCCCGTGGTCGTGCAGGGCACTGGCGTTGGCCGTCCGACCCCGCTCAGCCCACTGCAGCTTTGGGGTTCGGTCATTGCCTTCCCAGCCTCCGCCATCCCGGTGCACCCGTCTCCAGCCCCTGGCCGCCGGCAGCGTGTGTGCCTGGGCAGGGGGATGGACATCACACAGCTTTCCTACCCCCTCCCTCCTTTTTTACCCCCCCCCTCGGCACCCAGGGGTGCATCTGCTTGAAACGGTGTCCCCTGCCATCACACCACTTCCCTCTGCTCCCTTCCAGGACATTCGCAACACGGTGGGCAACATCCCCATGGAGTGGTACCAGGACTTCCCGCACATCGGCTACAACCTGGAGGGCAAGAAGATCTACAAGCCCATCCGGAACAAGGACGAGCTGGACATGTTCCTGGAGAAGATGGAGAACCCCGACTACTGGTGAGTGGAGAGGGGAGGGCCACCTCGGTGCACGGCGTGACGTGTGTGTCCGTCCACGTCAGGGCTTGAAACGCCCCGACTCCCCGGAGCCCAGGGCTGTAGAGTATAAGCTGGAAAGCTCAAGGTCTCCCGTTGTGACTCCTGGCGTGTGGCTTTGGGAGCTCAGGGCTTCATGGTCGTGGGGCTTGTACCACCGTCAGGGACGGACGCTGCCGTCCAGCCCTAACCCTGCCTCATTCGGTTCCCTGCAGGCGAACGGTCCAGGACAAGATGACGGGTGCAGACATAAAGCTGACAGACGAGCAGGTGGACCTGGTGCATCGGCTCCAGAAAGGGCAGTTTGGGGATGTCCACTTCAATCCCTACGAGGTAGGGTCATGGCACACCCTCTGCGCTTGCTCCGAGCGCTGGGTTGCCCCAGGACGGGCAGGGTCACACGGGTCTGTGTCTCCGCAGCCGGCCGTTGACTTCTTCACCCACGAGGTCATGATCCACCCGGTGACGAATCGCCCAGCGGACAAGCGGAGCTTCATCCCTTCCCTCATCGAGAAGGAGAAGGTGAGAGTTCTGACGGCACCTTGGGCGAGCTGGCAGCACAAAGCCGAGCTCTGCCTGCGACTGGAACCCTCACCGCAGACCGCAGCGCTGAAGGCTGATGCCTGCGGCTGCTCTCCTGTCCGGCAGTCCCTGCCGTGGCTCACCCACCCCCACGACTGTTCCTGCTGCAGCAGTTCGTGTCCACTTGTAAACCCGTGCCAAGTCCTCCGGTCCTGTGCAGCCCTGCCGGGCTCCCGGGGCTGCAGAGCTGTGCCCAGAGGCATTTGTTTCCTTCCTCACATCCCACACCTCCTCCTCCCCAAGCCTGCGGAGTCCTGTGGCTCCTGGGATTGACCTCTCCCTGCCCCACAGGTCTCCAAGCTAGTCCACGCCATCAAGATGGGCTGGATCAAGCCCCGTAAGCCCAAGGACGACACACCTACATACTACGACCTCTGGGCCCACGAAGATCCCAACTCCATTCTGGGCCGTCACAAGATGCACGTCCCAGCGCCCAAGATGAAGCTGCCTGGGCACGAGGAGTCGTACAACCCCCCGCCCGAGTACCTGCTCAGCGAGGAGGAGGTAAGGGGGGGCCGTGAGCGGCCGGGACCTGCAAGGGAAAGCTCCGGGCACCCGGGGAGCTCGGTAGGTGCCGGGACCCGAGGGGGGCTGCGCTGTGCCGGGGAGGGCAGCGGGGAAAGTACTGCGCCTCGGAGGGACACCCTAGAGACCACGTCGTGTCGAGATGAGTCGAGACCTTGCAAGGAAAATGAAAGCAAAGGTTCCTCAGCCCCCTGAATCAAAACAGAAGTGGGGCTACCTCCCAGGGAGCGGGGTGTCCCTGTGACAGCAAGGTAGAGCCTCCAAACTAAACTACTGTGGGGGTCTCCCGGTGCGGGGTTCATCCTGGCACGCTCAGCCTAGGGGCTGGGGGGGGCGGGGGAAACAGGCAGCAAAATCCTGGCAGGGTGAGGAGGGCTTGGCTGGAGGCAGACAGGGGGGTGCTGGGGCAGAGAGGGGTAAGTGCGGTGTCCCGCAGAGCAGCACGGCGCTGGCCGGCGAGAAACCAGCTCGAGGATGGTTCTTGCTGGGCTCAGAGAGGGGATGTGCCAGGGCACCTCGCCATCCAGGGTCCCTGCCAGCCCTGCTGACCCGGGGTCCCCTCCGTCCCGCAGAAGCTAGCCTGGGAGCAGCAGGAGCCAGCCGAGAGGAAGCTGAACTTCGTGCCCCAGCAGTACCGGTGCCTGCGGGCAGTACCTGCCTACTCCCGCTTCATCCACGAGCGCTTCGAGCGCTGCCTGGACCTCTACCTCTGCCCGCGCCAGAGGAAAATGCGGGTAAGGGCTTCTCCCGCCCCACCACCTGGGTGTCCTGGGAAAGTTTCGGACTGGTCTCTGTTCGATCCTGTGTATGCTCTGATGCCACCCAGCTGGTCAGGGGACCGCGATGCTCTGGGGCACAAACTGCTGCTCCTAAAGGCCTCTTGCCCCCCACCTACCTGCAGCGCCAGTCCCAGCTCGCCGCAGAGCTCCTGAGCTGCGATGAGGGCCGTGCCCATGCTTACAAAAGTGCTGTCCTGTGGTCCCCCTCCGGCTCGGTGCCTTGAGCCTGGGCTTTCCAGCCAGAGCCTGCCCTGGGGCTGCGGGGCTGTACAGCTCGTGCACACAGGGCACCAGCACCGGTGCCGGGGGAGCCGAGGTTCTGCCTGGTTGTGCCTCACCGCCTGCCTCTCACAGGTCAATGTGGACCCAGAGGACCTGATCCCCAAGCTGCCGAAGCCGCGGGACCTGCAGCCCTTCCCGACCACCCAGGCCCTGGTAAGTGGATGCGCGGAGCCGGGGAGGGGGGGCTGCCGTGCATGCCCGTGGCAGTGAGCTGTGCCCAAGCCGCTCCTGGTGAGACCAGGTGTGCCCACGCACCCGTAATGGCTGTTCTGGGCACAGCTGCTGCCTGTTAGCCCCAGAGGGAGAGAACCAGCCCTGCAGCCCGTGCTGGGCAGAATCAGGCAGCGACGGGGTCCTGCCTGCAGCAGGTGAGGCGGGACTGGGATCAGGACCATTGCGGATGGGCAGAGCAGGGGACCTGCCCCGGGAAAAGAGCAGGGCCCCCGGGTCTGGTCATGCTGGGGCTGGGGGGGTCAGCAGCACGCAGATCTCTAGACACAAATGACCCCAGGCCCCCTCTCCCTCCTTGCTGAACCCGGGGCAGCGTGGGGAGGTCCCCACGGAGGAGCCGCTGGGCTACGTGTGGCCCTCACCCGCCTCCCGTCTCCCTCCCCAGGTCTACCGTGGGCACACCAGCCTGGTGCGTTGCCTCAGCATCTCTCCCAGCGGGCAGTGGCTGGTGTCAGGTAAGGCTTTGCTCCCCAGACCGGGGCATCCCAGACGCGCCGAGTGCCACTAGCCTGGCCCCAGCGCCGGAGCTGGTCCCGGCGTCACCCCGTGCCGGCGTGGGGCTTGGGACTGCCGCCCTGTACACGTGTGAAAGCTGGGGCTGCCGGGGAGCCTGCCGGCGTGCTCCACCGGTGCACGGCCGTGGGAGAAGCCTGGGCAGGAGGAGAAGAGCAATCCCTGGGAGTCCTGTGGCTGCCCACGCCGGCAGCGTGTGTCCCCCCAGCCTGCGGCAAGGCGCCTTGCCTCCAGAAGGCTCCGTGGGTTTTTCCAGCCGCTCTCGGGACCCCACCCAGGAGCCTGCGTCCCTCCCGCTCAGCAGTGGAGAAAGTGAGGCTGGAGGAGCGAACGGCAGAGCCCTGCGCGGCCGGCCGGAGGCTGGAGATTGAGAGCAGATGGCAGTTTAACAGCCCACAAAGGC
This sequence comes from Harpia harpyja, assembly GCF_026419915.1. Lineage (NCBI taxonomy): Eukaryota > Metazoa > Chordata > Aves > Accipitriformes > Accipitridae > Harpia > Harpia harpyja. The sequence goes on from NC_068944.1 coordinate 79,170,590, forward strand.
ACATGTGCTTTTTATAGCGCTGGAGTTTCCAGGCTGCCAGCTCCCGGTGGCCGCGGTGTCGGTCGGTTGCACAACGTGGAATTCCTGGCCCCGGGCTGGGAAAGTGGCTGAGATCAGGCGTTAAAAATAACCCGACCTGCGGGGACACACGCGCACGCCGCCGGCTACCTGCTCCCGCCGTGCCTGCCCGCAGAAAAGCCTGCCCGGGGAGCTGCCTGCCTGCATCTCGCAGCTAGACGGGCCCGTGCCGTGCCGTGCCGTGCCGTGCCGAGCCAGGCGTGCTGCCAGCACGGCAGCTGCGCCGGGAGCCCTGCGCATCAGGAGAGGGACCACGGGCAGAGACGCGGTGCTGGAGGGAGCGGGGTGGGGGCCTGTTCTCTCGGCAGCAGCCCCCGGTCACGTCTCGCCTTGGTGGTGCTGGAGCTGCTGCCGTGCGGAGAAGCTGCTGGGGAATCGCGGGCACTGCCGCGTTCCTCTCGCTGCTCCCCAAAGGCTGCAAGCAGGGACAGCGCAGGGCTGCTCTCCCCTACGGCTTGGGGACGTGCCCTGGAGCCCCGTGCTGCTGACCCAAGCCGTGGCAGTCCCCTGCACAGCGTCCCTGGGGGGGGGGGAGGACGGACCGTACTTGGCCCTGGCCAACCCTGTCCCGTCCCGCAGGCTCGGATGACTGCACGGTGCGGTTCTGGGAGGTGTGCACGGCTCGCTGCATGAAGACCCTGCCCGTGGGCGGCGTGGTGAAGAGCGTCGCCTGGAACCCCAACCCCACCATCTGCCTGGTGGCCATCTGCGTGTGAGTGTCCCAGCGTGGCTTTCGCCATCCTCCAGCCGGGTGCTCCCTGAGCTGGAGCGGTTCCTGGAGTTCTTCTCCCAAAGCCTGTCCGGCCTCCAAGAAGCACCTATAAACTCGTGGCAGCCCCAGCAGTGAGGATGGCCACGCTCTGGTGTGCAAAGCCACCTCTGCTCGCTGTGACCTTGCCTCCCGCTTCGTTTGGCGGCCCTCGTTCTTCTGTGGAGGAACCAGTCAGTCCCCACCATCCTCCCTGGGGCATTTGGGCTATGACAGAGCTCCCTGTGTCCTCCCTCTTTTCTCTTTGCTGGTCTACAGAAGGGCCTGACTGCTCGCAGAGTCCCACACGTCCCTCCCCGTGGTCCCGGCCCTGTGCCGGGGCCGTCCCGTGGCCCCACAGGGCTTTCCTCTCCTCGGTGGTGCCCTGACTCATGCTCTCATCCCACGGCGCAGGGAGCAGTCGGTGCTGCTGGTGAACCCCTGCCTCGGGGACAAGCTGCTCTACGGGGCCACCGACCAGCTGCTCGAGTCCTACGTGGCACCGGAGGAGGAGCGGGTCCAGCCCGTGCAGTGGGTGACGGCCACCATGGAAGAGCACAGCAAAGGCGTCCGGCTGGTTGTTCAGCACAGCAAGGTAGGGACGGGCGGGGGGGGCCCTGTGGGAGCCAGGCTGGCTGGGGGGCCGCTCCCCCGGGTGGTGGGTGACTCCCTGGCGAGGCACGGAGCTGTCCCGTTCTCCGCAGGCCGTGAAGCAGGTGACCTGGCACGGCAAAGGCGACTACTTCGCCAGCGTCGTGTCGGACAACAGCAACATGCAAGTGCTGATTCACCAGACCAGCAAGCGCTGGAGCCAGAACCCCTTCCGCAAGAGCAAGGGGCTGGTGCAGTGCGTGCTCTTCCACCCCATCCGGCCCTACTTCTTCGTGGCCACCCAGCGCTACGTCCGCGTCTACAACCTCCTCAAGCAGGAGCTCACCAAGAAGCTGATGACAAACTGCAAGTGGGTGTCCAGCATGGCCATCCACCCTGGAGGTACGTGGCCGGCTTGCTCCCCAAGGAGCTACCAGGTCTTGTAAGCCAGTACGGAGCGTCCCGCTCAGCCAGGCTGCCTGGGGTGCAGGCAGGGCTCTGGGTGCTGGCAGGACACCGTGGGGTTCGCTAGCAACCCCAGTAATACCCTGTTCCCTCTCACAGGCGACAACATCATCTGCGGCAGCTATGACAGCAAGCTGGCCTGGTTCGACCTGGACCTCTCCACCAGACCCTACCAGCTGCTGCGGTGAGCCCCGGGGCTGGGGCCAGCCTCTGCCTGCTCCCCATTAACCTGCCCGCAGCCCCCCCAAACCCTACGGGGCCCCTTCCCGGGGCTGTTTTCTCTCTGGGGACCTGGCAGCAGGATGGAGCCCGTTGGGGCTGTGCCAGGAGCAGCCATCCCTGCCCAGCGTGTCGGTGTCTCACGGCTCTCCTGTGCCGGAGTGGGGGACGGTGACCACAGCTCTCCCGGGGCTCCCAGGGCGGGCAAAGCCTCCATGGCAGGAGGTGCTGGGCTAGTTTGAGCTGCCCACAGCGGGTCCCAGTCTGTCCCAGTTGCCGTCTCCCCTCCCATACATGCGGTCATTCACAGCAGAGCTTGGGGTCCGTAAAGCCCGGCCGTGCGCAGACCCAGGCGCCCCGGACAGGGGTCGGGACAGGGGCAGAGCATCCACCCCTCGCCCTGACATCGCGCCCGCTGTCATTGCAGGCACCACAAGAAAGCGTTACGGAGTGTGGCCTTCCACAAGCACTACCCGCTCTTTGCCTCGGGCTCGGACGACGGGACCGTCATCGTTTGCCACGGCATGGTCTACAAGTACGTGGCGGGGGGGGGAAGCCATGGGGGTTCTGCGTCGCGTCCCCTCTGGCAAGCGGCAGCGCGGCAAAGCCCTGGAGGGGCTGCTGGGCGAGGAGGGTGCGGTGCTGCCCTGTGCATCGGGGGGGTGCAGCATTTGTGGGGTGACTCCGGGGGGTACCCCAGGGAGGGAGCCCAAGCCCCATCCTGACCTGTCTTCCTCCACCACAGCGACCTGCTGCAGAACCCATTGCTGGTGCCCGTGAAGGTGCTGAAGGGCCACGCGATGACATTGGACCTGGGCGTCCTCGATGTGCTCTTCCACCCCACCCAACCCTGGGTCTTCTCCTCCGGCGCCGACGGCACCGTCCGGCTCTACACATAGCTGCCGCCCGGTGCCAGCACCCCCCCCCATCCCAGCCCAACAGCAGCACCCCGCGGGCGAGGGGCAGCGCCGGGACCACCGCGCTCTGCCGGGAACATCGCTCCTGCGCACGGACTCCTGGGGCCTTTCTCATTAAACTCCTTTGGATACAATCCTGCACCACTTTGTCCTGCCTTGCCAGCTCAGCAGTGAGTGGGCACATCCCTCAGTGCCTGGCCCAGCCCGGGGCTCCAAGCTGCCCCCCACCATGCACCAGCCCCGGGGTGGGGGGGACACGGTGGCTCCTGGGCTGCAGTGGGTCCCAGCCCCGTACCCGAGGTGGGGACACGCACCAGGGCTGGCACGGGACACGTACCCACCAACAGGAACCCCGACACCCACTGCCCCACGCGCATCCAGTGCAAGGACACGGCGAGCAGCCAGCACCCAGCCATGACCAAAATGCATTAGACCCCCCCCAGCACCCCTCTAACCCCCAGCATCACCCCCCCATGGTCCCTGGGGTCACCCCAGCTTGGGGGGGGAGCAGGGCCCCGGCTGTCCCCCTCACCCATGGTCCCAGCGGAGGATCCCCACGTGCTGCCCTCGGCAGCCTGCGGTCCGACAACCACCGTGAGCTCATCCCGCGCATGAGCTCAGCGCTGGCCGTGGGCCAGGACGGCCACGGGAACCGGCCCTTCCCGCCGCCAGCCTGGGGGGGGATCCGGCCAGGACCCTCCCTGGCCCACACTTGCATGGCTGGGGGGGGGCTGCCGGGAGCCAGGGTGGCCCCAGCACCCCACGAGACCCCTGCTACGGGGTCCCACATTGCCTGGGCTTGCCCCCGAGTTGGGGTCATGGGTCAGAGCTGGCATTGAACATGATGCAGAGCCCACCTAGGGCTTCCACAAGTGGAAAAAGGCTGGGGGGGGTGTCCGCCCAATCACTCCCTCACCCAGACTGGCAGGAGGGGTGGGGGGGGGGCTGGCACAGCCGCAGCCCAGGTGCAGCCCAGCCATCCCAGGAATCCCCCCGCCACGCCAGAGCTGAACAGCTGGCAAGGTTGTGCAGGATTCCAGAGCTCTTTTGGCCCAGGGAGCAGGCAGGGCTGAAGGATTGTCCCACAGCAACGGAAAGGCCCCAGCAGCCGCCCGGCCCCGCGCAGAGGGGGGGCACCAGAGCCCATGGGCATGGCAGGGCCAAGAGCTCACAGGCCACCTCCTGCCACCAAGCCCCAGGTGACCTCTCCACCCTCCCTGCAGCACGAACCACTCCTGCCTCTCTCACGGTAGGTCTTCTCTGCCCTGGCTTGTTCACTCTGAGCCCTACTGACACTGCAAGCCCTGCTAGATGCAGGCGTCAGTGCTGAGCACCGAGGAGGAGTGCTGCTAGGAGGATGGTGCCAGGTCACGCAACGGGACCACTGCCACCCCACACCTCCCTCTGCTGCTTCTGGTTGCGGAGGAAGCGCCCAGAGAGCGCTGCCCGGCCCCCCCGTATCACTAACGTGCCAGCAAAGGAGCCCAGGGAGCAGAGCAGGGCCAGGAGCAGCAGGAGCTGGAACAGAATCAGCACCCGAAGAAGAGCCCAGAGGTGACCAGAGCAGGGAGCTCCAGTGTAGGGACAGAAACCCACGACGAGGAGCAGGGGGAGCTGGGACGCCGCCAGCGCCACTCGCGCAGGGCAGGACCAGCTCGAGGGGACCCCACGACTCGAGCCAGGGCCAGTGCTGCGCTTCTCCTTTGGCAAAGGCAGGGGGAAGAGACCCAGCATCTTCCTCCGAAGGGGATCCCTGCACAGCCAGCGGTTTCCTCCGTGCCGCTCCCTCCCCACGGGCTCCCCGAAGCCCCTGCCACGGCCCGGCTCACACAGCCATGGGGTGGGGGGGGACCCGTCCCGTTCACCCCATCACAAAGCTTGAGGAGCAAAGAGCTTTATTTAAAAATACGTTTATGTACATGTGTGTCAAGAGGACGGTCACATTCATCGAATAGGGCCCCGGGGGACAGGAGCCCGTGTTCAGTACCAGAGAGCAGCAGGGTGGGACGAGGGGCTGGAGGCAGCCGGGGTAAGGGGGGGCTCAGGCTCCGTCCTGCTCCCGGCTGCCCAGGGACGCTGCCGGCCCACGGCTGTGGGGCAGCTGCAGCCCCTTCCCTCCCCACGCTGCCACATCCCTGCCCAGGACCCCCATCCCATAAGTCAACCAGGACCCCATCCAGCAGCCTGCGGAGCGAGGCCACGTGCCCACCGTGTCCTCCGGCCACCACGGTGCCACAGCCGGGCCAAGCCAGTCCTGGTATGGGGGGGCCGGGGGGGCCGGGTGGGCTCCCGCAGGCTGGCGAGAGCGGAGGAAGACGACGGGGGCTGCCGCGAAAGCAGGCGAGCCGGACCCCGGGATGCAGGAGGACTTGGCAGCGCCCACAGGGACCCCAAGCCGTGGGGCTCGTGGCGAGGAGCCGACCCAACTGTTGCTGCGGCGGAGCTGGGGGGGGTCCCGGGGGGCTCACAGGATCCTGACGAGGCGGCCCAGGGTCTCTGCCACCTTCACGCGGACGGCAGGGACGGGGTCCTTCAGGAGCAGGTTCAGAGCTGGAAGGAGCAGAGCACAGACATGCCGGGGGCTACGGGGCCACGGCCACCCACCACCCCCCCCGGCCCCAGCCGCATCCTGGCTTTGCTCCATCGCACAAGGAAGGAGAAACTCCAGACCCAGGGATGCTGGGTCCCCCCTGCCAGCCCCGTCACACGCCCCAGGGGGGAACAAGCACCCTAAGTCCTCTTCAGCCCCCCCCAGGAGCCCCCCAGCTCTGCAGAGCCCAGGGGACCCATGCCGTGGCAGCAGGACGGTGCTGCGGTGGCTGCTGGCTCTGCCTGGCCCTGGGGCGGTGGGGGACCGGGGAGGGCTCCTTGGGGCGGGGGGCTCAAGCCGGTGGGGCTGCTCCTGCACCGACCTGGGGAGGAGAAGGGCCCCCAGCACGGGGGTCCGGGGCCGGGGAGGGGAACGGAGCCGGGAGCTGAGCCCCCGGGGGCCCGCGGGGCTGTGCAGACGCTCGCCGGGCCAAGCCTCCCCTATCAGCACGATTTCCTAATGCCTGGAACGGCTCCCGGTAGTAAGAAAACAATCCAGGTAGTTTTTCCTAGCAGTAAAAGTATAATAATATTTTTCCAGTAGCTTGTTTACCCGGCGCAGGAGAGCCCTCGCCTCCCTCCCGTGTGTCCCCCCCCGACTTCTGCTCCCGCAGCGAGCCGGGCTCCCCTGATTTATGTGCCCGCTCGCCGCGTCCTCGTGCCTCGCCGGGCCCGGCCGCGGGGGCGTAACGCCGAAGCCCCCCCCGGACCCCCGCACGGCCGAGCCACTCAACACGGGAAGCTCGCGCAACCCAATCCAGGCCTGCTCGCTCCAGCGATTACTCACACGCAGGCAGATTATCTTTCACTTGTTTCAAACAGACAGGCCTCTTTCTTCTGGAAGGGCTCAGGGAGCCAACGGAAAGATAGTTTTTTCCTTTTTTAGTGTTTTTTAAGCTCCCTTGGAACAATCCAAAAGTTTCCATGCATTACTATATACTATGAGGTCACTAGTGACAGGGAAAAAATCCCTGAAATCCAGGAAAATTACTTAACTCTGCTCCAAAATGCCACCAGCTTCAAGTCGACTTTTTATTAGCCCTTCATAACGAGCCTTAACTCTGCCTTTTAACGGTTAACACGTTACAAACAAACCCTGCGAGTCCCCTCCTGCTTACGCTAAGCCACTGCAAATGCCCCCTGAGCCCCCCGACAGACGCCCGGGGCCGGAGCTGCCGGCCAAGGACCGCAGCTTGCCGTGCAGCCCGGTGGGGTTTTGGGGTTCGCGTGGCACCCACCAGCAGAGCCCCGCTCCCGGGCGAGCCGCAACCTCGGCCCCGGGACGCCCGGGGGTGCAAACCAGATGCCGCCTCGGCATCCCCACGCCGACGGCTCGGCCCCTCGCAGCACCTTGGCTTTCCAGCCCAGGACCCCTCCACATCTGTTGCCCGCAGGTGCCGGGCTCATCCTGGCCACAGCTCTGGCTTTGTGGGCTGACCAGGAGGTCGGGGACGTTCCCCGTGTCCCCCAGCTCACCCAGGGATGCATCCGGCGCATCCAGGAGGGAGCGGGATCCCATTGCAGACTCGTCCCTCTGCGATGGCCTAAAGCCCCCCAAGCTGCCGGCTCCGAGAGCCGAACGGGAGCCTCGGGCACAGCAGCGTCAGAGGCTGGGGAGCCCCATCTCACAGGGCTGAGCTCCGGCGGGCAGAGGCAAATCCCCCCCAGTCCCCAGCAGCGAAAGCCGCGGGCGGCAGCACCTACTCACCCGAAATGAGTTGGTCCAGGTCCACTTGCTGACAGTGGTCTTCGTCCACGTGCAGCACGAGGAAGCCTGAGGAAGAATTTCAGAGTCAAGGCTCGGTCTGGATCCCACCAAGGAGCCCCACGTCCGAGGAGACAGGTAACGGTGGCACGCCGCCGGGCACCAGCTCACGCGTCCCTGCGTCAGCGGGTTGTGCGGAGTCTCAATGGAAACCCCTCAACAACCGCTCAGGCGAGGACGATCGTGGGTGTTGTACACACAACGCCCTAACGTGCCCTAAGGAGATGCCTGCCAGCGTTCCTGCCACCTGCAGCTCCGGTAACTTGTCCTGAAGCGTCACTGGGCACATCCGAGCGCAGTGCAGCTGAGGTCTGTGCTGAAAGCAGCAAAACATGCCCCCTCCCCTCCAATCTTCAAGGGGTAAAAGCAAGCCTGGGCGCTACCTATCCTGAGAAAGGGGGAATCGCAGAAACACTCTGAGCTGAGGGCATGGGGCTGAGGCAGCTCTTCTGGCCACGTTGCTCACCTCACCGTTAACATCACCTGCGTGCTGCACCCTGAGCCTGGAGACCTTTACAGTGATGGACCGAGCTGGTCCAGGCTCCACTGAGGGCATCGTCTGTGCAGCCCACCGGCAGCCCGCTGCTGCTGCAAACCAGGGTCTGTACAGGCATTGCCCATGGCAGGCAGTCACCCAAACCATGGCAGGACCCGGCCACGCGCTTTCTGCCTCAGCTGGTCACGGCAGACACCGCGCACCCGGCCGGCATTAGTGGGAAGTGGCTGGAGAAAAGTCCCTGGGGTGCCGGCACCACCTGGGGACATGGCACGTGTGCCCGTCTCCGGGCCTGGGCACAGCAAGGCGCAGGCTGGTGCTCCGCATGAGATGGAGGCACCAGAAGACCTGGCCGTTTCCAGCAGCCCTGCTCGTCCGCAGCGCCCTCCCAGCAGAACGGAGACCGAAAGCATTCCTAGGACGACAATGTCCTGGGGAGAGGACACCCCACACCGCGAAGCCCGAGGAGCGGCGTGAGAGCAGGACCCCAGCAGCCTTACCGATGAACATGGGCGCAGCTGCTCGGATGTCCACCCAGTTGCTCTTGAAGTAGAACAGGTTGGTTAAGATCAGGCGGTTCAGCATTTCTGGGTAGCTCTGCATCTAGGAGAGAAAGAGCCGACGAAGAAGAAGTCACGCAGGACAGGAGACCGGCTGCCTGCGGCACTGGCACCATCTCCTGGAAGCCTGGAGCTCCTGGGGAGGCTGAGGTCAGCCCAGGAACATGCCTGGGCTGGGGAGGGGGAATCGCCCCGTCCGGACACAGGGGCAGGACCCGGAGGACCTTACGGACCAGCAGTCCCGGCACGAGCCCCGCCGGCTTGCACCGAGTCCCGCGGGCAGTGCCGGCACCGGTGCCACGGGCTCTGGCAACCGCTCACCAGGTGTTTGCAGACGTTGTTCATGAACTCCCCGTAGTGCAGGCTCCTGTCCTCCCGCAGGTGGTTGAGGAACATGTCACAGAGCCCCTCGCAGCCCATGTTGGGACCACACATGCGCAGAGCAAACTTGCAGGCCTGCGGCACAGAGAGGGGAGGCTGCAGCACGCGCGCTCCAGAGCTCAGCGCCTCGCAGGATCCCCACGCCGAGGCGGAGGACCCCCCACCCCGGTTCCTGCCGGCCAGCGGGGCACTCACTTTGACAACCTCCGGCTTCGGGTCCTGGAGGTGCAGCAGCAGCGTCACCAGCCCGTTCAGGATTTGCTCGAAGAAGACTTCGCAGTTGCCTTCGCTGAACTTGGTCAGGTTGCCGAAGAGGACGATGGAGGACTGGCGGAGGTCAGGCTGCTCCTGCGGGCAGAAGGGATGAGCAGGGCTCAGCGGGAACCGACCTGCGCTGGGCATCTCCTGTTTCAGCCTTGCTTCTCGGGCTGGAGGGCATCAGAGCAGCAAGAGAAATGCTCCTGTCTGTCCCAAACCCTCAGCACCTCCTTCCCAGGCTGCCCTGGTCCTCAGCTGCAGGACCTCAGCTTTTTTTGTTCGTTTGTTTTTTGAAAACCATTTTAGACAACTCTGCGCCAGGAAATAACAAAACCACCCGTGGGCTGAGGACAGGCTCTGTTAGGGGTGTAAATTCACTCCCTCCCACCTAATGACTCCACAAAACCACAGCCCCCTGCCTCTTCACCCCAAATTTCAGCCACCATCATGCCCGTTTGCTCCCACTGGTCCAGAGCCCCCCACCAGCCAGCACCCAGGAGGAGCTGGGAACCGAGTTTGGGGACGGGGGGGTCTTCATGCCGCAGCCAGCTCCAGCCGTTCGAAGGGGCAGAGCAAGCTCCTGGCTGCAGTTCTGCTCAGGCCAGAGAAGCAGCAGAGAAGATGACACCCACAAAGCCGGAGCGTGGGGTGCAGCAAGGGCCTGGCCAAGGCGGGGATGCTCCCGACGGGACTACGGCAGCTCAGCACGGGAGCAGAGGACGAGGCTTAAGCCCCCGGGATGGGCTGCAAGCTGAGCAGAAGCATCAAGCTTCTCCATGGTGATGCTGGAGGGGTTCAGGGGGTGGACAGAGACTGCTAAGGGCAGTGAAACCCCCTGGGACAGACCCGCAGAGGACTTCTCCCCTCTCCCCGGCTTCACTCTGCCCTTGCTCCTGCCCCAGGGCACCCACATAACCCAGCTCCGGCTCAACCCCACACCCAGAGCTTGTTGCCACCCAGGACGAGTCAAGGTCCAAGCAGACGATGCAACGGGCACCTCCGCTTCCCAACCACACCGTGTCTTTATGCAGCCGGTGCTGAGCTCCCAGCTGGGGACACAGCACCCCAACCTCCTTCCCCTGGCTCCGCAGCGCTGCCAGCACCCCAGGATGTGCCCCGTAGCATCCGAGCAGACTCCTGCTGCTCCCGCACATGTCCCCTGCGTTAAGCAGGCTCTGGCTCGGCAGACGAGCCCTTTCGGACATGCCGGCAAAGGCACGAGCTCGGCCTCCCGGGCACAGCCAGGGCGCTGCCTTACGCTGTCAAAGAAGGGCCGGATCCTGATGGCGATGTGGAGGAGCATGGACTGGATGTCTCTCTCCTCCACGTGATCCAGGAGCTTGGAGAGACTGGACATGGCCTCGAGGGCAACCAGGTTGTGGGGGTCGTCTTTGTCATCCATGCCGTTGACCATGGACGCCAGGAGCTTGGCCCCGTGCTTCCTCACCTGCAAGGGAAGCGGCGAGAAAAGCGGTCCCCGTGGGGCGAGCCCGGCAGGAGGGCTGGCAGGGACACGTCCTCTGGGTGCCCTGCAGCAGGCTCCTGCCCCACGCTGCGCTTCCAGCCACAAAGAGCTGGAAGGAGACTTAAAATTACGACCGCCGCGGGCAAAGCGTCTTCGGCACAGGCCAGTCATTGCACGCGGTAACTGCTTACTGCAGTCACCGGCTCCCCTCCCGCTGGAACCATCAACGCAGTACTTCACTGTGTAATTAGAGCTCGTGTATACACAGCGAAGGGGGAAATTAAGTTTGCATAAGCCACGTTAAGTCTGCCATCACTTAATTCCGAGCACTCAGCTTTGCAAACCACGCCGTGCTATTCAGCATGGCTTACGGAGCATAGCTGGGAAGGGGCAAGGATGGACAGACGGACTGCTGTCCTTGAGCCACCCGGGACGGTAGGAGCCCTAGAACCCTCCCAGACCCAGACCCGTGCCTGCCTGGCCTTACCGGGCCAGCATTGCTCCGGGTCGCCCTAGCAGCTCACGGACAGGAGCATCCGCAGCACAGTCCGGGAAGCGGCTCTCCTGATGGGCTGGAAACCCAGCGGTGCTTGCTGGGCTCCGGTTGGGCTGAGCGCAGGAGCTGGCAACAGCTCGTCTCTGCCGTTGCCCTAATTGCACGAGCTCATCGCTGCCTTCCTCATCCTCACCAGGCTGCACTGTCAGCACTGCTGGTTTCTTCCCTCCCCGAGGCAGCGCTCCGGCTCACGCAAGCCGGAGCACTGGATGCTGTTAGAGCAGTGGCTCTGACCGAGCTTACGCCAGCGGAATGGTATTTTTAGTAGCTACTTATACTTTATCAGCAGATCACGGTAGCCTATTGTCTGTCTTGGGGCTGGCCCACCCGTGACCTCTTCCCGGGGTTTGGCACGGGCGAGCACAGGAGCTTGCCAAGCCCCCGCGCCGCTGCCGATCAGCCATCAGGTAAGGAGAGCTGCGGGGTCAGGCCGGCAGCTCCAGGCAGCCCGATGCTCCCACGCAGCCTGACGCTCCCACGCCTGCGCCGTTTGCGGCATCGGCTCCTCTCCTGGGCAGGAAAGGGGGTTTAAGCCGCCGCTTCCCGGCTGCAAGGTGCATCTGGAGCCTGGCGGGTACCGGCCACCCCCTGCGCATCCTCCAGGCGAAGAGCTGCGAGCGCAGAGCACCCTGTGCCTGCCCTCCCCTGCGTGCCGCCCCACGGACGTGCCCCCGGCACAAACTGCTCCAACCGCCGCTTCGGAGAGTGGGGATACCAACGCTGGCCTGCCTGAACCCCATCGTCGGGACAGGGGATCGCTTTGCTTTTAAGGATCCATTTGTCAGCCGGCAAAACCACCGGGAAGAGCGATGGGCTCACAGGTCTTGCAGGAGCGTGATGCTGTTGCCTGCGTGGGCAGCCCCACAGCTGACCTGGCTTGTTTGGACCAGCCAGCCTCCCCCCGAGGATGCCGGTCTTTCCTCCAAAGCCAGGCTTTTCTCAAGGCATCTCCTAAACCAGAGCAGTCCCGCAGTGGTGGTGACGTACAGGGCAGCTGCCACCTCGGTTTTGGAGGTGCCGTCACCAGGATGAGGAGGTGCCCGACTGTCCTGCCTAAAGACCCCCCCGTCTTTGACAAGCAGCATTTCCCAGTGGCTACATGCTCCCTTCTCCCACCCAGCCCCGGCCAGGACTCCTGGCTCTCACCTTTTCCGGCGAGCCGGAGGCGATGTTGCCAAGCCCCCGGAGCGCCAGCATCCGCACCAACAAGCAGGTGTCCTTCTGCCTCCCCGTCATGTTATCCATCATGGTCTCCAGCAGGATCAGGTCATTCACCACATTACTATTGAGGAGCTAAAGCAAAAGAAAGTCTCAGCATCGACAGGACAGGGGCCCCGTGAACCACGAGGGAGATGATGGCTGTGTTTTGGACACTCTTACTCCTTTACACCGGGAAAGAGCCCCGGCAGACTTGATTTGTGCTCTGGTTCCCCTCAGACCCTCACTCCATATCCACGCTATCCAGAGGCAGGGCTGGGGGAGCTCTCAGCCCCTGCACCCCCTCAGGCAGGCACTTGGATTTGGGGAACCTGCAATAATTCATAACGTGTAAATTGAGAAAAACCGAGGACCGTAAGTTGGGGAGAAGGGGGAAGCCTGGGCGAGCACCAACAGCCGGGAGAAACCCAGGAAACCTACACGAAAGCTAAATCCTTGCTCCCCAGATCGCCTGCCAAGTGAGACGAGGCTGGCTACGGAGAAGTCGGAGTATTTACAGGGATGGAGGGCCAAAGCACGTCCCCCGGGCTGGGGACCGGTCAGGGGCACGGCCAGCCGCTCTTCCAGAGCGGTGCAGGGGCACCCGGAGCCACCGCGTTCCCCAGAGCCCCCGGGAGCATCCCCAGCCGCTGAGCAGCAGCGGAACCAGAGCTTTTGGCCAGCAGCTCCTTGTTCCCGGAGCGCTCCGAGCGATGCTGGGAGGAACTAGCTGGGCAGAGACTCAAGGAGAGCAATTCAGGAGACCTGGCTGGAGGGAGACAGCAGGGCTGCTCTCCCACTGACCCTCCTAACCGAGCCCCCCGGGTGGTGGGGAGAGCCACGTACGGAAGCGGGATGTGCTCCAAGGAGCGTCGCTGGCCCTCCCCGGTGGGGCCCAGCTCATCCTGGATGGATCAGGCTCCGCTTTACGGAAAGGCGGTTTAACCGCCGGCAAAGGTGGGGTTGGCAGGAGCCCAGCACCAACGGGGCAATTCTCGGTTAACGGGCACCGGCGCGGCAGCTCTGGGGTTTATCTCCCCAGGACGGGGGGTCAGCGGGACCCCTGCGGGCTCCAGCCATGGCGGCGGGGGGGCTCCCTGCGTGCACCCACCGTCACCTGCCACCGCTGCGGAGAGGCCAAGAGCCCCGGGGCTGAGAGGGACCCCGCAACACGAGACCTGGAACCCCAGAGCCCGAGCCACACACGGGCACCGGCGGCGCGAGCGCAGAGCTCGGGCCGGACACCCGCGGGCAGCGAGGGGCTGCCGACGGCCGCGTGCCGGCACCCACAGCACCTCGCCGGGTCCCAGGGGCTGGCACGGAAGGAATCCCCCCTCCGGGTCCCGCTGGGACGAGGCGGCGACAGCCACCCTGGGGCAGCGGCTGCACCTCTGCTGCCGTCCGGGGGACCCCGGGGAGGTCAGGGGAGCAGAGGCTGCCGCACACCGGCCCCGTGCTGCCCGTCTTCCCGCTGCTCCAGCCCAGTGGCCGTTCCCCTCCTCGCTTCCCCTCTGTCATCTCCGTCACTGGCACGGCTGAGAGAAAAGGGACTGAGCTCTCACCTCATCAGTTTTGAGAGAGGGAGACACAGGCATTTGCTTCCTTCCCCTCCAGCTCCACGGTGAGGCAAAGCTGCTATTTTAAACCCTTTAAGGATGCAGAGAGCCAACCACACTCCAAAACTAAAGCAGATTCTGGGACAGGCTCCAAGAGCTGGGCCGGCAGCTCCCCCAGCCAAACAGAAAATAAAAACAGTGCCTTAATCCCAGGCTGCTTAAGCAGCTGAGAATTTAAAAGGTGGTTTATAAGGGGGGATATAGTTCTGCATTGTTGGCATAAGGTGCTCCTTTATGTAACAAAAACTCCTCGAGTGGCCCAGGGCTTTAAGGTGGTATGTACGGAGAGATAGTGTTACAGTCTGCTGGCTGTGCTGCCGGCGAGGGGAAAGGACTTGAGTCACTTCATTCCTTAGGGTGGTACGTAAGGACGGAGTTACGGTTTGCTGGCTCATGGCGGTGATGTGTTCAGAGTTGGACTCCTGCAAGTGCTTCTCTGCCATCCCCTCTACCAGAGGGTCGGGAAGCCGAGGAGGACAGGCAGAACCCTGCCGCAGCTCAACCCTCATCCCGGCCGCTCTCCAGCCGGCCAGGCAAAGACAGACGGACGGCCAAGAGCCAGCCCGCAGCGGTGGCTCAGCCGCCTCCCCCTGCTCACCTCGGCGAAGAAGGCGGTGGTGGTGATCCTCTGGCTGTCGAAGACGCCGCTCAGCGTTGGGATGAGGTTCTTCACGATCAGGGGGAGCCGGGGGCCGGCGTGTCGTGCCATCGCGCTGCCAAGAGAAGCGGCACGCGTCACCCACGCCGGCTGCCCGCGCCGGGGGCTACAGGTGGCCTCTGGATGCTGGGGGGGCTCCGAGCAAGCTGGCGAGCCCCTCCGCCCGGGGGTCTGTGAGCCACCCACCACCGATCCCCGCACCGTGGGCTGCCACGACGTGCCTCTGCCGAGCGCCGTCACCTCCCGTGCCGCAGGACGGGCAGCCGCAGCCCAGGGTGCTCTGAGCGCTGTGAGCGGCAGCGGGTCCACGGGCAGCCGAGCGGGCAGCACAGGCAGCTTGCGCCCGCGGATCGACGGGAGCCGCCGGCGCTGCCCGTCTTTCACGCCCGCGCATCCTGCTGCGGTGCGGAACCAGCACGTTGACATGCAGGACAGAAAAGCTGGTGGCCCTGGCCTGGCATCGTCCCCTCCTGCCACCCGCTCGCCTGGTGACGAAGCGCAGGGCAGGACCGAGCCTACGCCTGGTGCACGCCGGGCACCCTGGCAGGAGCCTGCTCCGGCGGACCTTGGCCAGGAGGGATGGTTTTTGTTTTGGATGAGACACTCTCAAGTGTTTGGGAGGTTCAATAAAGCATTTTTGCAAATACTGGAAAATCCCAAACCGCTCGTCTCCTCCACAGCTGTCCAAGAGCTATTATCGGCACTGGGTGGAGGGACAGCGAAGTCCCCGGCTGAACCAGGCTCTGCCGAACTGGACCGCGGGCTGCGGCCATCCCTTGGCCCCACCGCCTCACGCCAAACTCGCTGCTGTTGGCACGAGGTTGCGCAGCCGCCGCGGGAAGGACAGGCAGCTGCCAGCCAGCCGTCTACAGGGATCGGATGCCACTGCAATACTTGATGAACCGCAAGGACGTTTCAGCAGCAGCAAAAGGAAAAAAAGTTTCCACCCAAGACCTTTTGGTCTCCGTCGTACCTTGGCTGGAAGGCAACAGGGAGCCTGAACCCCGACAGGAGCGCGGCGAAGCAGGCGATCGCAGCAAAGCTTTGGCTGACGTGCCTGAAGATGCGCTGCACAGCCCCAGCGAGCGGCATGCCGGGGAAGCGTGGGACGGCAGGCACGCCGCAGCGGGACCGACGGCGGCCGCCAGCTGCATCCAGCCCCACCGCGCTCCCAGGAACGCAACCGAGCCCCCGTGTGCTCCCTCCTCCCCAGGCTGCTTCCAGCCAGCCGGGGACAGAGCCGGCCATCCCACGGTGGGCAGCCAGGCAGAGCCCCACCGCCAGACCCATGGCGATGCTGCGGGAAGCCATCGAGACCCTCCGCCGGCTTTGACGCGTCGCAGCTTCCCCCGGCACACGGCGCGCTCCCCCCTCCCCGCTCGCTACGGGCTCCCAACGGCCGCGGCGCGGCTCTTGCACCAAAACCAGAGGACGTACCAGAGAACCGACGCGCGGCACCAGCGTCTTACCCGGCGAGCACGGCGATCCCGTCGTGGTGCCTCTCCGGACTCACCATCAGCTCCCAGCCGCCGGCGCTGCCCACGGCCCTGGCAACCTCCTCGCTACCCCCCCCGGGCCAGCATGACCTTCAGCGTTTCCACGGCACAGCTGGGGAGAGAAGCACAGCGGTTAGGTTAGGGCAGGCTGCCTGCCCTGCCTGCAGCCCTGCCTGCAGCCCTGCCTGCAGCCCTGCCTGCCTGGCAGGTTGCAAGGCGGCAGAGGAGGGAACTTCTTGCCCGGGGAGCGCTGGGACACGCGGGGAGCGTTCGGGTGCTTGAGGACGGGATGAGTTATGCGAGGGCTTTAGCTGGAGTGAGACGAGCCCATAACTCACGGCTACTTCCATTTACACCGTGACGTTTGCCGTTAAAGTGATCCAAGACAATAGACTGAAAAGTAAAGAAGTCCAGAACTACTTTAAGGAGGGGGGTTTTTTTGCATTGATATTTTATAGGTAGGGATTATTTTGCTGCAAGCACAGAGCAACATATGGGAAACATACGTTATCCTGTCAAAACAAAACAAATATTAGCAATGGATAAATCTTAGCCTTCAATACAAGCGAGAGGAATGTAGTTACCACACACACAAAGAAAACATAATTTAGTAAGAGCGTCTTAACACAAAGATCTTCCAGCTTATGAGCTGGGTTCCTGCTATTTTGGCTTCTTAGAGGAAAAGGCCAAGCTGCAGTGACAAGGGACCGGTGCTTGGAGGGACCGTCACCCCCAGTGAGCCCCAGGAGGCTGCAGGGGGGGTACCCATGGGGCTGCACCGCAGCCACGTGCTCCAGCAGCTGCAGGAGCCCCAGAGAGCCCGGCTTGCCTTAACGAAGCACATCCCATCACACCTCTCGTGCGTCCCAAGTTGAGACTAACGATGGAAAATAAACACTGACCCACTGTACGCGTGGAAAACACACCCTGCCACGCCAGCCCCGAGGCTTTCAGCAGCTTTGGGCTGCACTTGTCTCTATGTTTTATTGGGAGCCAGGGCTGGGGTTCCTCCAGGGATGAGTGCCCGGAGGACCCACTCACGCAAGCGGAGCGTTCTTAAGGGCCAAAGCTGAGCACCTGCCCACGGCAAAAACACAAAGAGCAGGAAAGCAGGAGAATGCAGGTTTGCTTTTCTGCAAAGAAGTGCTCATAACGAGGTCTCTGCTGCATCCCCCGTGAGCTCGAGCAGAAGCCGGCTGGTCCCACGCTGCTCTCGTACACGGGGCACACAGCGGCCGGTCGGGCTGTGAGGTTACAGACCCATGGGGCAGACGGTGCAGAAGCCTCAAGCCTGCCCTGCAAAACCCACCCGGAGGGGCCCACAGAGGAGCCATCGAGCTGGCTCCGTTAGTGACGGCACACAGAGAAGCAGGACTGCAAACTCTTGCTGAGCTAGCTTGCTCGGCTCTTCTGAAAAGCCCAGACTGGCAGAGAGTCCTTCGGCATGCTTTCAGTAACCCTGCACCATGAAGACGCCGGGACAACAAGGAATTAATTACTAATTAAAGAAAACCTTAGGCAGAAGTATCCTTCCACCATCTGTCCACACCGATCCGCTAGTATTTGTAACAGTCCTGGTTTTACTGTTTTGGAGTCCGGCCACACAGGTCTTTGGAGTTTTTCAACCAGTTTTCAGCTAGAGACAGCCTGAGCACACGCAGCTCCCCCGAGCCGGCTGCAGTGCTTCCTTTCCACGAGCCGTAGCCGAAATCGCTAAGTGACCCGCAAGCGTCTCCATTTAGAGGGGTCCTTCCCCAGAGCAAGTCTCCGACCTTGAATATCCCTTCCAGCAGCCTGGAATAAAACCCAGGCTCCTTTTTCATTACGGCAGTCCGTTTCGAGGGGAGGTACGGTGTGCCGCTTCACGTACTACTGCCCATTTGGAGCAGGAGACCCAGACATCTGCCAGCTCAGCTCTCCAGGGGCCGAGCATCATCCTCCAGCCTCGGCCGGGGCAATCCGGTCCTGTGGAGCGGCTCCGACGCAGCAGAGCTCTGCAGAGGCTCCAGTGCCGGCGCTCAGCAGATACACGGCCGTACCTCTGCCTACAGCGTGCCCATCCCCGTGCTCTCGCTCTCCCTAGAGCTGAAATCATCACCGCGCAGTGCCACAGCTCTGGGCACCTACCAGCTCTCGGTCTGTCCAGCCCCAGAAGATAGAGCCAGTCTCCCTGCCCCGAGACAGGGTCGACCTAATCCTGGCATCGTTAGCCGGCGTGTCTCCAGTCCTCTCAGCCCACTCCTGGGGTTCTCGCCCTTGCTGGCAGGGAGCCCCCCACTCCCAAAACCTAACCTGAATCGCACTCAGCTTTGGTGCAACGGAGGCCACCCCCCCACACAGCATCATGAGGACCACTACCATCTCTGCAGAGCAAGAAAACTCCATAAGCCTCAAAACTCAAAGCTTGTGTACAGGTCAACCTGTAATTTAGTCCAAGAAAGACGCAGTGGGATTTATTTTCTTGCAGCATAGGGAAACGGCAACAAAAAAGCCTCCTGGCAGATGCTCACGGACAACAGAGGCCAGTGAAGGCCAACAAACTTCCCACCAGCTCCTTGGTTGCGGACAAGGTCTGACAGGCAATGTCCCGGCACCAGCCGGTGCTCGCGGGTGGTTCCTCAGGAGGAACCGTTCCCAGCAAAGCCCTCATATGCCGGCTGCGGGATTCCCACTCCACTCAAACCTCCCTGAGGTTTCGGCTCCCAGCCTGCAACTTCAGGCTCTCCTGCTCCTTACCAAGAGCTAAAAAGCCCGAGGCGAGCGCAGCGGGCTAAGCCCCTGCGCAACCAGAGGCTGCTCCTGCGAGACAGATGGTTAAAGCCGTTCATTCACAGGGTTTGCTTTTTCCACAGTGTCCTATAGACACTTCCTTCCTTTCTAACAAAAGCCCGTGTCTTCCAACCTCCCTTTCCTGCCAAGCTATCATATTCACCTTTACCATCTCTCTTTGGCATTTAAATATCATGAAGACTTAGAATTCAAAACGCGTACAGGAAATTACTTTGATATTGTAACCAGCTCCTGGGACGAGGCTGGAATTTCACATCCCACGTTTTTTCTGCTCGTTGGACAAAGACCGTTCCCCCTCCATCAATCAGCGATGACTTCACGGATGCCCGGCCGCGGCTACCTGCCCGCATCCATGTGGCAGGAGCAGAAACAGGGCTCGGAGCAGAACCACGTGCCATTCCCTGCCCCTCCGGACAGTCCCCGGAGATTTCTGGCAGGAGCCAGCGTGATGCAGCCCCTCTCCCTGCTCCCCAAAAGCAGGCGACGTCACTGGGGACTCGCAGCTGCGATGCACAGCCAGGACGCGGCTGCTCTCTACCAACACCTGCGAGATCAGGCGGAGATCTGAGAAGCAGCACTAAGAAACCCAACACAGCACGTGCATACCGGCCGTGTCTGGGGAGCGGCGAGGAAAAGAGCCTTCTTCCCTTCTTGAGGACACAGACGCCGCGTGTGTGACCCACCGACCGCGGTCCCAAGGGACTAAAGCGGAGCATCTCCGGCACACCTGCCTTTGGACTAGCCCTGGCGATGTAAGCCGTGGGCTCGGACCAGCGAGAAAGACCCCCCGGTACAATCCTGCCCAGCTTCACCCAGCAAAGCCCAGGATCAAGCTGGCCGCCTCGATCGGCAGCAGCAGGAGGGAGCCAGCCTCTGGCAGAACTGCTGGAGAGGGGCCGGGGTGTTCCCCCATCCCACATCTGGGATGTGGGTGTTGAAGAGCTGCTGGTTCCTACCGATTTTCTGGCTGGCCCATCGGCTTTTCTTGCAACAAGGATCTGGGGGCTCTTGCAACCCTCATGGTTTGCTCTTGGGATCGCCAGTCGCCTTGCTGCCGCGAGGAGCATCCAGAGAAGAGCCTGGGCCCGCGGCAGGGAGCCACGTGGGCTCATCCAGCCCCAGCCCCGCTCCACGGATGGAGCAGCGGTTCCGGCAATAGTTCAGCACGTTCTGGTTTGTGTCCCCAATGCTGTTTGGAGTCCAGACTCTTTTTGGAGGAAGAGCAGTCGTTTCTGGCTCCTACACCTCCTTCCCTGGGAGGCAACCAGTTGCTTCGAGTTTCCTTCAGTACTCCCCGTGTTATGGCACGGGGTCTGGCTGGGATCTGCCCGTGCCTCTCTTCCAGGAGTCGTTAAAGGGGAAGAGCATGACGAGAACAGACAGTTCTGGCTGCATGAGCCCAAAGCCACAAAGGCAGCGCGAGCGTCTGCTCCCGTCGGGGGGATCTGCACAAAGCCAATCCCAAACCACGGATGCCGCTGTGCAAAACACCCCGAGGGGACGCGGCAAGTGCCACAAGCTCGGGGAGCGACACCGCCAGTGCCAGAATAGCCACGGGGCAACCCACGATCGGCCTTAACCAACCTGCTCCTCCGACAAGTCGGGTTCATTTCATTTTATTCTAACATGTGGTCTAAATAAAACACTAATCAGATAGCAGCCCTGCCATCCAGCATAACAACCTGTTTCCATTCATTACATCTCCCTGCTGGAGAAGTCACCCTCTGCGCGAGCAGCAGCTTTCCGAGATGAAGATGGGGCCCACCACGGCACGGCGGCAGGCGGGGGGTATTGCTCGGTGTGCCCAGCGCCACCGTTCCAGTCGCTCCGCTCAGGGTAAGGAAACGGCCTTTCTTCACCGTTGGGATTTGACAAATGAACTGTCAAGTGATGCCAGAGCCCTTTTAGCTCGCTGCTGCTTTGTCTGGTGTCTTTGTGGGCTCCTCCAGGCTTTTTCTTTTTTTTCTCTCCCCTAAGACTAAAAATAGCCTGTAAAAAACCCAAGTCTGGAAACCCACAAGAGGATAAAACTGAAAATCAGGGCAGAGCTTCCTCCCTGCAGGCCAACCCAAGCTCCGGGGGAACCTTTAGACATTTTGCTGGTGGAGGGAGCGAGCAGGTGGCTGGCGAAGCAGCTCCAGAGAAGGGCTCCCTGCCCTCCGAACCCCGATAAGCCTGCTTGCACCTCCTGCCGTTACTGCCTCAGGCCTGGGTTTAACTCCAACATCCCCATAAATTTAAAGAAGTGCTTTAAAGCAAATGCAGGTACCGCTCATCACCTGGACTGTTTGCTGCTGGACGAGGGCACCTGCGGTCACACCACCAGGGCTGCGGAGAGGTGGGAGAGTCCTGCGGCTCTGCCTTCACGGCGTCCCACCTCTCCCAGCACAACGGCTCCGTTGGAAACGTCCAGGAGCCGATGATGCTCAGCAAGTCGGCCAGCGCTGCGCTCGCAGGCTCGGAGCGACACGGAACGAGAGCCTGCACAGGACGCGGACCTTGCGCGGGATGCGGACCCTGTGCACCCAGACCTGGTGGTCTCCTCTTCTTCTGCGGCCAGGGGAAAGCCTCACTTGCAGAGGCCCTTTCAGCATCCTCACTTTCTAAAGGTGACAGATGCAGAGGGCCAACGCAGGTGCTGCTCCGCACCAGCAAACACCCTTCGGTGTTTGAACCGGGCTGTTTGGCTCAAGCAGAGGATTATTTAGCAGCCGCGGTGACTCTCACCTGGGTTCAGCAATTGGCCCTTTGGGGTTTCAGGGCTTCTCGCAACAGAGAAATCGTTTTTGCAACAACAGAGCCAGCCCCAGGGAGAGGCTGGGACCTGAACCCACCTTTTAAAAAGCTGCTGATCGCACCCTGCCTGGCCGGGCAGCACAGGGGCTGCTGGCATCCCAGGTGGGCAGCGTATCACCCCACTGCCCGCCCGGTGCATCGCCACTCGAGGCAGCTATTTGAAGGCATTCACCGCAACCAGGCGGGAGGAGCAGAGCGGCTGGAGAGCGGCTGTTGGGGACCTGAGCCCTCCCTCTCGGCTCCCCGGGACTCCTCAGCGGCAAGGGACACCACGGGCTGAAAGCACTGAAGGAGGACAAGCCAGATGCGGTGGCTCGGCACTGGGGGAAGACGGCATCGTGGCCCGGTTCTGATCGCTCAACGGGCAGCAATTCGGCGTGACCGAGACACGCTGCAGCCATCGACACGACGAAGCCAAAAAGTTTGCTCTTTCCAGCTTCCCCTCCTCATCCTTCAGGGAAGCGGAGCCATCCTCCCTCCCCAAGAAATGCTCATCCGCCTCCGACGTGCCCAGTGAGCCCCAGGGGGGCCCTGCCGAGACCTGCTCCCGAAAGCCAGCGGGGCTTTTTTTGGGAGGCTGCGGCAGTAACCCAATCCGGCAGGGCTCTGGCACTGTGGCTGCCCAAGCTCTGAAAAGCACATCTTTCACTGCGTCTGCAGAGGCGGCTGATTTAATGCTTCCCAATTTAGAGATTGTGTTCTGCAGAAGAAAACACACCAAAGAAAAAAAAAAAAACCCCAAACCCCAGAGCCCAAACCGCACCAGAGATCAGACCATCATACCTAAGGCGTTATGGCCCGGGTGTTATTACCCAGCCCTCCGATTACAGACGCAGCACACGCTATTGTGTTCGCACAAACAAAAAATGAGTTCCACATGGCAGATAGGCACGTTCCCTCCGCGCCGGCCGCCCAGCGCCCCGGCTCTGCCGTACCTGCAGGGATGAAGGCTCCGGGGGGCCGGGCCGTGGCTGCTGCTCCTCCTCTCCCTGCTCTGCAGGTTCTTCGGTAGCTGAACACCCACGGTGCAGCTGACGCGCAGCAGGAGAGTCACAAACAACGGCGGGTAGAGTCCCAGCACTGCTGCCCCAGACTCCGGAGCAGACATGATCTCATACAAAGCACATGTGGCCTGGAGAGCGAGCGAAGCGCGCGGGAGAAAAGGATTAGGAAGGGATCTCCCACACCACGCTGATATCTTGTTAGTAAATAAGCCAGCGAGGCAGCGAGAGGGTTTTTGCTCCTTCCTGCAACACCGAGTCTAACAAAGCATCGGCATCTACCCCCAGCGTAACCTCTCCGCATCCCACACGCAGCTCCGACGGAGCTACAGCTGCTATTAAAAGCACCGCTCCTCGGGAAAGCGGGGTGTTTCCAGCTGGGGGAGGTTTGAAGTCTGTACCTGGGGAAGGAGAGCAGATCCAAAGAGCTCAGGTTTTATGGGCAGGAAGACAACGCGCACACAGAGCCCTTCGCAGAGCCCTATTCCGGCCAATTTAAAAAGCCGTAATTACACGGCACAATATAGAGGGGTGTTAAAAACAGAGCGGGGAGGGGAGGAGGGTTTGCTTTCAGTGCGGCTGATTCTGTACCATCTGCATTTGGTCCTTCAGAGGAGGAGGAAATTTTCACAGCTGCTTTACTGCTTAGAAAGCTGCCAAGCTGCGTTTATTTTTTCTGAAGGGATAAAATGCAAAGTGGTCTCCCTCGAGGATGGACACCTGAGAGGCTTTTTACGAGCCGGTGGATTAGCTCTAATAGGCATTACACAGCGATGCGTTATTTCCAGAGTCCATGCCTGGCACAAACCCCCCGAGCCAAGGAAATGAAAAAAGCATTCCAGGTGTTGGTGCGGGGAACGCCATCCTCCGCGGGGGTGGGAACGGGGCAGGACCAGCCGCGGGACACTTACGGCCAGGGGTAGAGGGGTTGCGATGCGTTCGGCTCCACTGCCCAGCAAGAAGCACTTGCTCTCCTTGTACGGGACGTCCCGGTTCACCTTCTCCAGCAGCTGCTCCAGGATCTGCGAGGTGAGGGTGGGCTCGGTGGCCAGGGACCTCCACATGGTGCACGTGTGGCTAGAGGAGAGGAGGGAGGGGAGCGTGGCTTTGGCACCGGCCACCGTCGTTAACTCACCCTCCCCGGTTTGAGCAGTGGCAAGCGTCAGCCCCTTCCCCACGCCAAGGAACACCTGGGTCACGTCACCCACCACGCAGAAATGCGGGCGAGGAGCGTGTCGCCACCGGGCAGGAGCCACCCGGCTCAGCAGCAAAGCCGGCGCAGAGAGCGGGAGCCTGCAACGACGGCGAGCCCCGGGCGGGAGAGCCTGCGTGCAGGGGAAGGCTCGACGGCAGCCTCCTGCGACAGCGGCGGCTGCGCCGTGCGATCCTCACCCAGCGGCTGCTCTCGGACGACACCCAAAGCCGCCCTGCAACCCCAAAACCCCACGGTTCCCCCGATACCAGCAGCCAGAGAGCTCCTGCCTCGCCCTGTGCAGTTTGCAAGCCTGCCGGCCGGCCGGCCATGCTAATAACAGAGGAGCGGTAATGGTGCAAGGAGGAGGATAACACCTGCTCAAGGCTCAGCCCGGGGCCGGCGACAACACGGTCAGCAGCTTTGGGGTAGGTGGTCTGCTCCGTAAAGCAGGACCGAGCACCCCAGCCGCGCTCAGCTCTCTGGGGCCAGCTTTGCTAGTTCGCGCTGCCGGCGCCTCTAAGCCCACCAAGCCCCCCGAAAGGCAGCTCCGGCAGCGAGCGGCCGTGCTGATCCTCGAGCGCGCAAAGGAAATTCCAGCAGGGTCTGATTACTGGGGTAAGGAGCCAAAAGATTATCTGCAGCTTAGGCGAAAGCTGCTCCGAAGCCCAGGCACCGCGAGAGCACGTGCGGGAGCCGGGCCACCGTGGCAGCGCAGGGCAGGACCTGTCAAAGGGCAGCGAGCTTCCCAGCAGGCTGGACACCACCACGCTCTTGTGCTGGGAGGCCAGGATGTAAACCGTCTGCTGGGCGGCCTTTCGGATGTGCTCCTCGTCCACCTCCTCCAGCTTGCTGTGGATGATGCTCATGATGTCGGGCACCTGAGGGAAGAGGAGACGGTGGCATCCAGCTGAGGGCCACGACATGCCGAGCACTTGGGGTCACCGTCAGATGCTCCCTGCAGCCAGGGCACGCGTGTCCCTTCCCCTCGATCGCAGCCCAGGCAGGTAACGGGACTTCAGGAGACAACACGGGTGGGCAGACCGTCAGGCAGGGCAGTTTATCTTCCCCACTGAGGGAAGCCTCCCTGCTTGCCGGCTGCATGCAGAACCACAGACCTCCGTGGAAGTCACGGATCCCTCCCCACCCTGCCACCCAGGAGACGGAGGAGGCTGCAGAGTATTCCCAGGGGAAAAGGGAGCCAGCAAGGACACCCTCCACCCCGGAGGCACAGCCTCCTGGCAAGGCACTCGCGCTAAGCCCCAGCCTCGATACGGGTGCAGCGAGAGGAGCTCAGCAAGCGAGTTCCTAAGAGGAACTCAAGCTGAACGCAGGGAGACACCTCGGCACTCGCTACAAGCTGTAAAACGCACGTTAAGACAAATAGGAAGTTCATGTGCAGACCAGGCCTGGCAGCAAATTCCCGAGATTAAGTGCAGAGCAGCCGAGCGCTCCGTCCCCAGCTGCGCTCGGGTCTGCCCCACAGACTCCGGAGCTTAGCATCAGTTCAGATTTCAGGATCTGGGCTGGACTGGATCTGACCAAAAGGTGAGTCATGTAAGCTGGAGCAATCCCATGTAGGATAGAGGCTAATAGGTAGCGAGCAGGACTTTAGCAGAAGCTCTAGCGCAAAAGAAAGCCCAAGGAGTAGCTGGAGACCTGGTGTTTCCAATTACTGCGAGAGAAAGGGGGAGCTTAGCCCTAAAGGTAGTGGATTAGACAAAAAAGCCTTCTGTGTCCAGCACCTCTAAGCCCTGCAAGCATTCAGACTGGTTTCCCAGCCAGGAACCCTGGGCTCCCCCAGAGCTTGCAAAGGTTTCACAGGGAGCCCGAGCCCTTCTGGTAAAGTGAGCTTCTCTGAACTCCTCAACCCGAGCGAGAGCCAGACCGGAGCCGGCCTCGCCAGCAGCCGCCGCCTCCTACCACACAGCAGCCTTCCCCGACCGCGAGGACCGACGAGGAGAGCGTGAGCACGCGTGCCCACGGGAAACGAGGAAGGTCAGGAGCGACAGCCCCCGAAAGCTTTGGGGCCAGTGTTCCCCTGGCCAGAAAAGCAACAACAATAGCTGATACAGACAGGGGTTAAATGCCTCCCTTCTTCCGTCAGGGCTGGACCCCTTCCTGTGCTGGGCATCACGCTCTGGTCAAGGGCTTGTCCCTTACTGGTGCATCCCTGCCCGTACCAGAGAAGCCCACCAACCCCAGCAAACCAGTTGCTGGAGCTGCGAGTGGGAAGTTATCAGGCGACGCACGCGGAAAGAACGGGAGGCAGCGCAACCCGGCTGGAGCTGCCTCTTCAGGGCTGGACCACGGAGGCTGGAGCTGCCTCCCCAGGGCTGCGTTTGGACCACGGAGGCAGTGCCGAGGCCAAGCAGCGGCAGCTTACCTTCTCCTGCAAGACACCTCCGCGCTCCTTGAGGAGGGAGTTGATCATGACGGTGGCTGCTCGGGAACAGTTCTTATCGGGGTCCGCCAGCCCCTCGAACATGGCGAGCAGGAGGCTCATCAGCTGGTCCGGAGGGACGCGCTTCCCAATCACCTAGGCAGAGGGCAAGCGGAGTTAAGCAACGGGTTTTTGTCACTCTCTGAAGCGAGCGGTCCCTTCGATGACACCGGACAAAGGGCCCCCGGCGCAGCTTCCCCGACTGCAGGCAGCAGGACAGCCGTTCCTCGGCTCGGTGCCCTGCAGGAGCATCAGCCAGGAGCCCAAATCGGTGGTAACGGGGGGGAGCGAGGGCCAGACTACAGCCCCGAAGGAGGCAAGAGGCCACCTGCCCCATGCCGTTGGCCAGCGTGGCCAGATAACCTGGGGCTCTCTTGGGATGGGTTGGGACAGCACAACCGAGCCCTTAACTCCACTCTGGCCACCACCCGACCACTGGGAGGATGCTCCCCCAGGTCTCATCACGCTCTCCAGACCTGACGGTGGAATAAGCTGCTCAGTAGAGAAGTTAGTAGGTGGAATGTTCACTGGAGTGACAACATTTGAGGAATGGCAGCTTTTCCAGGACAAAAAGGTACTACCAGCTTCTCTACAGCTACAAGTCCTTCTGGAGCAATGCTTGCAGAGCTCTCAGCATAGAACATGGCCATCAAGGAGGAGTTCACCCATGCAGCTCTCTCTCGAGTCACCCTCACCCCATCCCTCACCACCAGACCCCAGATGCTGTTCACCTCATTCAAATCACAGTGGTTTGGGAGCCACACCTGGACCCTTTTGGGTATAAAGTTGCACTGAACCACTTTACCAACACTGCTGCCATACTGGGAGGTAGCCAGGAGCCCAGTAGCTGCAGCTCCTGAGCCAAGCACCCCATGCTCCACAGGAGAGCACAGCCAGTGATGGGGCCTCGAGGGCTTCCTTCAGCCAGCAGCTTCCATTGAGGAGCACGACGTACCAAAGTGTCCTCCGTGGAGCATGCTGGGGCCTCAGGCAGGTCCCACAGGGCTGAGCTAGACCGCCTCCACCTTAGTTTTTAGATGACATGGACAGGAACTATTTGCATCATCTACAGCAAAGTAAGTTTTCGACCCCAGCGCTGGGAGCATTGATGGCTGAAGAGTTCAGGCTGCCCGTCAAGACCCCTGAATGGATGCACTAAGCTACAGCACAGCCAGGCACGAGTCCCTGCCGACATCCACTGTGCCCCCACAGAGTGTCTGCACAGATGTCCTCGTTGGGGGCCTCACGCCCAAAGAGGGGAGCAGCAGCTTCCCAACGGGGGTGAGATGCTCTGAGCATCCCCTGGCCAGGCCAGAAGAACTCTCCAGCTGGAGGAGAGGAGAAGACCGCAGCGGTTTGTTTCCTGGTGCAAGACTGGGGCTCCCCAGCAGCTTCCAGACCGCGTGGCTGGTCAGAACAGATGAGGCATCAAGTCCTCTGCAGCTCCCACTGCACAGCTCCACCACCCTGCAAAGACCAGGGCCGTGCTGGATTTGCCCTCCACCTTACCATGGCAATGTTGTTGCAGGTATGGAAGAGAATGGTGAAGTCGGGCTCCTCCAGGCCTTTCTTCAGAGCTTTCAGCCCCTCCACCATCTCATCTCTGTGATCCCGGGCGAAACCTGGATTCAGAGGGAGCATTTAGCGAACAGCATTCCTCGTGTTTTACACCCACGTGCTGCGGAGAGCTGGGTTTCACTCGCGAGCTGGCCCAGCTTTCAGGAAGGAGCCAAGAAACCAAAGCTGCTGCCAAGGGCCAGAAGCGCTTGCCCTGCAAGGACCCCCACTGCTCCGGAGAGCAGGACCCAGAAAGTCCTCTCCTGGTGCTGCAGGGGCTTCGCTTTTCTCAGTGCCTCCGCTCAGGCCATCTGAAGTGGAGGACTGACCTCTCCCGGAGAGAGGGAGAACGCCAGGCTGAAAGGCAGGCTCAGAAACCTGCTCACCTGCACTCAAGCATTGGAGAGAGCCTTTGAAACTCTTCCACGACGTTCCCCACCAGCCCCGCTTCTGCAGCAAACCGCCCTTGCGGCTTACTCCTTCGGGATCACGTACGTGGAGGGATGGGACGCGCACCCCTCTGCCCAGCTGCGGAGAAGAAGGCTCCTGCTGCCGGCACCCACCAAAACCACCCTCCGCCGCCCGCACGCCCACCTTCGTAGCACAGCTGGATGTAGAGCAGGCAGTAGACGCAGTCGACGGCGTGCTGGCGAACGCTGGCCAAGGAGTCCGAGCAGCGCGGGGAGAAGAGCGCGATCAGGACGCCGAGGTTGTAGAAGGGGATGACGGTCTGCAGGGATGACGAACACAGGCGACGCTAGCGAGGAGAGCACGGGGCCACGAGTACAGCGTTTCCCTACCGCCGCGAAGACCCCCTTCGCACCCCCCCACAGGGAGGGACGTACACACGAGCCCCAGCAAGGCTGACAGCAGCAGCAAGAAAGACGTTCGAGCTCTGCGTTTACTTACGCTGACGTTCAGCTTGCTCAGGTAGAAGTCCAGCAAGGCAGCGCTGACCTCCACTGCTCGCTGCCGCTCGTGTTCTTTGTTCGACTTGATCCAGGGGCCCAAATGCTACAGGGGAAGAGCAGCAGAAAGGAGAGCAGAAGCTCGGCTGCTTTGCCGCGAGCAGCCAAGGCATCCTTCAGCCCAGCGACCCGTGGTGCACGCGTGGGCTGCGGGAACCGCATCCCTGACCCCACCAGCTTACCCTGGCTCATCTGCAGGACAACACTGGGTCTCTGCCTCCTGGTGAGGCTGTGTGTACATGTGTGTGTCCCCCACTGCCAGAGACCTCCTCATCAGCCACGTGCTGACCACCCTTCTCGGGCACCAGCAGGCATGCCCGAAGGGGCAATTGCATGCGTCCTCCCCTAGAGACCCTGCCCCAACCAGGCAGCCTGAGCACCACACCAGAGCAGCCGTGCTGCGCGTCCAGCATCTGCAGGAGGGGAACTAGGGTCACGCTGGACCTCACGTCACAAGGAGAAGTGAGGACCAGTCTCACTAAGTCTTGCTCTGGGTCCAAAGCTGTCTCTGCCTCGTGACCTCTGGTCGGCAGGCAGGCACCTCTGTTTCCCTGCTTCTTCCTCCACCAAAGCCAGTCTGCACCTACCGCAAACATGTCCTGCAGCCCATGGGGGGTCAAGTTCCTCTGCAGGAGTCTCTTCAGCAGGTCTTTAAGGGCACTGATGGTGTCACCATACAGCATCTAAGGAGGAAAGATTGATCACAGACTATGCAAGCACTGCGTCTCATCCCAGAGAGCCAGCCCAGGCAGGCAAGGAGGAAGAGATCTCTCTCTGCACCTATTCTCAGTTTGTAGGACTCTCCCAGGCGTTGGGTGCCAAGATACAATCACCTCCAGCTTAGTAGGAAAATGCAGCAGCAGAGACTGAAACCCAGTTTGCAAAATCCACCTTCACTGGAAGTGCTGGACACATGGCGGGAGTCAGCACAGCGGTGGCCGTGATCTGTGCCGAGTGCCAGCAGCTAGCCAGAGCCGAGAACACTAGCACAGATGCTTCAGTGGAGGCTTTGCAGAAGGGAATTTGGTCCTTCTCCCATCTGGGGATAAATTCCAGCGAGCCCGGTCTGAACAAGCCCTTTGAAGATGCTTACAGTTTCCTTCCAGGACTTAATTGGGGATAAACTCCAAAAAATAAAAACTACAAAGCTTCGGAGGATGGAAGGGAAGGAGAAAAAGATTATTAACTTAAACTTTTAGGCCAGATGCCTGCAAACACTAGCTGGGGACAGTCAGAGCCCCAGGCTCCTGCTCTGCAGCTCACCTTGAAGGAGCCGCAGCAGCGGCAGGCGATACGGTGGAGCACAGGGCTGCTCTGCAGCCACCCAGCAGCTGCAACAACTTCATTAGCAGCATGTTATTTTCATTCATTAAGCACTCAACCACAACTGAGAAGCAGCTGCAGCCTTTCAAAAGCTAGTTATGTAAAGGCCCCTTCTACCCTGCAGGGTTTCCAGGATCATTTGATTTTTTCCCTCGAGGGAGTTCATGCTCTTATTAGCGGCATTTGGACTTGCTGATAAGCTCATATTTTCTCACTTGCTATCAGTGCACAGAAGGGCCAGGCCTTTTCAAGAGATAAGTGAGCAGAGGAAACAGTGCAGCTTGCTTCCCCCAAGGTGCCCAGCTGAATTGAAAACAGGCCTTTCCCACGGCTGATCTGCTGCCAGGGAGATGCTGGGGCCACAGGACCCGATGGCTCACGGGACTGTGAAAAGGCATCTGTGCGCTGCCCCGAAACCAACGTCCCGGAGCAGCCGTGACCGCAGCTCCCACGCCGCAGAACAAAGCCGTATCACCCTGCCGGGTCGCGAGCGACCCGATGTTAGCTCCGCGTCGGCTTTGTGCTGCCAGCGCTAGCTCGAGGCAGGCAGGCATCCGAGCAGCGCAGGCAACTCCCTGCCTGCCTCGGCCTGCTGGTGCTGGGTACCGCACCTCCTTGTGTAAGGCATTGCCTCCGTTCTCATCTCTCTCCTTCGCCAGTTCCAGCGGTGGAAGGGCAAGCACGCTAGCGAGGCAGGTATCAATCAGCTCTGTCCTGTCGGGGTCGCTGAGGTGGGGCTCCAGGATGCTGATCCCAGGTTAAGGAAGCAACACAGATGCATGGAGCGCTACGGGAGTGCCTTTCACCTGGGTAAGCAGGGAACAAGGATTTTCATATGCATTCCTGCTGACTTGACTCTACACTAAGTGGCAGCGGCTTTAATCGGAAGCAGGCAGAGCGTTCCCAGTATCTGTGTCAGGAGCTGTGACGCGCTGAGTATTTTTAACTGGAGCTCAGAAGTCATCGTTGTGTAATTGAGAGTGCCGTGCCCTTGGCTCTGGTTTGTACAAAGAACGCTCACTGCAGAGTCCAACGAGAACTGAGCCCAAGAGCGCTGGGGGAAGCTAGCTGGCAGCCGTGCCAACCAGACCGTCCAGTTCCACTGTGTCTAGCACAGCTCTATTAACGTGCCCACCGAGGGAGAGCACCTTGGCTCTGCCGTCAGACCCGCAGGGCAAACCGGGGAGCGGGGTCAGGCTCTGCGGGCACAGCAGCTCCAGTGAGCGCTGCCCTGCAAGTGGCATTCCCGCAGGGATGGGCGCGGAGGAAGGATACACCAGGTAAGTGCAGGTGATCATTGCCCGCTGGCGAACCGGCGTCCGCATCGTCTCCAGCGGTTCTGCTTTTATGAACTCCTGGAAAGCAGAACAAGGCGATGGTTACGGTCACATCCACCTGCATCCCACTACAGGCATAGGAAGCTGCCTGGAAGCCCAGCCTCCCCAAGACAGCAAGCCAGGAGCCACGCCACATTAGCCCAACACCCCAAATGCTGCACAACAGCCCCACGCCTTGGGCAAAGGAGATGCAGCACCGTCGCTCACTGCAAGTCTGCTTTTGCTTGCAGCAAGCCATCCTCCCACCGCTCAGCTCCCTGCTGGGACCTTCCCCCTCTCGAAGGGCAGGCAGAGCCCACGCTGCAGGTCCGTGGAGGCCAGCAGTACCCTGCCACAGCAGAGCCCGGCAGACACGTGGGGACGGGGACTCAGCAGGGCAAACACATACCTGCCCTTCCCACAAGGTACCCAGGCCACAGCTCCAGCTACGCCTGCGCTTAACCCTCAGCAACGTGGGTTGGGAACCTCCCCCGGCATCCTCTAGACCAGCCCCAAGCCAGGCCACCCTCCAGGGCTTGCTCTTACCACCATCTGGGCCACAAGCTCAGCTTTGCGGGAGAAGATGAAGTCACCGCACTTGACGCCTTTGTAGATGGCTTGGCTGATCATGCAGATGCTCCGGATGAGGCACAGCTTCAGGGTCAGGTCCTGAGAGCAGAACCCAGGGTGAGAAGTGAAGACCAGGCTTACCACACAACCGTAACTCGTCATCCCACCCAGCACTGGTGTCCCTCCAAGAAAACCGGTGCTCAGGCTGAGCACAACAGCTTGGTCTGTGCTGTTAGTAGCGTGTGGGCTCAGCTCTCTGCTCTTTATCCACTTTACAGGCTCTCTGGTGACCGGGGAGCAGAAGGACACCCTGTCCCCAGTGTCACAGGCTAGCTGGGCACCAGCAGCTCCCTGGTCTCCCTCCTCCCCACCGAGGCAGCACCCTGAGCACACAGATGCTCAAGGCAACTCCAGAAGTTGCCAGGAGCTCTTCTTCCTACACCGCTTGGGGTCTAGGACAGCCGACACCGGGTTGAGAGGAAGCACCCCAATTAAAAGCGCTCCCCTCGTCCCAGCCCTCAGGCGATGCCCTCAGAAGGGCAAGGAGCCAGGGGAGGGTTTGAGCGAGAAGGTCCCCGGCTCAGGGGCCAGAGATGCTCTGCAGAAGCTGTTAGTGCCAGCAGGAGCCCAGAAGGAAAATGCATTAGTGGAGTCTGGAGAAGGAGTCCTTGGCCTGACAGTTCAACTTGACAAATGCCATTTTTCTTGTTCAGCCTTTAAAAGGAGAAATATAAAAATACAACCCCTCGTTGCCCCCAGGATAGTAATCTGGGTTTTAATACCTGCCCATTGAATGATTGTTCCAGGGAGAAGCAGGAAAATTAGTTTAGTGGATTTTGGCCGAGCGGTGGCTTGCAGCTCGGTCTCTGGAGTCCCCAAGTTTCCCCAGCGAAGCACGTGTGGGGACAGCCGGAGGGGCTGCCTGACCGCCCTCTCCGCAGGCAGGGGAGGCGAGCACCGCGCCGTACCAGAGCCCTGAGCCCCGGAGCGGCTCTGGGGCGGGGGGGAACCCCAACCCTCACCTCCCAGGGCAGGCACGGCTCGTTTTGCCACGATTGCAAACCTAAACTGGCTCGCTGCCTCCTGGGGACAGCTCTGCGAGCTCCAGCCACGCAGAGCTCGCAGGAAAGGCACGGCCTCAGCAGAACGGGTGGAAGGCGACGGGCTCAGGTCTGCCCACGGGCAGCGAGCTCAACCACAGGCACCCATGGGAGGCCAACACAGCCTTTGGTCAGCTCAGGATTTCACCACAGCGGTGCCCACTCGAGCCACGCTTTCACCTACGGCTCCTGTCCTGCCAGAAAGGCGTTTTTTTCCCTTCCCCTCTGCTGTGAGTTTTGGCACTTTCAGGCAACGGTTCCAGCACAGAGGACCGGGCTGGGGAGCTCAGGGTGAGGAGCAGCAGCTCCCGCAGCTCTCCCGGTCACCACGGGCAGAGGAGCACTGCTGTGAGCACAGCACGGGGCTGCTCTCGAGGGGAACCCTGAGCAAGAGGCAGACAGAGACAGCAGGAAAGAGCAGAGAGTAGTTCAGATTTAATGCCTCACACTGTACCTTGGTTTCTACCTTTATTCCCAGAACCTGAACAAGTGAAAAAACAAAACACATTAGCAATGCACGAGTGAGCACACTCCACAGTGAATGACCTTCTCCCAGGGGCTGCCCACGGGTCCCAGCGAGATACTTCGGGCAGAGCATCCAGAACAGCCTGGCAGCTCCAGCTCACCGACGTGTGCTCTCCCTCCCCAGGAAGATCCTTCCCAACAGCTTACCTTAGTGTTAAAGTACTGGAAGATGTTCTTCAGGATGTCTGCTTCAATCCTGGACAGCACCAGCTCCTTGGGTGCATACATAGCTACGTATCCATAGCACAGGATCAGAGTGCTCTTTACTTTCTCCACTTCGTTGTCACTACGGTCCTGTTACAACAGATGAGAAAGTTAACGGGGGGGACTGGTGGGGAAGCCAAGGCTGGCTCTTCCCAGGTCTCACGAGGACGTGGTCTGCCTGACCAGCTGAAGGTACCCCCTAGAAGACAAGGGACACTCCGAGCAGGTTTCGGACCTTTGCTTCCCGTCCTTTTGGTGGTGGCAGAGACCTCCAGAGCCCTGATGGAGCATCAGGCGTCCGAGCACGAGCTGCACTAACAGCACATCTCTGTCCAAGGCACGAGCCCCAGTTTGCCATCGAGTGTTACCTGTTAGAGCCCTGCGGGGAAGCACGTGAGCCCCAGCCTGGCCAAGTTAACCTCGTTAACTACCATGCTAGAAATCAGCATTCACTGCCCATTAACCAGCACTGCTGAAAGGCTTCACCTGCACCGTCCCAGGGAGCAGTTCATGGCTGACCCTCCTTGTACCAAAGCCTGAGGAGCAGGGCAGGGATGAGGGATTCCTCACCCTGCTCCCGAGCTCTGGACACCCTTCTATCACGGGCCAGGGTCTCTTGCGTGCCCACACAAAAGTAGCCCTGTCCCTCAAACACCCAGTCTTAGAGTCTGGGAGTTAAAACAGCCACCTGGGTCAGAAGGTCTGAGGAAAGGCTCTTGCTGCAAGCGCTCGGGGTGCGAAACACCCCCGTCTCCTGGGGCGTGCGCACGGCTGCAGGAGCCGCTCGGGGATTTCCGTCAAGCACCAACGTGGGTGACAGCCAAACCACACTCCATGTCAGGCTGGGGTCCCCTGACGGACGCAGAAGCCAAGTTACAGCTTACTCCAGCCCACCCAGCAAGCAAGCGGCTTCACCGGGACACGAGTCTGCAGGAGCGGACGGCTGAGAGCTGGGAGCTAATGCCAAGCAGCCTCTGATGCCAAGAGCAGCTCTCCGGAGAGGCAAAGGGTATCCCAGCCCCAAGCCAAACACACCGAGGCAGGAAATTAACTCCTTTCCCGAGGACCGCTCCAGCACACGCCGTATCTGAAGAAGCCTGCGTGAGCCTTTTGCTGCACGCTGTGTCGCAGCAGGGGCCCTTTGGCTCTTACCTTGAAGATACTGAACAGTCCCACAGATTTCTTGAAGACATCAGACCTAACAAAATCTTCCAGCTTGGCCAGGGTTTCCTCCAGGTGATTTATTGCACATATCCCAAAGCAGGAAGCAAGTCCCTGGAGGAAGCAGCGAAAACACATTAGCAGAAAGCTATTAATTCACCAGCCCCAGCTGACACTTAAAGAGAGCCTGTTTATTGGTTTAATTCCCAGCACCTGAGCTGTGCCCAGCTGGGAGCAGTCCTGGCAGCCAGTGCTCCCCTCTCCCAGGGCAGGGACTTGCCTCCAGGGGACACAGGGCACAATAACGCTGTTCTTGTCTGGGTGACAGGCTGGGACACGGCTCGAGAGGAGCCACAGAGGCAGGACAGACACGGCACGCTCTCCAGCGGGCAGATGTCAGCCGCTCTGCGGGAGACGGGAGCCCGGTCGAGTGCTTTGGCTGGAAGCGAGAGCAAAGCAGGCTTAGCAGGTCCTGCCTTTCTGCTATGCCTCCAGGAGGTCTAGCGAGCTGGGCTGAAACTCCATAAACAGTTTATTCAAGAGCAGCCCTTGACGGAGTTGCATAAGCTGGAGCAAAGCCAGGCACCATTAGCTTGTGTTTGCACTGCACTTAAAGGCAGCTGCAAGCGGGGGGAGCGCTCAGCGGTGGGGAGATCGAGCCGGGCAGAGCAACACGGTGCAGCGATGCTGGCCGAGCGCAGGATCCCACTCGGCTGAGTTTAAAGAGAAGCTGGAACATGAGTCTGGCCAGGATGGGCAGGAAAAACTCAACCCTTGCTCAAGTGCGCTAAGTCGTGGCAGTCCAGGGAAGTTCCCGCTGACTGGAAAAAGGGAAACGTAACCCCCGTTTTTAAAAAGGGAAAAAAGGAAGACCCAGAGAACTACAGGCCAGTCAGTTTCACCTCTGTGCCTGGCAAGATCATGGAGCAGATCCTCCTGGAAACTATGCTAAGGCACATGGAAAATAAGGAGATGATTGGCACAGCCAACATGGTTTCACTAAGGGCAAATCATGCCTGACAAATTTGGTGGCCTTTTACGACTGCGTTACAGCATTGGTGGATAAGGGAAGAGCAATGGACGTCATCTACCTGGACTTGTGCAAACCATTTGACACTGCCCTGCACAACATCCTTGTCTCTAAACTGGAGAGACATGGATTTGATGGATGGACCACTCGGTGGTTAGGGAATTGGCTGGATGGTCACACTCAAAGAGTTGTGGTCAACAGCTTGATGTCCGAGTGGAGAGCAGTGACGAGTGGCGTTCCTCAGGGGCCGGTATTGGGACCGACGCTGTTTAACATCTTTGTCACTGATGTGGACACCGGGATCAAGCGCACCCTCAGCAAGTTTGCCGACGACACCGAGCTGTGTGGGGCGGTCGACACGCTGGAGGGAAGGGATGCCATCCAGAGGGACCTCGGCAGCCTTGAGAGGAGGGACAGTGCGAACCTCATGGAGTTCAACAAGGCCAAGTGCAAGGTCCCGCACATGGGTTGGGGTGATCCCAAGCACAAATACAGGCTGGGTGATGAGTGGATTGAGAGCAGCCCTGAGGAAGAGGACTTGGGGGTGGTGGTTGATGAGAAGCTCAACATGACCTGGCAATGTGCGTTTCCAGCCCAGAAAGCCAACCATATCCTGGGCTGCATCCAAAGCAGCGTGGCCAGCAGGTCGAGGGAGGGGATTCTCCCCCCTACTCCGCTCTGGTGAGACCCCCCTGGAGCACTGCATCCAGCTCTGGGGTCCCCAACACAAGAATGACATGGACCTGTTGGAGCAGGTCCAGAGGAGGGACACGAAGATGATCCAAGGGCTGGAGCACCTCTCCTATGGAGACAGGCTGAGAGAATTGGGGTTGTTCAGCCTGAAGAAAAGGCTGTGGGGAGACCTTCTTGCAGCCTTTCTATACTTAAAGAGGGCTTATAAGAAACACAAAGACTTTTTACCAAGGCCTGTAGTGACAGGACAAGGGGCAACAGTTTTAAACTGAAAGAGGACAGGGTTAGACTGGACATAAGGAAGAAGTTTTTACGATGAGGGTGGTGAGGCACTGGAACAGGTTGCCCAAAGAGGTGGTCAATGCCCCACCACTGGGAAGTGTTCAAGGCCAGGTTGGATGGGGCTTTGAGCAACCTGGTCTAGTGGAAGGTGTCCCTGCCCATGGCAGGGGGGTTGGAACTAGATGATCTTTATGGTCCCTTCCAACCCAAAACCATTCTATGAGTCAATTCTATGATTTCCCAGAGGAAGCAGCTCTGCCAGCACACTCAGGGCTGGCAAACAGCACTCTGTCCCAGTCTGGGGCCACACACCACCTGAGACAGTGTCCCAAGGCATCCCCTGCATCTCACCCAGCTTCAGAGCCCTTTTGCCGTTACGTTGCTGCAGGTGGGCTCTCTTCACTTTTCTGGGCGCATTCACCCAGATGCTGCAACCTACCCTACAAGCCATTCTCCAGGAGATACAAGCCCAGGCCAGGCATGGTGGGAGTGGAAAAAAGAGGTCAGCATGCTAGGACTGCTCTCCTGGTCTGTCAGGATGACCCTTGGGATGTTTGGTACAAGTCCTCCTCACCTCCCTTTCTGCCTCCTCGTGGTATCGGGCTGTTTCAAGGAGCTCCTGGAGCTGCTTTTGCACAAGGTCTTTGCTGGTGCATGCCCCAAGCGTCGTCCCGATGCATTTATACAGGAAGTTCTGGAAGAGCAAGAGGAACGTTACCACCCCACGAAACCCTGCCAAGCCCTCGCAGGCAGACTGAGCTTGGTCACACACAGATTACTACTCGCAGCACCCTGAAGGCGCGTGCCCTAAAGCTAAAGGTGTAGGACAGAGTCCGGCTGTAAGCAGCTGGGACACTCGGAGCACCAGGGTGCACCGGGACAGAAATCCCATCGCAGAGCAGCGCTCAGTCCAAGGAAGAGCCAACTGCGCTCATCAGAGCCAGGACCAGGTATAACAAAGCCCTTGTTCCCGCCCAGAGAGAAACAAAGTCACCGCGACAGAGGGACAAAGATTTTCCAGTGATGCCTCTACAGCCCCCGGTGACCAGCCAAGCCAGGCTCAGCTCCGACTGCTCCTACATCCCTGCAGAAACACCACAGCCTTCAGCAGCCACCTGCCCGCAGGAGACCTCTTCCATCCTGACCCACCACAGCGAGACCTCCCCTGCCCTCTGCCCTCGCCAGCCTGGAGGTTACCGCTCGCAGCACACCCCTGCACCGGTGCGGTCGAAAACGGGGTCATTTGGTTCCTTCCCTTCTGCACCAGAGCGCGCTCTGCCTGGTTCAGCTCGCTTCTTGCTCAGCTTAATTACAGGCCCGTTCGCAGCAGATGTAACACAAGCTGCAGAGACTGCGAATCGGGTCTGACCAGCACAGGCAGAGCGACACAGCCTGGCCGGGACCTCTCGAGTCAGCGATTTGGCTGTGGGCTGACCAGTATTTCATTTTCAAGCCTGCCTAGCCACCTCGCTAACCTCCTGCTATTTTTTCTTCCTTCCTAACACCCCTTTCCCAGCGCCAAGCTGTTGGCAGAAGGATGCTTTCAGAAGGCATCGAGGGCTGGACTGGCTCTGCCCCTGCTAACACGCCGCGGCAGGACGGGCACTGCCAGCCCGTCGATCCCCCCGCCCCGATCACCTTCTCCAGCGGGAAGCCGTTGTAGCTGTTCAGCTGCCTGCTCATCTCCGTGACAAAATGGCAAATCCATGTGTTGTCAGAAACGGCCGCCAGTGTCTCCTGGAGGAACTGCGGGAGGAAGAGCCGTCAGCCGCAGGCGTCCTAACAAACCCACTCCTAGCTAAGCGAGGAGCCCCAGCCAGGAGGGGTGAGAGCAATGCAATAAATAAAGCATGTGGGGGCTTGTGTCAGACCTACCCAGACCCTCGTCTGCACCAAGCGAGCACGCACCCCCTGGATCACCACGGCCCTTCGGAAGGCAGGCTGCCCACCCCAGGGAAGATCCTGCCAGCACAGGGCCATTGCCCACCCGTTGCCCACCCCCCTCCAGAAATGTGCCTTTTTCCTCAAGGGTCAGGTCTCTTCCAAGATAAACTGCACCCAAGTAATGCAGCCATCATCAGAGGAACAGGATGAGTCCTGCCCAATTTTAATTGCTTCTCCATGCCCTATTTTAAGGCTCTCCAATTAAGTGGGGAGACACTCCTGGGACTGCTGTTCCCTGACCCACCAGCAAGCCTGAAAGCTCAGTTTTAACTTTTCCTGCAGGAACTGCAAGTCACCCTCTACGCTGACCTGCATCTCCGCTTCCGAAGCGGCACGACCCGGCAGCGTGACAACGAGTGACCATCTCTGCCACCATGGTCAGGGTGGGCGAGGGTGAATATCTGCCTCTGCAGACCCAGCCCATGCTGCTGTCCTGCACGCGAAGCCCTGGCAGGCCCAGCCGAGGGGAGCTCTGGAGTTGGTTGCCACTTGCCCTCCCACCGCCCCATTGCCTCCCCGGCACAGGGACCCTTACCAGCAGCAGCTTCTCTTCCCACTCCTTCTGGGACAGGGACTTCTCCGTGTTCTCTAGGAGAAAGCACATTTTTACACTCATTTCTCATCCTCACTGTATGTCACGCAGCAGGGGCAGACCATTCTTCAAATGTTGTGTGTCCTGTACTTGACACAAAGGCGCTCCTGGTAGGAATTAGTGGCACCAGGGTGATTAAAGTCCTTATTAAAATAGGAAATGGCACTTCTTCAGAGAGCTTCAATGTACCGAGGGTCATCAGGCTCGTGGGCAGTACCCCACCCTATTCTTGGACACCCCCACGTGTCCAGGCACACGCAATCCAGTTTGGAGAAAGTGACTCCAGCAGAGAGTTTCTCCCGAGCAGAAGCCCCTTCCTACCTTCTATGTGCTCCACTAAGAGAGGGACCTTCTTGCTCCACAGCTGGTCCAGCGTGGGGTGGACGCTGTAATGCAATACGTTGAGCAGACGCAGGGCAGCCGTCCCCCGGCAGTCTCCTATGTACGGCTGCGACGATACAACCTGAAAGGTTGGGGATGGAAGAAAGGGTGTTAGGGCAGAGAAAGTAATCTCCAGGTTGCGAGTCAGAAAACATGAGACAAAACACAGGAATTGCAATACTGGGAAGCGACTGATCACTACACCTCAATGAAACTACAGCTTCCTCCTTTTGCTCTAGCTGTTGATAGAGAAATGTTGTCAGGAGAGAATGTCTCTCCATACCCTGGATTCATCCCTGGGCTAAGGGGAGCAAACCCCAGCCTCCCCAGGGCTGAGGAACAGATCCTCAAAGCCGTGTGAGAACAGCTGGAGATCTGCACTGCAGCACACCCCACTTACGCGGCTCTGGGTGTCTAAGAGGGAGTCTGAGCTTTCACAACCCACACGGAGACGTTCCTGTGTGCCAGGGGGATGGGGCTGCACCCCACCCAAGAGGTGCACGACGGTTCTGGATACGGGCACCTCTGCCTGGAGCAGCAGGGCAAAACGGGGCATTCACCCTGCCTGTTTGCTGGGGCAGGCTCGGTGCAGGCTCCTCTTAGTCCACCTGGGACAGGGGAGGGAAGGGTGCTTTCTTCGGATGTGCCGGTAACCAGAGAAAGGAAGAGCTCTGCCTCCAGGCCACTCACCAGCAGTCTCGTCGTTAGAGCATAGGGTGAAGGAAGATTTGCTACAAACAGAAGGAAAAAAAAGCATAAGACAGCACCTCCCACCAAGCGCCCACGAAGCAAGCCAGCGACTTGCAAACGAGTCCCAAGCTTGTGCACCCCAGCGTCTGCCGGGGGAGGCCGGTACTGACCATTCAGGTCGTAACGGATAAGGGATGCGTTTTCTCCCTCCTCTTGCTTCTTCATGGCCAAATACATGAGGCTTTTGCAGAGCGGGGTCAGGGCATTGGTGAACTGTATCGGGGTCACAAATTCCAGGAGATACGGCCACAAAACCTGCCGGGAGAAAGGGAGCATAGCACTCGTCCTGCCTGCTGGTGCAGGGCAGCTGGCAAGAGCCCAACTGCGGGATGGAGACCCTGCACCAGAGGACGGGACCGAGAGGGAGAGGAGGGGGAGGATGCCAGGTCAAAGGCCTTTTGCTGATGGGGAAAATCCCTGAGTCCCTGAGCAAGAGCACTGGCTAAGGGAAGGGAGACGTCTCCGCTGCCTGTATTCTACTCCAGCAGCACTGAAGCTCCAGCCCGAGGGTGTTCCCTTACATAGAATCACAGAATGGTCTGGGTTGGAAGGGACCTTCAAAGACCATCTAGTCCAACCCCCCTGCAATGAGCAGGGACATCTTCAACTGGATCAGGTTGCTCAGAGCCCCGTCCAACTTGGCCTTGAATGTTTCTAGGGATGGGTCATCGACCACCTCTCTGGACAACCTGTTCAGTGTTTCACCACCCTCAGCGTAAAAAAATTCTTCCTTAGATCTAGTCTGAATCTGCCCTTTCAGTTTAAAACCCTTACCCCTTGTCCTATTGCTGCAGGCCTTGGTAAAATGTCTGTCCCCATCTTTCTTATAAGCCCCCTATTAAGTATAGAAAGGCTGCAATAAGGTCTCCCTGGAGCCTTCTCTTCTCCAGGCTGAACAACCCCAACTCTCTCAGCCTTTCCTCACAGCAGAGGTGTTCCAGCCCTCTGATCGTCTTTGTGGCCCTGCTCTGGACTCACTCCAACAGGTTTACGTCTTTCTTGAACTGAGGACTTACAGCACCACTGCCTTGCTCCAGCCTTAAAGAAGCCTGCGGGGAGGATACACACGGGTCCTTGGGAGGACAGCTTCCCAACCCAAACCTCTTCCCTGCTCCCAGAGGGATGGGAATAGTGGCAATAGCTCCTACAAGGGTTGGGAGCGGTGACGACCCGTTCCGCCTGGCAGACGGGCCATCCTGCATGTCGCATGGGTCGTGCGACCTGCGCCGAGAGCAGCGCAGGACCCCCAGCGCACGGTGCATGCACGGTGGCTCTGGGGCCAGCACTGACCACCCCAGAGGCAGACTGCTGTGCACACTCACGTTGTTCATCCTGTCAACAGTCGTGCTAAGGAGAAAGAGGGTATTGACGCTGATGCTCTGGACGCTGTCACTAGTGAGGTCATCGGCATCCGGCGGCTGCTTTTTGGGTTGCTGGAAGAGAGGGAAAGCGCAGGTCAGCACGCATGCTGCGG
The DNA here is from genome assembly GCF_026419915.1 of Harpia harpyja. Lineage (NCBI taxonomy): Eukaryota > Metazoa > Chordata > Aves > Accipitriformes > Accipitridae > Harpia > Harpia harpyja. Next base: position 79,212,737 of record NC_068944.1, read on the forward strand.
CAGGGCTGGCAGCCAGAGGCAGTGGGGAGCAGCTCTGGGTGACTGCCTCGCCAAACACGCTTCCCAAGCCATCGAGATGGCACGCCTGGCAAACAGTGTGCTGGAAGGAATGGACAGAACCCAAGCACCTCCTGGTTCGTGGCCCATCTCGAGCACACGCTCCAGCTCTACCCATGGAGCTCAGAGGGGGCTGCGGAGCTCCTGCAGCCCAAACCATCGCCCCTGCTCCACTTTGAGGGGCAAAGGGATGAGCCCAAGGGTGCTTTTAGTCATGCCAATGTCTCTGCACATGGCTACATGGGGGGGTAGGAGGGGGCTGCGCTGGCAGGACCTCCACCGTGTACTGGCTGGCATCCTTTGGATGCAGGGACAGCTGTCCCAATGGCATCTCTCCCGCTCCTGAGGTTTGTCCCCGCTCCTCCTTGCTCCAGAGGCAGGAACAACAACACGTCATCGGGGGAAAGATGGGGAGGAAGCTGCAGCGCTGCTGCGTGAGGGCTGAGGCGGTGGGGACGGCAAGGGGAACATCCTGAGGGTCTGAGGCAGGGAGCCTGCACGGGGACAGAACTGTGGGGCTATAGTTGGTTCGGATGCTTTGGTCCTAGAGCAAGGGCTGCCCTGGGGAGGGTTCAGGGTCGAGAGGCCACAGGCGAAGCGAAGCAAAGCACGCAGGCTTCCGCCAGCTGCACGGCTCTGCTGAGGACAGCGGGGGCCAGAGGCTGGATGGGAGAGCTCTACAGGCTGCGCTGCACAGCCACAGACCTGGGTACTGGGCTGTCTCCACCACGGGTCTGCCTAAATTGGTGCTGCAGGGAGCCAGAGGTGTGCACAGTCCCACCTGGGTACCTTCCTTTAGGAGTTTTACCCCACCTGGATGTGCTTACCGCATCTGAGGGAAGGGCGCACTGGCGGACGAGGAATTCCATCATCGCTTCCCCGCCGGGCTGCTCCAGGTAGCCGTGGTGAGCCATGGCGCTGATCACCTGCACCACAGCCCGCTTCACCTGCGCGGGCAGAGCAGCGGCACCAGCATCGGTGCGGGGCGGAGGGGAGAAGCTGCAAGCAGGGGGGTTTCTGCCTGCTGCAGGGTCCTCCTCGCAGCTGCCCTTCACCACCTCCTCCTTGGTAGTGGGGAACATTATTACGGGTCCTACACAGCCCTTCAACTGGGTTTGGGCTCTGCCAGCAAGCAACCGGGTACCGCACAGGACAACGGGGTCAGCTGCCTGCTGCTCACGTCTGTGGGGTTGTCCGGAGGGGACTGGACAGGAGCCCACGGCCACACCACCTACCGCACACGGTTACGTCCGGCAAAGCAAAGTTTGTGTTTTGCAAACAGGACGCACCCTGAGATCGCGTGAGCTGAGTCACCGGCAGCCCGGTGGCTCCTGGCAGGGCCGTGAGTTTTGTTCGCACGCAGAGCTGCAGGCAGGACCACGCTTCACATACTCCCTGCTAGGCAGGGCTGCCTACACTCAGACGTGCTCTTTGCACAGGGCACAGATGGAAAACAAGTCCCCGTGTGCTCCCCTGTTACTGGGGGGGGGGGGGGGCATCTTCTGGCCATGTTGGCAGAACTGCCAAAACCCCAGCCAGGAGAGAGATGAGCAACAGGAGGAGGCAGCGGAGGACAGCCGGGCTGGCAGAGGCAGGGGGCACGGCTGTGCAGGGCCCCAGAAATAAACCCCCACCCCTGAAGTACCCCGTGGAAGAGCAGCTCAGCTTACCTTATTGTTGCTGTCTTGCAGAGGAAGTTTCATAGACGAAAGAATAAAGGGCTTTTTAATCTCCATTTGAGAGGCTGAAACAAAGAAGACGGACTCTGAAGCTCAGGGATGCTCTTGAGCTGCCAAGGACAGAGCTGCTGACCCCAAACATCCCCTTTCGCCAACAGGGAGGGCTTTGTCCCTCGCCCCCTTCCCAGCTGGCCAGGCCACCACACTGGCTTCCTTCTTCCTTGACCCTGCAGCCAAGGATGGGCTCACCTCCTCATCCCACTCATCCCAGGTCCCAGCAGGGGAACAAGGGGACTCATGGAAAAGGACCCATCGGAGGAAGGAGAAAGCCTTCCTGGAGCCCCTCCACACCTTCCCGCTTCGAGACGCCGACAGGGATCGCAGCCGGCCGGGTGGCAGCCGCCCCGGTACTCACGGGCGCTGTTGATGATTTGCCTCATGATGAGGAGCGTCCCCACGCGGGTCCTCTCGTTGCTGCTCTCCAGCTTCGGGAGGAGGAAGGCCAGCACGCGGTCAGGGAACGAGCAGGCTGCGGGAACCAAACCAACCGTCACGGACACGCGTCGCGCTGGCGCACAGCCTAAAAATCTGCGATACGGGCACTGCGTCCCCGACGTGGAGCCATCCCATCCCACGTATCCCTACGTGCGATGGGGGGCTGCGTGCCGGCTACACGCAGAAGGGCTTTGCCCGCTGCATCAAATGGCGTGTGGTTCGGAAAGCACCGCTCCTCCTCTCCTGGCCAGGCAGCTCCCCGGGGAAGCAGCCTGCTGCCATGCCACCCCGTGAGCCAGGCTAACCGGCCCATCCTGCTCTTCACATCCAGATCTGAGCTTTTCTCCGGCGCTTTCAGCACATTTCCTGCGCTCTCTAGGGAGCTGAAGGAGTTTAAATTATACCTTCCAACAAGTGCTGCTCCGTCTGTCAAAACATTTTGATTGTTAAAAATAAAACCAGTCTATGGATGCTGAAATTGGAGCAACACTCGTGGGCATTCGAGAGGCGTGTTTGGGGAGGGATGGGCTGCTCCGAGGCAGGGTAGCCTGAAGATTGCTCAGGCAAAGGCAGCTCAGCTGCAGGTTTGCCTTCATGAACGCTAGCAAGAAAGGGACATCACCCGTGACTCAGCAGCAGCTTGTCACACCACTGCTCTTTTTCTGGCAATTGCACACACTTCTGTCTGTGCCACAGCCATTTGGTGAGGAGAGCCAAAATTGGGGGAGGCAGGGCTCCAGCCACGGAGCTCCACGCGCAGGCTGGGAACATGTAAGCTGTAAGTCAGCCCGCATCTCCTGCTCAGTCCAACCATAGGGGACCTGCTGTGCTCCGAACGTTTGCAGTAACCCGGGATAACAACTGCATTAGCTGTACACAAGATACAGCAACAAGGAGTACGGATGAGCAGGGTACCCCCAAAGTCAAACTACATCTACTGCCCCTGACCACAGGCGGGGCATGCTGCAGAATCTGGCTCCTGGAGAGGTCTCAGTGGGCTGGGACAGCTCAAAAGGCTCTGAAGAAACCTTTGAAACCGAGCCAGGCACTTTTGGGAAGGTCCCTGGAAGGGGATGATCAGGCCTGAGCCAGCAGTGAGCTCCAGGGGAGCGGAGGTGGCCCCGTGCTCTTCCTCAAAGAGCTCCAGCTAGAGATGCTCTCCCTGGACGCCAGCCTTTAGGGACACGCAAAGCTACTGCCTTCCGCAAGCCTGAAGCCATGGGCTAGAGCCAGGATGGAAACTACCACCCTCCCCTCCCTCCCATCTCCCCACACGGCTAAGAGCTGCCCACGATATCTCCCAGCTGAGACCAGGGGGAACAAACCCCTCCGTTCAGCGCACACAACTCCTTGGAGAGGACCACGAAACACCAAGAAAAACACCAGCCACGGTGAAGCACAGCTGCACCGCTCCAAGGGCTTTGACCTGCAGGCGCAGCAGGCTTTGGGACAGCCACGCCACGTCATCGCTTACCCAGGACAGTGAAGCATCGAAGAACCTCAGTGTGATTTTTAACAGTCAGGGGAACAGATGGATCTGCAGGAGCACAAATCTGTTGGAGAAACAGCTGCGGTCAGGGACGTTACCTGGAACAGGCGCCGGCAGGCTGCAGCCCCAGCCCTGGAGAGGCAAAGCCGTGCGTGGTGCTGAGATTCGGGGCAGACAAAGCCCTGGGCTGGTGGGTGACAGCATCCCACGACATGGATGCCCAGAGCGGTGCTTTCTGCCCGCTGCTGGCCGAGCAGAGCTCTGCCTGTGCTCGCAGCAGGTTAAGTCATCTCAGGGACACCACTTGGGAATGAGGTGCCTGCTCAGGAGCTGCGGGACCTTCCTTGTTTAAATGTGCCCCACCACCCAGGTGAGACCACTGGCCATCTCCTCTGGAACCTCTTCAAAATGAGTCAACCCTTCTGGGTGCCATTAAAATAATTCAGGCTCTTAATTCAATTTACACTGCAGCAAGGACAACGTGCGCCTTCTTATTCTGGTCTGCCAAAAAGACACTTTGGTCTGCAACTGAGCCAGAGCTGCTGTCTGAGGCCGGCCACATCTCACAGCCCCAGAGCTGCCCCTCTGCAGCCACGAGCAGCTTTTGCCTGTCAAAGCCCATCATCAAGAAGCAGTTCCTACAAATGGCACCGTTATCGCATTCAGTTGTTATGCATTGCTTTGGTAAAGTCTGTATTTTAAACGACAGCCTTTCTGCCAGACACTTCCAGGACTCACAGTCATTTAAGTATTAAAAAAAAACGTTCAGACTTGTTTTAAGCCCTGAGAGCACGATTTTAAGAGTTCAGTAATAGAACAGACCTCACACCCCTACAGCCGAAGAATGGCTGAGGAGGAGTCCACACTCAGCAGCCTGAGAAGGGCTCCTGCACGCTGCTGCGCGGTTATTGCTCCGTGACGAGTCAGTGCCTTCGCTTATTCTCAGAGAGCAAACTTTTTAAAAGGTCCATTGATTTTGAGGTGTTTGTTTTCAATCTGCTGCGTAACTGTGCAGCCAGAGCTGCTCTCACTTCAGACAATATGACTGTGCATATGACTCCTTCAATAGATCAGACACCAGAGCCCGAGAGCTGGCAACACCACTGGTGAGCGGCAGAGAAGCCGAGAGCCTCAGAGGGGCACGGCCAGGGGACAGAAAAGCCGAGCAGGCTGCATGCCCCCATCTCAAGCGGATCCAGGGGAAGGCTTGAGCCCTGCAGACCAAGCTTACAGCCAGGCTCCAGTGTTACACCTCGCAAGAAGCCCACTTTCCTAACCCAGCACCCTCCTGAGGGCAGCCGGTCCCTGCCCAGCCCTTACCTGGGGGTGCAGGGTGCCCAGGAGAGAGTCCAGCTGCACATCAAGGCTGCGGCTGCCAATGTTGACAGAAGCTTCCAGGATCTGGCAGAGGCTCTGCTCAGCAAGAGACCAGGTTGCAGTTAGCATCAGGAAAACGCTTGGGCTCCAGAGGAGGACAGAGGATCGTGACCCCCGTGCTATGCCAGCCCAAGGCGGGGGACTGCAGGCGAGAGCAGTGATCACGAACCCACCACGGCGGCAGCGAGCAGCATAATCCATCTTCCACGGGGGGACACAGCTCAGGCGTTCCCGAGAGCTGCCTCTTCCCCCGATGCCGTGGCAGGCAGCCACGAAGAGACACGCTGGCCGCTGCGAGCCACGGCTGGGTGCGTGGTGAGAACCGGGCACACGGCAGGGTGCCCAGAGATGGCAGCAGAGGTGGGCTGCAGCCCACTCCATCCTCCCAGATCGCTGGGCACAACCACCTGAGGCTGGGGCTCAGTAGCAAGAGGGATCACAACGCAGGGAAAGGGAATCTTGTGTGGAAAAGGCACCCGCAGCCCAGTCCACCCGGGTGGAGGCATGGCACGAGCTGCGTGACACCATCGGTAAGGTAAGGACTAAGATGGTTTTGCTGCTGCTGTTTTCCCACGAGACTGCACGCTGCTCTCTGGGACGGGCAGAGCTGCTGCTCAGCGTCCCTCCGGCACCGCTGAACCACAGCCCAACCCGTGGCAGCGGGCAGAGGTACGCTACCCACCCTACGCCCCAGCAAAGCTCCCGGTCAATAGGGTTGGGGATGAGTCCTCGGCCAGCAACACCAGCACTCAGAGCTGCTTACCTTGGATATGTAGAAGGCCTCCGTGTGCTTCTTGTAGAGGGCGAGGATGCCTGGAATCAGCTTAGGGAGCTGCTCCTCCAGCTTTTCGCTGGGCATCAGGTAACTCATAGGTCCCATAGCCTCCACCACGGCCAGCCTCAGCTGCAGGGAGAGATCGTGCGTTAATAGTGCGGCCAAACCCTGGACGGAGTGGCCTGCCACGGCATTGCTCCGCTGCTACGGAGCTGCTCTTCCTGATGCTTCTAGGAGCCTCTGAGCAGAGGCAGGGAGAGTAATTCACCTGGCTTTGCCAGTCTAAGCACAAGGGGTGCTCAGCAGAGAAGGGGGGATGTCTAAATAAGTCAGAAATGCCTGCAGGGGACAAAACCTGGCCGGCCATCTCCCAGCTGTGGCGTATGCCCTGACTGTCCCCCAAAGGGCTGCAGAAGCACCCCATCCTCTGCTTTCCAGCAATGGGGAGCAAGGGACCCATTCCGCATGCATCACATATGGGACACGAGGACAGAGGGAACCGAGCAGAGCTGCAGGGCACAAGGAGAAAAGCATCCAGCCCTAAATAGGAGCCGGGGGCTTGCTCTTCTGGGGGCCACGTCCTTACAAAAGAGCAGAGCTGAGATCCTGCAAGGCCAATGTCAGACTAAGAGCCCCCGACTCCGCACCCAGGGAGGTCCCACCGTGCCCCACGTCCCCCCACCTTGGCTTCCCGGTGCTGCAGCCAGCTGTTGAAAAGCACTTCGTACGCACTGAAGATCTCATTTGAGAAGGTGTCCTTCCTGACCGTGGGGTCCGGGGCCTTGTCCAAGTTTGCCAAGTACTCCTGGATGCTCTCACTGAAGTGCTGCAAAGCTAAGGAGACAGATCGCGCAGTTAGATTTTCCAGGCGTACAAGACGGTGTTTGTTCTAGCCCCTCCAGAAAGCAGATGGTTGACGTGCTGTTTTACTGGGCAGCATCTCAAGGGATAGCAGATGCACCAGGACTCTCCCTGGCAGGCTGAGAGACTTCCCAAGAGGTGCCCTGGCTACGAGGGTTCCTGGCAGGCAGCCACACCAGAGATACAGGCTGCTTTATGCTTCCTGGGCCAGGGCTGATATAACCAACTCCGGAGACCCAACTTCACTGACCCACAGGAGCCTGGACTTGCCACATGGGTTATTTCTACGCATTCGTTAGCAGCGAGGGCGGCCAAGCCCTATTACAGCCTCGCAGCCACAGGCAAGCCAGAGCGCCGCGCCTCAACAAGTTTGTCTGGTCCCTGGGCCAGCAAGCACTGCATGTGAGCACATGTTGTTTTTCCTCTTGTGAATTGGACCGGTGACAAGAGCACGTTTACGTAAAGGCACGCATCCTGGCTCAGATGCAAGGCTCAGCTAGAGACCACTGACTGCAGGGGATACCCATCTTCCATCTCCCCCCTGAGGAAGCTTTTGCCACGGCTTTACGGGTTCCCCAAAGCTTTACAGAGTTCCTGGGGCAGCTGAGGGATCACCTAACACCAGGAGCAGGTCTCAGCTGACATCTCCCGAGGGCTCCAAACACCCCCCTAGTTTTACTTTGGAAGTTATCCAACAGTGGAGCACACCAAAAAGGCTCCCATCCTCAGGAGCTCCTGTGCAGGACGTTGCTCCAGATGATCAGCACAAACCTCTCCAGACTGAGCCCCATCCAACCCACAGCCCCAACTGGACGTCTGCCCGTCCCTCAGCTCCTTCCAGCCCTGTCCCTGGGACCCCCAGGCACCGGAGCACACCTGCACGGACCCTGCTCTCCCTCCACGTGCTGCTGGGGGCACGCATGTGCTCCCTGCCTTAATCCACTAATGCCCAGCGAGGCTCTTCCAGCTTCCTCGCCCTTTGCTGGCCGTTTCCTAACGAAGGAAGCAGCCTGGGGCTTGCAGAGCTGTGCTGCCGACCCGGCTGGGTCCAGAGCCCTGGCTGCCAGCATCACCACGGGCCACCGACGACCAGAGTGGGACCTGTGAGGGGTGACGCTGAGGCACAGGGGAGAGGAGAAGGATCACGGCCTGCTCAGGAATGGACGCACCTCACCTGGCCCAAGCCCTGGCTCAAGCAGGGACATCGGGAGCAGCCTGCCCGGGACGAGCTCATCGGCCCCTCTCCTGCTACAGAAGGACAGCTCCTGCGGATGATCCTACAGCAGCACTCCAGGGAAGGGACCGCTGCACCCATGGGATACCCACGGGACTGAGCCGTCCCTCCCCAGGCACGGCAGCCCCGCTCCTGCCACAAAGTTTCTGAGCAGGAGCCTGCTCAGCTCCTCCGGGGAAGGAGACCTTACACGCCACGTCCCACACTAAATGGGGCAAAGAAAAAAGCCCCACAACGCCCTGGTACCCCAGGGAGGAGGTTTCCCCACAGTAAGATAGCAGAAGATGGGAGGCCGAAGGAAACAAGCGGCTGGCCCCATGTTGCAGCAAGATGTGATGGAGGAGCGCAGCGTTTCTGGCACAGCGACCGCCTGGTGCGGTCCGCCGGGTGCCCATGCTATCCGCTGGGGACTCCGGAGCCCGGTTGTGCCTGAGCCCTCACGCCCATGGGACAGAGAGTCTGACATGGCCCCCCGAGAACGCAAGATGACTCAAGGGCACGCCAGCTCTCCGGGTCCCCACGCCGAGCACAAGATCGATGCACCCACGTTATCGCACCCAGAGGAGGAAGCAGATTCCCGCAGGAGGAGGAAGAGGAGGAGAGGGGGCTCCCGAGGAAAGAGCCTGGGACCCTGCCAGCACCACACACGGAGGTTGACGCGGCAGGGGTTGCACAGCCTCCGCTCCCTCCTCGCCTACGGCAGATGTTTATTTTCAACCCGGTAGGATCAGAGATGCTGAGTCACTCCGCGACCTCGTACCAAAGCCAGATCATTTCAATCACATGCCTCCTCACCCTCCCTCCTGCGACCCAGCCGGCGGCACGCAAGAAAGGAGTACTGCAAGTACTGCCCTGTCTGCTGGAAGAGATCATCATCACCCTCCAGGCTGAGCCCTGGTCTTCTGCTGGGGGTCAGGAACCCCCCAACCTGCTCCCCACGGCTCAGACAGATGGGAAGGGCTCAGAGGGGACATCCCTGTGCCGCAGGGAAGACGGACCACCAGCAGAAGGGTCCAGCGCTGCAAAGCAGAGCTCACACTGCCAGGAAAGCACCTACAGCGGGGCAGGTCTGGCTGCTCTTTGGGCAGAAACTGAATTCCCACCGATACCAACCTCGGAGGGGTCAGGAAAGTCCCCAGCTCACCTTCATCACACCCAGCACCTTTCTGGAGCAGGGAACAAAATCTAGACCCCATCTAGACTCCACTTTCACTCCATCTTCAGGCTGGAGTCAAAACACCCTTGCTTAGGTTGAGCCCTCCTGAAGTTCCTGTGAGAGGTTTGTCTTGACAAAAGTGAACATCTCTAGCCAAAAACGTCACCTAGAAGTCCTCCCCCAGCTTAAAGCCAGGTGGATGCGAGGGCAACAGGCAATATTACGGTTGGCTTTACTTTTTTTTTGGTTTGTTTTTTTTTTTTAAAAAAAGCTTGTAGCCAGGAGCCTGGGGCAATTCCTACTCCAGCCAGCAAGGTTTTAGGACACAGCCGGGAAGCTCATTCCCTTCCCTACAGCGGGGCCGCCGAGGGCAGCACCACTCCCAAGTCAGAAAGTGGTACCTTGCTGGCTCCTCTAGAGCGGTAAAGCCAGCATCACATCCTCGCATCCACCTCTCCATCCCCACATTCAGCCCAGATCAAGCTCCATGTAACTATCCTGTAGCCTGGTACCTCCCTGCCACTGTCCCTCTGCACTGGACCACTCTGGAACAGCAAAACCACCCTGAAAAGATCTGCCTGTCTTGCATGGTTGTGCTGACTCCAGAGTTACCTAATCTGCCTTTCAGATATTGAAAACTTTGGCAAAAAAAATTATACAGAAACCATACGGAGCCAGAAATCCAGCACGCCCGCAGGCAACGTCTTCTGAGTTTTGCAGGCAGCTGAACCCCGCTGGCAGCAGGCAGCTACCGGAGATGGGACATCCCCTCCTGGCAGCCTAATATCCACACCATGGCCTCCTCACGCTTTTGGGAAGGTCTGGGGAGGCACACCTGCCTATACTCAAGCCCTCAGCCCAGGTTTTCGCACGCTCCGAAGTCTGCGGCGGACAGGAGCGGTGGCGAGGGGCTGACCATGGGCAGGCAGGGATTTTGGGATCAGGGCAGGACCTGCTCCTGACCTGCACTGGACTCCTTAAAGACGCTCATCCGCCTGTGCTCCCCAGCACTGGCAACGCTTTAGAGACTTCATGTGCTTTAGGATGCGATTAAGAGGTTGCAAGTATGCTGCAAGAGCAACGAATTGACCATGCCTCGGCAGCAGCAGCTACACAGTCGTTTTGGGAGGAACACGTGTGGAGCCGGGACGTCACGTTTCTCGGGACCAAGCAGGGAGAGTAGGGAGCAGAAAGCCAAAAGAAGGGATTGCTGGAAGTGATGAAGGAGGAAGAGCAGCTGATGGCAGAAGGCTGCTCTGGGAAGAGCCACCCAAACCTCAGAACTGAGTTTTACCAGCCCCACGGGCCATGCTGGTCCTCCCCACCATGCCCGAGCAGAAGGATTCCTTTCTCCACAGGGCCAGGCACCGCTGATAAGCCGTCTCGGACAGGAATAGCAGCAGACCTCCCGTCTATAAACACATAGCCCGCTATCTGCAGTCACCCACAGCCAGCCTAAACTACCTGAGCTGCCAACACCAACAATCTCCGTGGCTAAACCAGCTCAGGGGTTTGGTTGTACTTGATTCACAGATTGCCTGACCTTGGCTTTGACTTTCTGAGAACACACCTGGACAGAAACAGCTTGAGAGCTGCACGTTCTTGCTTTGAGCTCAACATAATAGAACAAGAGCTCTTAAGTTGAAGCAGACCTTCAAGTCTGACAGTGTAAGACTGTTACTGGACTGCAGCGGATCCCAGTGACGAGTTCAGACACAAACCTCATTGTTTCCAGGAGAAAAAGATGCTGCTGAACATAGTCCTACATCCATCCCTGCAGTTTACAGGGCTGCTCGGGTGGCTCCCACTCATCCCATTCATTCCTCGACACACAGAGCCACATCAGCATTCCCAGGCCTTGGATGCAAGTATCAGCAAGAGATAAGAGCGACTGCACCAGTGGTGTGCTCCAGCAGCTCCCGTGGTATCTGTTAGAGCCCTTGAACCTGTGCTCCCCCAGACCACCTTTTATTTTTGCCCAGCTATGGAAAGAAAACCACAAATCCTGAGGATCCTCTGCTGGATATTAACAAGGCTGTCATGTCATGCCCGCTGAGGGCTGCGGACCGAGGTGCAGACGCTACCGCCCCCACACTCAGGAGAACATCTCACTGGTGAACAAACACAAAGCAACTTGGACCAGGAGCCAACCGCAACGGGCCACCGTGTCCAGCCGAAGGTGGATTAGCTCCGGCTAGAGACCGAGGGACGACCAAGTAGGCTGTTTGCCAGCTGTGTCACTGCTGGTATTTCCACGTCAAATCCTGCTGAACAAGCGGCAGCTTTCAGCAAGCCCAGGGCTGGAAGAAGGCGTCACGAGAAGAAAGCCCCGTGACATCCTGCCAGCCCACCAAAAGTGTCACATCCTGAAACCGGCTTCTGAGAATTACAGAATTGACTTGCACGAGAGCTGGCCTGGCACCGTTGCTGCATCCCAGCCTCCCCACAACTCCTATCAGGGCCAACGCTTGCGCTGTTGCAAGGTGCCAGATTCATGGTCTTAATAAAGGGACAGTCTGGTTTATGAGAGGGTCTTAGGTAACACATCCCTCCCTCCTTCCACGTCCCACTGGGCCGGTCACCTCGACCTGAGTCAGGACAGCTCTGGCTTATCTGTGTGCTCTTTGCCAGAGGAGAAAGCAAAAGGCACCAGTACTCACTGGGCTACGAAATGGGAGTGACAGGGATGAGACAGGAGATGGAGAAGACTTTTGCTGCATCCCAGTGACCTAGAGCGGACAGCTATCCATCCCTGCCCAGAGCCAGCCAGGTCCCTGCTCCCGGACATTCAGGAAAGGTCCATCCGAGCCACCTCTCCAGCCCCCATCCACAGTTCCTCCTTTTCCAGGGAAAGGAAAAAGCCTCCCACAACACATCTAAAAATCACTGCAGTCTCAGAAGATCCAGAAAAATCTTACCGTAGCAGAAGACAGACTTCATGTGGTCCTGTTTGGCCATTCCCAGCATGGGCAGCATCGTCCCGAGGATGGAGTTGAGAAAAGGCACCATTCCAAACACTGGGAAGGAAGCAGGAGAGGCTCACTTGCAGCAAACACACAAGTGCTGCTCTGCAGCTGCCCCAGCCTACGCAGGACGCAGATCCAGCAGGACTGCACGGGCAGCCAAAGAAACCCAGCTCGCCGCAGCCAGGAGCCTGATTTTGCCACACAAGAGATGCCAACAGCCCCAGCACACAGCAGAGTCGGCTCTACTGCAGCGGCAGCTCACACCCCTGAAATTCACAACTGCTTCTCAAAGTCGGTGAGCTATGGGCTACGTCCCACCTGCTGCTGGCATCAGCGAATCTTTCTGCAGCCAGACTTCTTTTCAGAAGTCCCGTCCTAGAATTATCATTTTTAAACTTGGTCTTTCTGGGCTGGCTAGAGACAAGAGCCCAGCAGGGAATTCTCTAAGGACGAGGGCCAGGCAGCTCCAATTCCCGCTGCTTTTAAGCAGCAGCCATTTTAAAGAGCTCAGCTGAGCTGTGAACCCGAGCTGCACTGGATTTCTAAGTTCAGGGCACTTTTACAGGGACTCAGCTCCTCTGCACTCTGGGCATTGCCAGGCACATGCCAGGTGCCCCCTCTCCTCCCCAGGGCTCCAGCAACCTCTGCCCAGCTGGACAGAGAGCATCGCATCCCTCCACCCCCATGAGGAACGCTTCCTCCAGCTACTGCAGGGACACACGGACAAGTACCAGCACCCCAGGGCAGAGCCGAGGCCTCCACCGTGGCTTTTCCCTTTTCCCCAGGGCACCGAGCGGAGCTCCCCCGCTTCCAGAGCCACAGGGAGAGCGGCACGGTATCAGGAGCTCTGCTCTGGCTGCTGCAAGATGAGCCAAGACAGCTGACGCTGCCCACTCGTGCTCCCCCGTGACCCTTAGATGAGGGACTGCCCTCAGCTCCCCATCTCAGCGCTGGCGATGGAGTCCCAGCAGCTCCCTGTGAAGACCAGCCAAGAAGAGAGCAGGGTTTTCCAAATCTCCTCCCAATGCCAGCTTCCCGCAGCACTGGCCTTCCTCTTCTTGTGCCCCATCTCTTCTGAAGAGAAGGGGAATAAAGGACACCACAAGGAAGTCATTCACATTGACAGCACTGCTCCTTGCCATACTGGCGTTCACTGGTTTTTTTTTCAGTGCATTTCTTCACCAAGTCATTTTGCAAATGAGCATTGAGTGCATTGAGCAAACACCTCAATTGTTCAGCAGCATCAAGTCTAAGCTGTAAGATCCCGAGAAGTTTGTTTTGAAGCACGCTGGCTGGCTTAGCACACGCGACGCCGCGGAGGTGCCCCACCACAGAGCCGTTCGGGTACAGCGTGAACTACGACACCCGAAGCACACAACCCTTCCACGGGTCTTTCCAATGCAGAGCAGCAGCCGCACACAGAGGCAGCAGGTTGCCAACTCACCGTTCGACACAGAGAGGTTTGCAAATGTCTGCATGACGAAGTAGTGCGGCAGGATCCCCGGCTGAAATTTGGTGAGCACCTCCTCCATCACCTTGTTGATGAAGCGCTGCCCCACCGCAACAAGGACGTTGCTCGCGGCTTGCTGCCAGTCCCGGATCACCTCCTGGCACGGACGGAGGAAACCACATCAGAACAGACACCGCGTCAGAAACGTGGCCTCCCCAGGAGTCTGCTTCTGCCTCATTTAAATGCCATGCGTCACGCCTAGCTCCAAACACCGTGGGGAATTGCACAGGGCGGGCTAAACAACAGGCTCAAGATTCAGACATGATCTTTTCCCCACATGGACCTGCAGCCTCTCAAGGCACTGCCTCCTTCCTGCTCTAATACCCACCTGCCTGCCCAGGTCCTTTTCAGCATCCAAATTTTATTTAGCTGTGTATGCATGCCATGCTGGAAGAAAACCATCAGCCAAACCATCCTCATCTCTCCCCAGAGAGAGGAACGTAGCCCATCCCTTACTCCTTCCACCATCCCAAATCCGGAAGACTACATGTAATTAGCCCTTTCCTTCCACGAAAGGGGTCCCAGTAACTGCTACCCCTGCAGCAGCCCCAGACGCGCAGCATTTACTGCGACAACAGCATCAGGGACAGAAAGGGCCTGGCCAAGAACAACAACAACGGGAATAGCTAGAGCTGTCAGGTCATACCTTTGACTTGGTCATTTCATTAGATGCCAGGAAGATAACCACCTTCGCTGTGCTTTTGTCCAAGAGGGCAATGTTGTTCTTCACCACAGTTTCCATTGCCTTCAGGATGATCACCCGGTGAGGGTAAGCCAGCTGAAAAGGGAAGGAGAAAGCAGCTGGTCAGCCAAGCTGAGCAAGGCACGGCAGCTGCCCCAGGGCAAGCGAAACCTGCATGTCCCAGAGCTGCCCAGCCAGGGACCAGCTAGCATTTCCACCACGCTGCCCTCGCAGGAAAAGGCAATGACTTGGACCACCAACCAGTTTTACTCCGTTTCTCATCCACGACAGTGTATTATCACCATTTCTTCACCTGCGCAACTCCAGCGCCTTGGACCAGACTTCTCAGCCAGCTGGTCCACCACTCTTGTCACCCAGATCCTCCCAGATATCTCCCTCACTTGCTGATAGAGCCAATATCCCTGAGCTGCCCGGAAATATTTCTCATGCTGCTGACATTCCCACGACCAAGCAGAGCAGACCCCTACCTTGTCATGCTGCCGGAGGTACTCGTCACAGGAGTTGAGGATCTCCTCCGGCTCGGACTCCCCCAGGTAGCACAAAGCATTGTAGATCTGCTCCTGGACTAGCGGGTCCTTATCTGTTGTGGCATCCATCAACGTCGTAGCAAGCCCTGAGCAAGACAGGCAAGTTGCAAAGATTTTTGTATTCTCTGAACATCTCCTGGGCTAACAAGAGCAGCAACAGAAGAGCCTCCGTGCATTTTCATCCATCCTTCCATGAGCCTTGTGCACAACTAAATTAAGCTTCACTGGCTCTTTTGTTTCCCACTCAACAAGCACCTACCAAAACCCTTTCTTCTGGGCTCACCACCCAAGACAACTCACCTTGAACATGAAGACACCCTGCACACGGCCCTTCCCTATTCCCCAAGGGCTCATTCATCCTCATCCCCCAAGCTGGGCTGAACGCTTCACAGGTTTTTTTACTGCAGACCCTGCAAATACCACTCAGCACTGCGTCAGCCTCTGAGTCAAGGTGAACTTGGCTCTAAGGTTTCTCGCTGGAGCAGGGAGAAGGAGGGATTTATTACACTGGAGATTTGAGACCAGGGCTGGGCAGCAGCACCGGGGCACGGGCTCCGCTCTGCAACTGGGTGCTGGCACCGCCTGAGGTGCCTGGGGAACCTGCACAGGGCTGACACGACGTGGGACCTACCACGGGCACATCCTTGAGGGTCAGGGGCTGGAGGAGCCCTCTGGCCCCCGTGGTCATGCCGCTGAATCCCACCACCAGATGAGGCTCTACGAAGGTGAACGGATGCTGTCAGTTAAGAGCTAATATCTGGCAAAGTTTTCCCCAGCCATGCTAACCAGCTGCCACGTGAGAACAGCCCCAGGAGCGCAGGTGACGGTGGCCCTTGTCCTGGCCCCGGGGCACCATCCCCAAGCAAAACACCCTCCACTGCCTGAGGTTACGGGGTCCCTATTAAAAAGGCCGCCCCAACAGTCAATCCGACAGTGGGATGGAGCCCACCGAGGTCCTGCCAGCGGTGAGCCAGGCGCCTGCATTGCTGCTGTGGACCAGAGCTGCTCCCCCACACCACCAGCCAGCGACTCTGCTCCAAGAGCCTAACTGTTATCGTGGAGTGGTGTATTTCTCATTAGGGCCTTTGTCGTAATAAGGTTAATTAGTTACAGAGCAGGTTGCCTGCAAGGACTCTGCAAAGAGCCCATAGAGCACCACGGGGCCAGTGACCGCACACAGCCTCTGCGTTCCCACAGCCCCTCGTCCAAGAACGTGCCTTCACGCGGGGACGCGAAGACCCACCAGGACGCCCGGTCCCGAGGGGACGCCACGCTGCCTCGAAAGCATTGGCGGCTGTCACCGAGGCTGGAACGAGGAAGGTGACAGCATCTCTCGTCCCCTCCCCTCCTGCTGCGGCCAGCACTTCCAAGCCAGGAGGAGCTGCCTGTCCTCGCATCGTCTGCCTGAACAGCCACACAGTCCCGCCCCACGGCCAAAAGATGCTCCACTTTAGGGGTTTTCATTTTCCAAGGGGGTTGTGGAGATGTTTGCCACGCTGTCACGTTAAAGCCAACGTGACCTGGTGCTGCTGCTGAAGGTAATCCCTGCTCCCACCCCAAGCTACCCCTTCCCCGTGGCTTAATTAAACCAGAAAATTCTTTATTGCCCTTAAGAAAAGAAAAAGAAAAAGGGGGGGGGGGAGATTAATTTCAAAGCTGGCTGGGATTAATATAGGAAATGCACAAGGGTTTAACACCAGTTTAAACATTTAGAGACTATTTAAGCTTATGCAATTTGCAGCAGAGACAAGGCCTGAGATTAATTTCTAGGGCAGGGAATTACTGTGCACAGAGAACCGCTCCCTCCTCCCATCCCCGACCAGTACGTCTCTCCAGATGCTGCAGAGATCTACAGCAGCCCGGGTCGGGCAGCTTCGCTGTTTGTTCCACCGCAGACAGCGGAGGCAGAGCTGAGCTCCCCCCAGGGCACCGGCAAGGCAATTTAGCCTTATTAGCGAGAGAGAGTTCCCACCCGGCTCAGTCCCCACGGAAGCGGCGCAGAAAAGCTGCGCTGGAGCCGGGCAGAACGAGCAGCCCAAGGCGAAGGGGGGCTGTGACCGGAGGGAAGGAGGCTCCCACGGCAGGGCCGGTGCACTGAAGCCCCTTGCCCGCTCCCACCGTGCTCCTGTACTCACGTTTTATCCGTGACTCCATCATGCTCCGTGTTTTCAGCTTCCCCACCAGCAGAAGGCAGTTGGCAGCTTCCTCCGTCTCAAACCCGGGGATCCCTGGGGAACCTATTTTTACACGCTGCCTTTACTTTCACGGAGAAGACTGTTTGCGGTTCTGGTCCGGGTCAGAAAGCCAACGCTGGGCGCAGCGAGGTGGAGGAGATGCTCTACAGCAGCCGTGGGGAAGGCAAAACAGCAGTTCCTTGCAGGCAGACGATGACCGGCCCGAGTTCTGCTTCCGAGAGGCCAGCAGGCAGCAGGCGCTGCGCTTCCATCGGTCCCCAGGACCGTCCCTATAGAGGTCGGAGCCGGAGGGAGCGCATCCCGGGTTCCGCTCCCCTCCACGTCTTCCTTCGTGACCTGCAAACAGGAGGACATTTTACATCAGCAAAACAGACTTAGAAAGCTAAACCACCCCACGCCATTTCCCCTCGCGTTATTGCGAGGAATCGCTGTTTGTAACCACAGCCGTAGATTCGGTGAGATGGTGTTAGCGATCCCCTCGCGCGCTGCAGGAGCTGAGGCCGCGCTCCAAATATTTGGCCCTAAAACCAAGAAGAAAAGCAAGGGAGCGAAGTTTCCAGGGCTGGGAGCCCTGCCATGGGGGTACAGTTGGGTCCAGCTCCTTTAACTGACCAGCTCCGGGACGGACGAGAACAAGTTTTCAGTGAAATAAGATTTGAGGGCCGACGTTCAAGACTTTTCCTTCTGCCCCAAGCCCGGCGTTGCCTACGGAGCCTTCTCCACCCTGGCCAGGTCAGGCAGCCGGCCAAACTGGTCCCAAAGGGCTCGTTCCCCAGCTTTGCCACGGCACCCCGACCTTTTACAACCCCATTTGCCTCCCCTATGGAGCGGGGACCGTGTCACGGAGGAGGTCGAAAGAAGGCAAGGCTCGCCCTGGTTTTCCTCGGGAAGAAACGCAGCCGGGAAGGGAATCCCACCGCCCGGCATAGGGGTGGGTGGGCAGGCTACAACCCTCCCGGCTTCCCAGCGGCGGGGGGCTCTGGCAACGGGTACCGGAGCTTCGCCCTCAACGGTGGGTCTCCACGGGGAAGCCCCACGGGGGTTAATTTCCCCCGGGAATGGGAAGGGGAGCACAGGCTGGAACCGGGGGGGTGTACCGGAGGGGTACCCCTAGGTCCCAGAGCCGCCCGGGGAGAGCAAGCAGCTCCCCACCGACTAGGGAGCGGGCAGTACCGGGTCCCCCCTTGCCCGTCCCAACTACCCCCTCTATATCCCAATAATCCCCGGGTCGCCCTCCCCGCTCCCACCGGCCTCACTCACCGCGGGAGCCGCCGCACCGGGACCTCCTCGGCCCCGCCCCCGGCGCCGCTTCCGGGTACGCGCGCCACGCCCCCTCCTTTGCCACGCCCCCAAGAGACCACGCCCCCCTCGCGCAGGGTGACGAGCGAAGCTGGTGTGGGCGGTGGCTTTGCGCGCATGCGCGCCGGCGGTGGCGGTGCCGCTCAGCTCCGCTAGGGGGCGCCGGTGGCGCGGTGCGGCGCCACCGGCGCCCCCTAGCGGAGCTGAGCGGCACCGCCACCGCCGAGCCCCGTGGGGCAGCGCGTCCGTGGACACGGGGGGGGACGACACGACTTTTGGGGGGGTCCGTGGGGTTTTAGGGGGGTGGTCCCCGAGCACAGGCTTGGCACAGCCTCCCCCAGCCTCCTCCGTGACCCCCCTGCACAGATAGGGACCCCCTCCCCCATGGATAGGGACCCCTCCCCACAGACAGGGACACCCCCCACACACACACAGGGGGACACGGGGAAGGGTGACACCCTCCCGAGATGGCTCTCTCCTGGCTGCTGTGCACCGAAGGAGCACATCTGTTGGTCCACGGCCCCAAAATCCTGCAGCGGGGTGACCACCGATGACCCCCAACCTACCCACCCCCCCCCAAATTTCCCTCCACTCCCCACCCGGGAGGGAGAATCCCCTGCCAGACCCCACTGTGAACTAAGGGGAGGGGTTGTCCCCCCCATGCCAGACAAGTAGGGAGCTATGGGCACATCTGGACACCCCAAAAGGCAGCAGGGAGGTGAGGGGTGTCATGGCATGGGGGGGTCCCAGGGAGGGAGCGTGCCCCAGGCTGGAGCGGGAGGGGGTTGAGCTTGTGCCCCCCCAACCACTCCCCGCAGCACCCCAGGGCTTGGGCCAGAGGAGGGGACCTGCTGTGACAGTGACAGGAGATGCCTGCACCCTGTCCCCCGGGCCCCCAGCCTCCCCCCCCCCCCAGCACGCCCCCGACCTTCTCCTGGGGACCACGGCGGGTTTGGGCTGGAAACCTTTTATTTTATTTTACAAGGCACAGTGCGGCAGCTCAGCCCTCGGGAGAACTCCCAGGGCCAGCAGTGGGGCAGTCCCACAGCGTGGGGCAGGAAACAACAGCCCCTTCCCGAATCTTCCACAAGGGGAGCGGCAGAGCTGTGTGAGGCGAGGGGGAACCCCTGCCCCGCAGGACCCCAGATTTGCTTCAGAAGCAGTGGGGAAAAACAGGGCCAAGCCACCGCCCCGAGGGGCCCGGCAAAGATCCCCCCACCACGGGAGCCGCAGCCAGTGGGTGACCCAGCCGAGCACAGCAGCCCCTCACCGCGACGGCTCTTCGGAGCGCGGCGTCGAGCCCCGCTCCTCCTGCTCCCGCCACCACCGCTCCTGTTCCTCCTCCTCCTCCCGATCCAGGTGCTGCAGCTGCTGCTCCACCTCCTCGGGGATGTTCACCTCCAGCAGGTTCTCCATCCCCGGGCTGGGCTCGTCCCCAATCAGCACCTTTTCCCAGGAGGGGGGAGGAAGGCTCAGGGAGGGGGGACAGGCTGGTGGGAGCCCCCCAAGGCTCTCTGCAAGGAGCCCAGCAGGGGAGCAGAGGCAGGACAGAGCCCTTGGAGCAGCTCCGCACCCCGGAGACCCGTCTGCCTCCCCTCAGGGATCCTCTTCCCCACCTGAATGAGCTTCTCGCAGGCAGCCAGCACGGTGGGCTCCCGTTCCCAGCGGTGCAGCTCCCGCAGGATCAGGTACGTCCCCTTCTCCCTCACCGTGTGCCGGCCGGCCTTGGTGGCCGTGAGCTGCGAAAGAGACAAAAAGCGGCAGTGTGGGCAGGGAGCCCGGCGCAGCCGCGAGAGCGGTGAGAGCACCCAGCAAGGGATGCTGCATGGCAGGGCTCGGCTGGGTTCTCCGCTGGGCTGATGGTGCCTCTCCGAGTCGGAAATGAAATGCCCCACGGCATGGGGGGGCTGTCACAGAGCTGCTCTGACAGCCCTCCAACGTAGGAATGGGGATGGAGAGCCTGCCCGTGGGGAGAGGGGAACACTGGCTTGTTGGTCCTTCTCACCCACAGGATCACAGATGGGAAGGGACACCTGGTCCTCAAGCAGGGCCAGCCAGAGCCGGTGGCCCAGGACCACGGCCAGATAGGCTTTGAGTATCTCCAAGAACGAAGACTTCGCCACCTCCCGGGGCAGCCTGTGCCAGGGGTCCGGTACCCTCACAGTGAAAAATTGTTTCCTCCTGTTCGAGTGTCACCTCCTGTGTTCCAGTTTGTGCCCGTGGCCTCCGGTCCTGGTGCTGGGCACCACTGGAAAGAGTCCGGCTCCTCTTCACTCCCTCCCGGCAGGTATTTATAGACATTGCTGAGATCCTCCCGAGCCTTCGTTTCTCCAGGCTGAGCAGTCCCAGCTCCCTCAGCCTTTCCTCACAGCAGAGATGCTCCAGTCCTTCAGCATCTTGGTGGCCCTTCCCTGGACCATCTCCACTGTGTCCATGTCTCCCTCGTACTGGGGAGCCCAGCACTGGACCCAGCACCCCCAGTGTGGCCTCACCAGAGCTGAGCAGATGTCCCTCGTCCTGCTGTGACACTGCTCCTCATGCAGCCCAGGTCACCCTTTGCTGCCTTTACCACAGGAGCATGCTGCTGGCTCACGTTCAGTGTGGCGTTCACCAGGACCCCCAGGGCCTCATCCGCAGAGCTGCTTTCCAGCCCATCGTTCCCCTCTGCGTCCTGCTGCCTGAGGTTGTTCCTTCTCCTCAAGGAGCTCCACGAAGTCCTTGTCGGCCCGTTTCTCCAGCCTGGCGAGGTCTCTCTGGATGCCAGCACGACCCTCTGGTGTACCAGCCGCTCCTCCCAGCTCGGTATCATCTGCAAATGTGCTGAGGGTACCCTCTGCCCCGTTATCCGGATGATTAATGAAGATGTTGAACAGGACTGGACCCCATATCGGCCCCTGCGGCACACCACTGGTCACTGGCCACTGAGTAGACTTCGTGCCGTTGATCACTGCCCTCAGGGCCCGTCCGATTTTCAATCCACCTCACTGCCGGCTCGTCCAGCCCAAACATCATCGCTTCTCCGTGAGGATCTCCCGGCAGACAGCGCCTTCTGTGGCAGCCCTGAACACCTTTCTACTCCCAGGAGCCCCCGCCTGGGCTCTCGCCCTCAGCCCCACTGCAATTTGCACCAGAAGGACCCACCAGCATGATGGCTTCCAGCAGCATCTTCCGGATGTCAGGTTCTTCCTCTCGCTGCTTGTCCTGCGGCAGGTACTGCAGGTCCACGGGCAGCCCTGGGGGAGAGACAGACTCAGCGGGAAGCACACGGCCAGCAGCCCCCAGACGCCCACCACCCACTCTGACACCCACTTACTTTCCATCTCGTCCTCAGGAAATTCCTCGGGGCCTGCTAGAGGCAGGAGGAGGAAGGGCAGAATGTCGACCTCCTCACTCAGCAGCCACTCGTGGTCCTCTGGGGACAGCCTGGGGTCAGAAGCCGCCACAGCCAGGGTGGCAAGCCCAGCCCAGACCCCTGCAGTGGGCTGACCCCAGCCAGCAGCTCAGCCCCCACCCAGCCACTCACCCACTCCTCCCCCAGCAGTGGAACTGGGGAGAGAATGGGGAGGGCGAAAGCGAGAAAAACTTGTGGGTCAAGATAAAGTGAAGGGAAAAACCAAAACAAACACAAACCAAAAGCCCCGAGCAATGCAAAGGCACTGATCGCTCAGCCCAGACCGATGCCCAGCCTGTCCTCACGCCATGGCTGCTTCGGGCCCCCCGTTTTTGAGCTGACTGTGACGCTGTAAGGTTGGGAACAACCCTCTGGTCCATGGGGGTCAGCCGTCCTGCCTGTATCATCCCCCCCATAACTTTCTGGCTGGTGAGAAACAGAGGCGGCCTTGACGCTGCCCGAGTGCTGCTCAGCACTGACTAAACCCAGCCAGCATCACCCACACTGGCTAAACCCGGCCAGCATTACCAGCCCTGCTTTGGTCACCAGTCTAAAACACAGCACCACGCAGGCTGCTACGAAGAAAGTAAACTCCACCCCAGCAAGACCGGGCACCCTCCCAGCTCCCAGCAGCGCTGGCAGGCCCGCTCGCAGCCCAGGGCGAGGGCAGCACGCCCCGGCAGGCGCCAGCAACCGGTGCCACGGGCCGGGGCAGCGGCTGGGCTCTGCCCGGGGCTCTCACCGTACTCGAAGCAGCAGTTCCTCAGTGCCCCCACGACTCCCCGGCGATGGACGACGGAGTCCTGGTACTGCGTGAAGGGCAGCAGCCGCTGCACCGAGCACCTGCGGGAGAAGAACCGTCACACCGGGCCGGAGAGACACACCCCCCCCCCCCCCCCATACACCCCCCTCCCCGGCCCCGGGCACTGCCGTACCGTACCGGGAGCGATCGAGGAGCCCACGGCGGCCCTCGGGCAGCTGGCTGAGGTTGCAGAGCAGCGGGCCGAGCTGGGAGGGCGGCCGGGGTTGACCGAGCGCCTGGAGGAGCGGCTCCAGCCCGGGGCCGCCCTCCCGCAGGCCCCGCAGTACCCGCCGAGCCGCCCCCCGCTCCCGGCAGAGGTTAGCCAGCACCCCGCAGGCCGGCCCGCCCGGCAGCAGCCCCAGTAGAGCTGGCAGCGCGGCCAACAGCGGTTCGCGGGCCGCCGGTTCGGCCGAGAGGTTCACCAGGCAGCCCAGAGCGTGGCGGGCCGCCGGCAGGGACGGCCCCGCCGCCAGCTCCAGCAAGGCCGCCATGGCCGCCGGTTGTCCCGCCAGCAGCCGCCGCCCCGCCGCGTCCCCCGACAGGGCCAGCGCCGCCTCCGCCGCGCCCTCCCGCGCCGCCTGGCCCGCCGCCGGGGACAGCAGCTCCGCCAGCTCCGCCGCCGCCGCCGCCTCCTTCTCCTTCGCCGCCATGGCGGGCGTCTCCAACATGGCGGCCGTCTCCCGGTAACGGCGAAGCCCCCTCGCGGCGATGGGCGGGCGCGGCAGCCAATGAGCGCCGCGCGAGGGGGGGCCGCCCCGCGGCTGCCCCAATCCGCGGCAGAGCAGCCGCCAAAGGGGGAGGGCCCGGTGGAGAAAGGCCTTCTGGGAAGGGAGGGCCGCCGGGCGCGCTTACAGGGCCCCGCCCTCGCGGCCCCGCCCTCGCCTGGGCCACTCCCCCTGGCCCTGCGGCGCCGCGGGGTCCTAGTGCGAGTGGGGCTGGGCTCAAGTGCCGGTGGGAGGGCGGTGGGGCGGGGCTCGGGTGCCCCACGCGAGTCCGTGCGGGGGGGTCACGGCTCACCCCCCCCTCCTCCCCCAGTGGGGGGGGTCACGGCGTGGCGCTGCCGTTTCCCCGTGGCCCTTCACCGGGAAGCCCACGCCTGACCGAGGTCAGCCCCACGGTCCCGCGGTCGCCGCGATCCTCCCGTGGCCAGCCGGTCCTTCCCCGGCGGGACGACGGTGGGAGCAGCCCCCGGGTCCCCCCACCCCTCCGCCGGGGAGCCGCCCGATGGGCTCCCGGAACCTCCCGGCTCGCTTGTCCCCTGCCAGCGTGGTCCTCCAGCAGATCTCGGCGTGGCCAAGCCCCCCGTGGGGAGCAGGGACCCGCTGCGGGCCCGGTGCTGACCCCGGGGCGGCTCCGGGGCGGGCGCGGGGCGGCGCCTCCGTGCTCAGTTTCTGTTTCTCCGCTCGAACCGTCTCTGGCCAAGCAGTGCAGGAACCGCCCTTGTCTGCTTGCCCGGAGCCCTCCAGGAGCATCCCCGGAGCATCCCGCAGAACATCCCTGGAGCATCCCCAGAGCCCGCCCGGAGCATCCCCGGAGCATCCCACAGAACATCCCCGGAGCATCCCCAGACCCCCTGCCCAGCCCTCCCCGGAGCATCCCTGGAACCCTCCCGGAGACCCTCCAGAGCATCCCCAGAGCCCGCCCGGAGCATCCCCGGAGCATCCCACAGAACATCCCCGGAGCATCCCACAGAACATCCCCGGAGCATCCCCAGACCCCCTGCCCAGCCCTCCCCGGAGCATCCCTGGAACCCTCCCGGAGACCCTCCAGAGCATTCCCAGAGCCCCCCCGGAGCATCCCTGGTACCTTTCCTGGAGCTTCTCCCAGTGCCCATCCCGGCCCTATCCAGGCCATCCCCGGTGCTGGCGGCAGCCCAGGACCCCTGCCGTGGGGTAGCCGTACCCCACGCGTGACGACACCCCGGGGCAGGTGAGTGGGACCGGAGCCGGCTGGGAAGGGGAGCAGCCCCCATCCCCACACCCCCCACTCCCACCCCAACTCCGGTCAGCCGCAGCTCGGGGGCCACGCGTCCCCATCCCTGCGTGGGCCGATGCGACGCCGCGTCCCCCCGTCCCGTCGGGACCTCTCCCCACCCCGCGCCCAGCCCTGGAGCCCAAAGCGACGGCGGTCGGCGAGCCCCGATGGGGACTGGGACGCCCCGTACAACGGCTGGCCGGCTTCCGAGCCGGAGGGCTGCGACGAGCCCCCCGACCTCCTGGGCAACCTGGAGCAGCTCTGCGACAGCAGCCCCCAGCAGCTCCTGCCTTTCCTGCGGGACCACACGCTGGAGCTGGGCCGGCTGCTGGCCCGCCGGGACCTGAGCCCGGCCCAGGTGTACACGCTGCTGCGGACCCTCGGGGCCGCCCTGGAGCAGGGGGGAGCGCGGCAGCCCCCCACGCCCCTCCTGGCCCTGCTGCTGACCCGGGATTTCATCCTGGGGGACCTGCTGAGGTTCATCACGGAGCTGGACACCTTCCAGTGCCGGGAGGGACGGATCTCCCAGGAGGTGGTGGGGGACACGGTGGTCGCTCTCCACCGCCTGCTGACCGCCTGCCCCGGCCACGTGCTGACGCTGCTCTGCTACCCCGTCGACCTCCTCTTCTGCACCGTGCAGCGGCTCCAGGGCCGCGGCTTCCAGTTCTCCTGGCTCATCCAGCAGCGCCTACACGACGCCAGGCGTCGGGTGGACACGGCTTTCCCCCACCGCCACCGACCCGCCGGCGCCTGGCGGGATGACTTCCGCGAGGTGCCGGTGATCCCCGCGCCCGAGGAGCTCTTTGGGGAGGCGGAGGGCCGGCTGCGCCCCAACCCGTGCCGTGGGGCGCACGAGAGTGCCGCAGCCTACCTGGACCTGCACTTCCGACTGTTGCGGGAGGATTTCCTCAAGCCGCTGCGGGACGGCATCGCGGCGGCGTTCTCCCTCGGCGGCCCCGACGGCGATGGGGCGGCGCTCAGCCTCTACCGGGGGGTGCAGCTCCACGCCGTGGCCGCCATGCTGGCCGGCCCCGTCTACCTGGCCCGTTTCTTGCCCCGCACCGGCCCGGCCGCCGCCGAGTGCCTGAAGAGCGGTTCCCTCACCTGCCTCCTCTCCGAGGACTGCAGCCATGTGCTCTTCGGGGTGGTGGCCGGGGTGCCGAAGCAGAGGGCGGCCCACCGGGACCGCGTCTGGCTGCACATCCAGACCTACGGCCACCGGCAGCTCCTCACCCACCTGGGAAGAACCAGCTTCACCATGGTGGAGTCCCCGGCCTTCTTCGAGGCGTACCGGCACGTGCTGGAGGGGCTGCAGGAGCTGAGCCCCGCCGCCGTGCCCTTCGGCCGCTACCTGGTGCACTGCAAGCCCTCCATCCGCCGCCCCGCGCACCTCGGCGCCGACAGGCTCTTCAGCCTCACGCCGCTGCTGCCAGACGGCAAGGAGAAGGTGAGTCGCGGCAGGGACCCCGCTGGCAGCGCAGGGCTCGCAGGACGCCCCTGGGGAGACGCCGGCTGCCCTCAACCGCAGCTGGCAGAGTCCGGCTGGGGTGCACCACCACAGGCACCCCATCCCCACTCTTTGTTTCAGGGAGAGAAGCCGGCGGTGGACCTCTCTGCCGTGAGCCTGGAGGACCCGGAGGTCTGGTCCCCGAAGATTTTCCCCCACTTGGACGAGTCTCAGCTCGCAGCCATCCGGCTGGCGCTGAGCAGGGAGTTTGTGCTTATCCAGGGCCCCCCCGGTACGGGTAGGTGCCAGCGCCGGCACCCCAGCGGTGGCCCCCAGCACCGTCCCAGCCGGGGGTCCGTGGGGTCAGAACGGGGCTTTTCCTGCCCCCAGCGCACGCCAGCACTTTCCTCCCCAGGCAAAACCTTCATCGGACTCAAGATCACGGAGCTGCTGCTGCGAAACCAGGGGGGCGAACCGTGGGGGGAGCGGCCACCCCTTTTGGTGGTGTGCTACACCAACCATGCCCTCGACCAGTTCATGGAAGGTGCTGGTCCCAGCCCCGGTCCCCCTCCCCGCAGACCCCTCGTGCCTGGCGTGGGCTGAGCCAGCAGCGTGTCCGTCCTGCCGGCAGCCTGATGCTCATGGGTGTCGTTGCTGTTGCCCGTCACATCCCCGCTCCAGCCGGCTGGGGTCGCACTCCCCGCGGGGCAGCACTGCCGCTGCACCGGCACGCAGCAGCCCATGGGCTGGCACGGGCTGGCAGGGTGGTCGGGGGGCAGGTTGGGCATGGCCGTGGAGTTGGTGTGGAGGTTGGGCACGGCCATGGGGTCGGTGTGGAGGTTGGGAATGGCTGTGGGGTCGGTGTGGAGGTTGACCATGGCCATGGGGTCAGTGTGGAGGTTGGGCATGGCCATGGGGTTGGTGTGAAGGTTGACAATGGCCGTGGAGTTGGTGTGAAGGTTGGGCACGGCCATGGGGTTGGTGTGGAGGTTGGGTATGGCCATGGGGTCGGTATGGAGGCTGGGCATGGCCATGGGGCTGGTGGGCAAGTTGGGTATGGCCATAGGGTTGGTGTGGATGTTGGGCATGGCCATAAGGTTGGTGTGGAGGTTGGGCATGGCCATGGAGTTGGTGTGGAGGTTGGGAATGGCTGTGGGGTTGGTGTGGAGGTTGGGCATGGCCATGGAGTTGGTGTGGAGGTTGGGAATGGCTGTGGGGTTAGTGTGGAGGTTGGGCATGGCCATGGGGTTGGTGTGGAGGTTGGGTATGGCCATGGGGTCAGTGAGCAGGTTGGGTATGGCCATGGGGTCAGTGAGCAGGTTGGGTATGGCCATGGGGTCGGTGGACAAGTTAGGTATGACCATAGGGTTGGTGTGGAGGTTGGGTATGGCTGTGGGGTTGGTATGGAGGTTGGGCAGGGCAATGGGGTTGGTGGGCAAGTTGGGCATGGCCACGGGGTTGGTCTGCAGGCTGCCAGCCTGCCCCTCTCCTCCCCCAGGCATCCTCCAGTTCCAGCCCTCCAAAGTGGTGCGCATCGGGGGAAAATGCCGAAGCAAGAAGGTGATGGGCTGCTCCCTGCAGCTGCTCCGGCAAAAAGCGCTCTGTGGGCCATGGGGGGCCAGCAGCCGGCGGCAGTACGCGCAGGTATGGGGCCGGGCCCCTCTCCCCCCCACCCACCCGGCAGCTCGCCGGCCGCAGGGGCTCGGCATGTCCCGCTCTTGCCTCGCCCCAGCAGCTCTTGCCTCCCCCCCCCAGATGCGGAGCGCCTTGCAGGAGCAAGAGAAGAGCATCGCCTTCCGCACGGAGGTGCGGGGGCTGCTCCACCGCGGCATCCTCACCGCCAGCGAGCTGGAGACAGAGATCGTGAACGATGACCTGCTCTTCAAGGTGGGGGTGTGGGCGGCCGTCGCAGCCCTGCTGGGGGGCTGGGGCTGAGCTCAACCTTCCCCGTCACCCCCCCCCAGGGTGCTGTGCATCTGGACATGCTGCAGTGGCTGCAGGTGCAGCCCACGGTGCCGACGGAGGACGGGAGCCCGCGGCGAGGCTGGGACCACGTGGCAGGTGACCCTCGCTGCCGCTTTCGGCCCCGGCCAGGCTCATGGGGGGGGGAACTTGGGAAGCCCCCAGCCTGACTGGCATCGGGCACAGCAGGAGTGACCCAGCAGGAGTGGGAGCCCCCGGGGGGACCCCAGGCAGAGGTGGGGGGCAGACGTGGGGCTGCCCTGGGGACAGGGGAGGAGGAGGGCTGTCCCCATCCCCAAGCCCCCAGGGATGCGGGCTGTCCCCGTCCCAGCGATGCCCAGTGGGATGCCACGGGGCACGGTCCCACACGTCCCACGGGGCCATCACCCAGAGCTTCCACGGCTCTGCCCCCAGGCACGGAGCAAGGGGCCGGGGGGGGCCGAGGGGGCCCTGGGGTGGAGGAGAGCTGGGAGCCGCGCAGGGACGAGCGGTGCCTGGACGAGGAAGAGGAGTTTGACCCCGCGGAGGCCGAGAGGAGACGAGCCCGGGAGAAGTTCGCCTACATCATCCCCGAAGAGGAGGGGTACGGCCCTGCACCCTCCCGCCGGCCGGGACCCCAGGGACACGCTGGGGCTCGCTGGTGGTGGGGGCACTGACGGCCGCGTCCATCTGTCCGTCCCCAGCCCGCTGGACGCCCAGCTGGCCCGCCGGCTGCAGGACAGCGATGCCATGACCGACAGGGAGGTCGGGCACCTGAGGAGCCTCTGGCAGCTCCGGCTCGGCGACCGGTGGCGGCTCTACAGGTCTCACCGCCCCGTCCCCCCCCCACGGTGGATCCCCAGGGAGGAGAGGCTGGCAACACGGCAACCCCGGCACCAGTGCGGGGTCCCTGTCCCCACACGCTGGTGGCCCGGGACTGCCCCCCGCGGTGACCCCATCCCGTGCCGGCGGCAGGCGGTGGCTGGGTGCCTACGGCGCGGCGTTGGAGGAGGCGCTGGCGAGGCGGCTGGAGGAGTATGAGCAGAGCGCAGCCCAGTTGGCCCAGCACCAGCTCCAGGAGGACCTGCAGATCCTCAGGCAGAGCCGCGTCATCGGGATGACGACCACGGGTGAGACAGCCACCGCGCCGGGGCTGGGGCTGGCGCTGGTGGTGGTGCCAGTCTTAGCGAAAGTGTAATTTCTGGTGCCGGTGCTGGTGCGGCTTCCAGTGCCAGTGTTGGTGCCAACGCTGGAGCCGGTGCCAGTACCAGTGCTGGTGGTGGTGCCATCTCCAGTGCCAGTGCTAGTGGTGCTGGAGCCGGTGCCTGACCCCAAAGGGGCCGTGGGAGGCGGGTGAGGAGCCCGGGGTGGAGGAACCGGGGGACGTCCCACGGGGCGCTGGGTGGACCCTGCCGGGGTGCCGGCTCCTTCACCGGGCTCATCCCCGGTTCCAGGGGCTGCCAAGTACCGCAAGCTGCTGCAGAGCGTCCGGCCCCAGACGGTGATCGTGGAAGAGGCTGCAGAGATCCTGGAGGCGCACGTCCTGACCTGCCTCACCGCCTCCTGCAAGCACCTCATCCTCATCGGGGACCACCAGCAGGTAGGGTGCCCCGGCCCCACGCCCCGGTGCCCGTCGGCACACCACGGCGAGCCAAACCCCCTTTGCAGCTGAGACCCAAACCTGCCGATTACACCTTGGAGAAGAAATACCGCCTCGGCATCTCCCTCTTCGAGCGGATGATCAACAACGAGATCCCCCACGTGCAGCTGCTGTGCCAGGTGAGTCAGACCCCCCCCTGCCACCCATCCTGCGCCGGGGGGGCTGCCGCCACGGCTCGAGCCTCCGCCGTGTCCCCGGCAGCACCGCATGCGCCCGGAGATCTCCCAGCTGCTCGTCCCCTTTTTCTACGAGGCGCTGAGGGACCACCCGGCCGTCGGCGGCTACGAGAAGATCAAGGTGGGGGGATAGACCGCCGCAGGGCAGGTGCGAGGACGGGGCCGGTCCCCTGACGCCCACGTGTGTCCCCCTCCCCGGGCAGGGCGTCGAGAGCAGCGTCTTCTTCATCCAGCATGCGGGGGCCGAGGACCTCAGCGGCCACACCGGCAGCTACAGCAATCGCTCGGAGGCCACTTTCCTGGTGCACCTCTGCAAGTACCTGCTGGAGCAGGGCTACGCCAAGGGGCAGCTCACCGTCCTGACACCCTACAGCGGCCAGGTGGCCACCATCCGGCAGCTGCTGGCCAGGAGGGACATGGCCAAGGTTGCCGTCTGCACCGTGGATGACTTCCAAGGGGAGGAGAGCGACATCGTCCTGCTCTCGCTGGTGCGGAGCAACCCGCAGGGGCGGATCGGCTTCCTTGGGGACCGGCACCGCATCTGCGTGGCTTTCTCCCGTGCCAGAAAGGGCTTCTACTGCATCGGCGACCTGGAAGGCATCGCGCGGGGCGCCGGCGGCCAGCTCTGGGCCGAGATCCTGGCCGCCCTGAAGAGCAAGGGCCTGGTGGGCGACGGGCTGGCGCTGACCTGCCAAAACCACCCCGAGGTGACGGCGACGGTGCGGGACGCCTCCGACTTCAGGCAAAGCCCCGAGGGCGGCTGCACGCGCCGGTGCCGGATGCCGCTGCCCTGCGGCCACCCCTGCCCGCGCCACTGCCACCCACGCGACCGCGAGCACCGGCGGGTGCACTGCTGCCTGCCCTGCGCCCGGCCGCCCTGCGAGCGTGGCCACCCCTGCCCCAAGCTCTGCTGGGAAGAATGCGGCCCTTGCCTCAAGAAGGTGGAGAAGGTCCTGCCCCGCTGCGGCCACCGGCAGCGCCTGCCGTGCCACGTGCCGGCCGAGCACTGGCGCTGCCAGGAGCCCTGCCCGCGGCCACTCGCCTGCGGACACCCCTGCCCGCGGCGCTGCGGGGACGACTGCGGTGGGGACGACTGCGGTAGGGATGACTGCCGCAGCGACGACTGCGGTGGGGACAACCGTGGTGGGGATGACTGCAGCGGGGACGACTGCGGTGGGGACGACTGCAGTAGGGATGACTGCAGTGGGGATGACTGCGGCGGGGATAACCATGGTGGGGACGACTGCAGCGGGGACAACTGCGGTGGGCACGACTGCGGCAAGGCGGTGGAGGGGGTCCTGCCACACGACCAGCCTGCCTGCACGCAGCAAGAGCTGGCTGCTGCCTGCCAGGAGAGCAGCCGGCAGAGCCCGGAGTGAGGGCATCCCTGCAGCCGGTCCCACTGCTGGTGTGCAGCCAGATCCGTGCCGGCTGCTGCTCCATGGTCCCCTGCCAGCGGCGCAGCTCGGGGGCTCCCTCCAGGCAGGAGCTGGGGGCTGCGGTGCTGCTGGCACGGTGCTGCCCACAGTCCCGCTCCCCGGCTGTGCTGGGAGCCATGCCCTCCCCAGTGCCTCCCCTGCTCCATCCCGGGTGGCACCTCTGCAAGTCCCGACTGATCCCAGACTATTGGCTATTCCCAACTCGATCCTGCCTGGTCCCACAGCGATGCCAAACTCGATGCCAGCCCACGGCAATCTCCAACTTGATCCCAGCTGCGCCCACGGGAAGTCCCAGCTCAATCCTGACAGGCACCTCGGCATTTCCCGACATGATCCCAGCCAGACCAGCAGCAATTTCCAACTCGTTCCTGGCTGGAGCCACGGTGACACCCAAAAGCCTCCTGCACCCCCCGGTGCCTTCAACAGCCACTGCCACCGGCCTTGGGCTCTATTCCCTTCGGTGGAGCAGAGGTGCCATCACGGTACCGGCACGGGTGACACCGTACGAGGGACAGAACGTCCACCCGTGCCCCAGATAGGTTCAGCCTTGCGGGGGTTCGGCTGGATGCGGCTCTCCAGGCTGCAGCAGCAGAACCGGGGACCCCGCTCCCCTCCGCATCCCCCTTTAACGCCTGCGTTGCTGCGCTGCTTTGCTGAGTAACTAAAGCCTGACCAAAGCCACCCTCGTTTCTGCTGCCCGTCAATCCTTGCATCTCGGCATCCGTGGTTCACCAGGCAGCCCGGCAGCCCCGTGGTCGCCTTTGGCTGTCCCCGGTGAGCCCGTCCCCCCCGGGGAGCGGGTGGTCCCAAGGGTCCCACGCTCCCACTGAGCGCATCCGCAGCCCGAGGGTCCCCGTTGATGCCAGGGAGGAGAAGACTCTCTCTGCAGGGATGGGTGGCTCCCACACTGGGAGAAAAACCCTCATCCTCCTGGGGTAGGTGAATGGGTTATGGAGGTTCCTGGTACAGGCGACGCACCTGGAGGGGATCCCGGCTGCTGGTCAGCAACGCTTTTCTCTGGGAGCACGGAAGAAGCAGGAACAGAAGGTGCCCGGGCTTGGCCGGGGGATTTGGATGGAGTTTGTACATCCAGATGGTCAACGCGAATTCCAGGCACCGCAGCCAAACCCCCTTCCTGCAGCTCGCAGGGAGAAACAGCAAAACCCCGGTTCTAAATGCTCGACCTCCGGGGCTGGCGGCGGGTTCTTGCAAGGGCAGCCAAAGGCAAAAGGGACAGTGCTCTTCGCTGGGTGACAAAGCGAGACGCAGCAAATAAAGAGCCCAACACCAGCCCTTTCCAAAGGAAAACACTGAAGTTGAGGTCATTTTAGTGCTCCAGTCCCAGGCGATGCTCCCGAAAGGAGATGCACCAGCATCGTCCCTGCCGTGACAGCCGGCAGCTGCGTCCCACCGCTGCGGCTCCCTGCAAAGGGCTGGGCAGTCGAGTAAATCTCAGATAATGACATTGGCTGCTTGAGAACAGATTTATACTGCATTAAGGCTGTGGGTATAAGTACAATTTTGGAAGGTAAATGGATAATACCAGTCAAGGAGGTCGGTTCTTCCTCTGCACTGACCTCTCCGAGCAGGCAAGGGAAGCAACATTCCGGTCACTGGGGTTTAGGAGAGAAAATTCTGTGTAGGGGAAGTAGTCCTGGATGCATCACACTAAAATCCTGATTTTTTTTTTTTTTTTAATTTAGAAACCTGAAACACAGATGCAATTGTATAATTTCTAAAAACTCGTCTTTTACAAAACCCAGCTTTGCGGTCTGGGGATTCTCCTCAGCACGTCTGAGTGAGGGCATGCGAAGAGAGGCTGAAGCACCACTTAAAGTGCTTTCCAAGGTGTAAAATCCAGCTGACGTATCAGCAGATATGACACAGAGGAGAAAAAATAAGCAGTATTTGCTCAATAAAGCTGTTTCAGCAAGAGGGGGCTGAGAGCACAGCCTGGCTCCTGGCAGGCTGGAAAAACAAGCTATAGGAGAGTTCTCAAAGAAACCTCAATTCCACGGCTGTCCAATGCATGACTAAAACAGAAGTTCCAGGGTCTATAAACTAAATAAATCAAGACTTCAAAATTTAACACAATCCCCCCAAAATACTGGGGTGCTGTGCACAGAAACTTCAGGCAGAAGGAAAAACAAACTTAAAAGGGGGAAACTGTCATAATACAAACTGTTTGTGCCACTTCAAGCCTGCACTGGGGTGACGAGCAGCCTGAGAAACCCAAACAAGACGTGGAGAGGTTTGAGGGGGCCCCTCAGCACTGGGGGGTCCCAGCTGGCGGCGCGGGAGAGCCTTGCGGTTTGCCTATGGAAAATGCTGGCTGCTGGGAGTGGGGAGATGATGTATCGACCATCCCACACACTCCGGGGGGTGGCTTTTCCTCTTAATTTTATTTTTAAATAATAATAATAATTCTTGATTTTTTTCATCTTCTTTTGCTCCTTTAGCATTCCCTGGGCTCACACTGGGGGCAGGAGAGGGGGTGCGTGTGCCGCTGTGCCGGGCTGCTGCAGCCCAAGGTCCCGCTCCCGGAGTTCCTGGGGGGCTCCCGGTACGTCGCCCACCGCCGCCGGCTCGGGGACGGGAGCTCCCCGGCACGGTACCCAGGTGAATAAGCGGCCAAGCCCCGGCAGGGACAAGCCGGCACTTTCCCATAGTGATTGCAGGATCCAAGATCCTGGGAAGCCGCACAGCTACTTCAGCAGGAAAGCAGCCGAACGCCTTCGCCGGAATGCTTCCCGTTGGATGAGCAGCGGTGCTCGGCTCTCCGGGTGGCACAGCAGACGCTACAAGCAAATTATACGAGAATCGGTGGTCTCTCTCCGATGAAGAATTTGTTTTTCCACCCTTGGAGACCCTCTGATTAAATCACTGTTCTTGCCTTTTCCTCTTCAAAGATCTTTTAATTAAGCTGACTGTATTTATAAACACCAACATCGTTAATTTGCTCTCTCCCCGCTTCAAAGGCCGTTCATCCCTACTGCATCGACCCCTTGGCTGACGGCATCCCTCCCACGCAGGGGTTTTGCATTCACCCCCGAAGACGGGTGCTGCCTTCCCCCTCAGCCCCCCGCGGCACCGGTACCCGGATGCACCGACCACAAACCATCCCACTCACCCTGGAGCACGCACAACAGGTAATTGTAATTACACAGCTGCAATTAAGCATCTCCTTTCTCCCAGCAATGTAGAGGGAGAAGCGTTTCTTCCTCTGACCAGCCCTGGCTGGATGCCTGGGACCAGGTTTTCCCACGGGATTCTCCTTCAGGAGAAGAGAGCGCTCTTGCCCCCTCCCATGAAACCCACCCGAGCACGGGCAGGTCCCGGAGCCACCGTGGGCACGGCAGAGCACGGCTGCAACCTTCTCCTACCTGAGCCTCACGCCTGGATAACGCTCTGGGAGGGAGCGTGGCTCCACAGGCCAGCTCCGGCAGCCTTTAAAAATACATCGGGGCTCACAGGACACCAAAAACCTGCAGCCGGAGAGGCCTGGGGACAGCGAGCTCAGTTCCAAAGCGTTCCAGCATCTCGATCGTCTCCCACATACAGCAGGAGTGAAGCATTCAGCAGAACGGGGCTCTGCAGCCACGGCATGATGCCCTGGCATGTGCAGACCCAGAGCCTTGCTGCCAAGAGGTGCCAGAGAGAGAAGCGACTTTGCCACTGGATGCTTTATTAAATAAGGTATTTTTTTGCATCAAAAGTGCACTGGATGAGCCCTAAACAAGGCAGTCAGCGTGGCAGGAGCAGCCCTGGCTGCCTTTCCCAGCCGCTTTCAGTGATGGAGGGGGAGATGCCTCCTCCAAGCCCTGGCAAAGCCGCGCACGGCTGCAAGCTCTGCCGGTGCTCGGGATGAGTTCCCGTGGCGTCCGTCTTTCTCCGGACCACCCAGCTGCCTGCAGCCGGGCAGGGCAGGCAGCGTGTGCGCATCGGCGCTGGGGGTCTCAGCGCCCTGCCCGTGCCGGCGAGCGCCCGTGAGGCTGCAGTGGGCAGCCTGGCCCCGGGCACCCTGCGGCAGCTCTGGCAACCCCGGCGCTGGTGCAAAGCTCACCGCCTGCTGCTGCCGCTACCGCGCTGTGCCAACAGCAAGACACGGTCAGCGCATGAACCGCTGCGCATCTCTGGAGGGAGTGCAGAGCATGCGCCTGTGAACAGCCCACGATGCACAGAGCCCTCAGGAGAAGCCCATCTCCCCAAAGTCCCCCAGAAGCCCACCAGCTCCCAGTCCCCCAGGAGAATCCCACCACCACAAGCCCCCCAGGAGATGCGTGCCATCCTCCCAGGAGAATCCCACCATCCCCTAGCCCCCCAGGAGAAGCCCACTGCCCACCAGCCCCCCAGGAGAAGCCCACCCACCCTGTGGAACCAGCAACCCAGCAGCGAGATCCTGCCCCGGTCCTGGCTCCCACCCTTGTCCGGAGGAGCCGTGGGCCCGCCGGAGGCTCCTGTTCCCCCTCCCGCAGCCCTCAGGGGGACGGGCAGAGCTGCAGCCCCTGCCCTGGGACCCCTGAGAGCCCCAGATCCCAGCTCGCTGGCCATGCCCCAGGGCCCCTGGCTGATGGGACACCCATCGCTGCGGTGGGTTTACTAGGTCACCTTGACAGCTGCTCACATCGGAGGGGAAAGAGGAGGACACAGAAATCAGGCTGGATCGCTGGTCACCAGCGCCAGCAGCACCATGGAAGCCCCCGCTCTTCAGGGACTTGCTAATCCCAGGGTCTCAGGATGAAGTAATTCGGCAACGTGTCTTAACTCTGGGAAAATCTGCTTTTCTAGGTAGTGGAGAGGTGGGTTTGGAAGGCGCCAGTCCCCTCGTGCCAGGCTCACCAAAGCCTGGGCTGCTCCCACCCGCTGCCTCCGGATCCGTCCCTCTGCCTCTCCCACAGAGCTTGGTCTTGAGCTGGCTGGAGCCGTGCTTGAGCTCTGCTAAACCAAAATTCGCCCCATTGAGGGCTGGGAGAAGAGGAGCCCCCAGTCCCAGGCAGCCCAGTTCGCCCGTGCCGTGTCTGCGTGCCAGTGAAGGAGCTGATGCAGGTGAGACTCTGGCAGTGAAGGAACATTGTCCCTGGGGCAAACGATGGAGTCGCTGCTGGGAACGGTGGCTGTATGCACAACCGGCGCTCGCACAGAGCTGTCATGGATGGAGCCGCCTTGGCTGCCTTGTGGAGCTCACACCAGCCCTGCCCCGGGCTGTCCCCAGGCTTTGGGGCGTCCTGGAGCTCCCTGTGCTCATTAGAGTGGCCGTGCTTCGTTAGCTACAATCTTCCAAAGCCAAACCTCTGCTCTGCTTCTGCGTGGCTCTGCTGCTCCAATGCTTGCACCGCTGGAGTTAGGCGTGAGGGGTTTGTGGTACGAGGGTGTACCAAACGTCCCCCGGGCACCTGAAGGTCACCTCAGCTCTTCCAAAAAATCCCGGGAGCTGCGTCCTTTCCTCTTGTGTGAAATTTGCACCATACGGCAGGTCACCGCTGCGCCAGCAAGCTCCCACGCTCCCTAAACGGCAGCCTGAGCAATGCAGCAGTGACTGACGTCCGTCTTCCCGCTGCCTGGGCTGCAGCACAGCTCATTAGGGTCCTGCTTTAATGAGAGTTTAACCATCGGTCTTCCTCTCCACATAGGGCGACCCCACGGGACGAGCCTCTCACCCCAGAGTGACGGCCGCCTCAGTTTCT
Organism: Harpia harpyja; assembly: GCF_026419915.1. Classification (NCBI taxonomy): domain Eukaryota; kingdom Metazoa; phylum Chordata; class Aves; order Accipitriformes; family Accipitridae; genus Harpia; species Harpia harpyja. The sequence continues at coordinate 79,249,574 of NC_068944.1, forward strand.
CCTTGCGCGCTCCATCCCATAGCAAATACGTGGCAGTCAGGAGGAGAAAACTTGCCAGAAGTTAATATCAAAAAAGTGACATTTGAGGTTCGAGGTATCTGACAACTGATGGCACGAGCTGGCACTGCCAGCTGCTCGTATCCCGGCGTTCCCAATGTGCTGCAGCGCAGCGTGCACTGCAAGCTTCGCCGGAGCCAGGATTTCTGGACACAATGCCAGCCGGGAACACCACCATGAGCTCCAGCTTAAAGATCTCCTTTGAAAGGAAAGCGGCTCAGCCAAAACCTACAACATATCCAGGAAGCGAAGAGCCAAAACCCCCTCAAATCTCATTCAAGTGAGGATAAAGCGATAAATTAGAGGACGAAGCGCTAACTGGAAGCGAAGGCAGAGACCAAACGGCCAGGGGAGCCCGCTGCTGCTGCTCGGGAGGGGACGGCAGGGCAATGACACTCCAAAGGGACACACAAAGAAAGAAGGTGTTTCTAAAACCAGCCCCCAAACCCATCTGCCATGCCAGTGGGATGGGACCACCGCGGTTCACGCCAGATCATTAACTGTAAAGGCAACGGCTCAGAGACGTGCTGAGCCTGTCCAGCTCCGTGGTCCTTCCCAGGATGCGCTCCAGGGATGTGCTCTGCTGCGGGGGCCACGTCGGGCGGGCAGGGGGGGTCCCGCAGCCGGGGCTGACCGCACTCTGCACCGCACAGAGCCCACGGCACAAGCCCTGGCATGGCAGAGCCTTGCCCCTGGCATGGCAGAGCCTGCCCTGGTTCAGCCGCAGGGTTTCTGTGCCAGGAACGGGTGGGCAGAGCCGCAGTGCTGTTCTCTTGGGAGAAAAACCCCCTCCTTGGTGCCGGTGGAGCCCGGTGGGCTCCCGGCTGCTCCCTGGGGACGGAAAACACCGTTTCCGCTGCCATCTTCGTTAGTCGGTGCCTTCCTAGCGGCATTTGGGAACCAGCACGATGCTGTCGGTCCCGCTGCCACCAGTCTGATCTGTGGTATTTAATACTTTTATTAACGAAGGAACACGGGGTCTGTTCATTAAATGCAGGATGGCGAGCCGGCGGTGCCCAGCCAGCGCCGAGCAGAAACACCGGCACAGCCAGAAGCTGTGGCGGCGACGGGAACCGGAGACCACACCGGGAGAGTGGGGAAGGACCTGACGGTGGCACGGCACAAGGCAGCCCGTGCCCGGCACCCGCCAGCAGGCACATGGAGGCAGGGAGCACCGCGGTGCCACGGAGCCGGGCAGGGCCGGCAGCCGGGCTGTCCCAGAGCCCGTCCTGGCTCCAGCGCCATGACTGTCCTGCGGTGCCCGGGACAGGCAGCTGGCTGGGGGGACATGGGATGCGTGGCGCTCCGGTGGCAGCTGCCAGCGGTGGCCACAGCCTCGGGCACGTCCCGGGGGTCTCCGGGCGCTCCCTGCACAGCACCTGCAGGAGGAAGGGGCAGCAGCATCCACAGAGAGCGGCCGCGGGGGACCGAGAAGCCCCGGGAGCCCCCAGCTCCTGCGTGGTGGCGGGGGAAGGCTGGGCACAGCATGGCTCCGGCTCTGCGCCTGCGTCCCGGGGTGGGGAGCCTGGGTCCCGGCAGGACCGAGACCCCCTGCCCTCCCCAATCCTTGTGACCCCCTGGTACCTCCCGCAGCCCCGATGCCACCCCCCGTGGCCGCAGCGGGACGGGCTCCCCCCACGCAGGGTCCCCGAAAGAAGGGGTGGTGAATCACAGAAAAACTTTATTGGTGTAACGATACATTGCTATGCCGTGAAGTCCAAGTTCCCTGACAGGGTTCAAACGGGGCAGGCAGCCACAGCAGCGTGCTAGTAGAGAGGCGAAGGATGGCAGAGATGGGACAGGGCCAAATCCTGCTCCCACCCTGCAGAGGCTGTGCCAGGGCCCCGGGGAGCCCAGGTGGGTGCAGAGGGAGGTGCGAGGGTCCTGCGAGCTACGGTGGGAGAAGGGGGCAGCGCGACGGGAGCCAAAGGCAAACCCCTCCCCGGGTGGCAGCGGAGGGCTGGGGCTCAGGTCTGTCCTGAAGAGCAACGAGGAAAGAAATTCCAACTTAAAACCAAGCTTCTGAGGAGTTACAGCGAGGGAGAGGTGCCGGGGAGAGCCGCCATTGGTGACACCACGCTGCTGCCGGTGCCCACCTCTGCACGCTCCACAATGGGGGAAGGAGTGGGGATACCCGTCTGTCTGTCTGTCTGCCTTCCCTCCCCAGCCCAAGGCCCTGCCTGACCTGGCCGGAGCCTGGAGCCGGGTCTGCAACCTCACCTGGAGCCTCTCACCTCCCACCAAGCCCAGGACAGGACAGGGACGTGGGGCAGGGACGTGGGGAAGCCCCTTGGGGAAGCCCCCCAGCAGCGGGAGTCTCCAGCCTCGGGGCATCATCCGCTCCACCTCCTCAGCCAGACTCTTCCAAAAGCCGCTCAGCCCCCAGCGGGAGGGACGAGGGAGACCCCCCCAACAGACCCCCAGACAGAGGGGCAGGGGTGGCACAGGCAGCCCCGGGTGGGACAAGGACCTGTGACAACAGCACTGCCCCACGCAGGCTCCTCTCGGGGGGGTGGGAGGCGTTTTGAGGCAGCTCAGATGCTGCGGCAGCCGCTGCCCCTCGTTTGTGCGTGCTCAGCTGAGTTCTCCCTGCCCTGATCCGGCACGTGCCGGGATATAGAGGGGGGGATCTTGGCCCCCGAAAGTCTGGGTGCCTGGGCAGAGAGGGGGGGCTTGCCCCTGCAGCAGCTGGGTGAGGGGGATGGAGAGAAAGGGGGGAGATGTGGTTGAACCAAAGCGCGGGTGGGAGCGGTAGCACCCCGCTCCCCGCTCCCGCCATGGGCCGAGCTCACCCCCAACACAAAAACAGACACCGCAGCCCCCGGCAAGGGCTGAGCCGTGCTCCGGCACCACGGCCGCTGCTCCGCCGTGCTCCAGCCCCTCTCTGGCCTCCAGACTGCCAAAAGTCAGCTGTGGTTTAAAAAAAACCCCAAATAAAACCATGGGAGGTAAGGGCTGAGGCGTCCAGTCCAGCGTTCACCCGCAGGACTGCTTGGTGGGACCCCTCTGCACAGGACCAGTGCAGGACGCTGGCACCACCCAGCAAAGATAAAACAACCAACCAACAAAACAAAAACACTAGAGAAAACCACTGTCGGAGGGCAAGAGCAAAGCAAACCTCTTTGAAACAAATGGACTCTTCTCTGGGGAAGGAGCTGAGGACAGTTCGTGGGGAGTTCAGCAACGCTGCTTCCGGAGGAGGCCGGGCAGAGGCGTCCCTCCGCTGCCGCCGGTGCTGTGGACGGACGGCGTTTGCTGGGTCACAACCAGTCCAGAAAAGTGCTCGAGGGAGATCCAGCCCGGCTTCAGCGCCACGAGGAGTTTGCAGGTCAGTGCAGCCAATGAGATCAGCGATAAAGTGCAGCAAAGCTTCTCGGAGCTCCCACACAGCTGTCCGGCGAGCCCTGGCCCGCGCTGCAGCAGCCACGGGCGAGGGGAAAGGGGAGGTTGGCCGGCAGCACCAGAGCGAGGGGACGTGTCTTCAGCCAGGAGGCCGCAGCTGCTTTCAGTCTGTCATGCTCCAAGATGCCTGGGGTACTCCAGTGTATGTGTCGGGCAGAGCGATGCCGCAGCTGCTGGGTGGGGGGCAGTTAGGGAGCTTGGGGCTGCCTCGTCTGCGGGACGCAGGCAGAAGGGCGGTTCGGCAGGGCTGCCAGGCACCTCGGAGCGGTTCTGCAAACTCACATGCAAATAACTTGCAACCTGTAACCAAGCACACGGGCGTTACTGCTCTGCGGCCACGCTGAGGCAGGAGGAGGCACAGCGGGAGCAGCATCGCCGCTCGGTGCGAGAGCAGCTCGGCCCCATCGAGCTCCAAGCCACGCTCCCGAGGCAGCGGAGCAGAAACTTCACGCCCAGCAGGCCGGGGCCCTCGTCCCCCCGCAGGAGCCGGAGCTCCTCTCCCCTCGGAGCGGGAGCCTGCAGCCGGCACGCTGGGCCAAGCCGGAGCGCCGAGTTCACACACCTGTCCTCCTCGATGCTGCCGCTCTCGGTATCGCCGGCACCCCTCTTCTCCTCCACATCCTCTTCCCCAAGATCCATGTCCAGCTCATTGCCAGCTTCCGAGCGCGTGTATGCATACCCGCTGGAGGAAAAAGGGCAGCACAATGTAAGCGCCCAGCCGGCACCGCTCTGCGACGGTGCGTCCGCGGGGGAGATCCCACTCCTCTCTCCAGTGGGCTTAGGTCCCTGCTAAGAGTCTCCTCTGCATCCAAATCGAGCCCACAGGAAGGAGGGGCTGGCTGTGGGCAGTGCCCCCCAAGGGGTTACTGTCCCCCTGTATGTGCCCCTCCATGCCCGTGAAGAGCAGCGTGGTGCCAGGTGAATGGCCACCCCTTCCCTGGGGACCACAGCTCCCTTCAGCTTGTCCTTTGGTGACGTGCGTCTTGGGAGGACGGAGGGAACCGGGCTCTGGTTGAGCTCCATTCTCCCTGGCCAACCTGGCGTGCAGGCAACGGTGCCGGAGCAGTGCCGGGAGGGCAGCTCCCGAGCACGTATCTACCGCACCCAGCTGAGGGGCCAGCGAGGGCCAAAGGTTCCTCCCCTGCAGGGATGCGGCAAGGTGATTCTTTTTTAGGGTGACTTCAGAGATGTCATGTGGCCTGACCTGATGGAACGACAGGTAAAAAAGACAATCCTCTTCAGCCTCTTGTTGTAAAAGAAGTAGTTGAAGGACCAGAGGCTGCCGTCCTCTCCAAAAGGGTCTGAATCCAGGTCGGGGTTGTAGCTGCAACAGCAAGTGGAGGCATGAGAAACACCATGCCAGACTCTGCTCCCTGTGCCAACCCCGTTTTCGGCCCAGCTGTACATCGTCGGAGGAAGGAAAGAGGGAGAGCTGCCTCGGGAGGGTGGGGGGGGAGGGCAGAGAGCAGGCAGGAGTGAGTCAGCGTCCTCAGAGCCAGGCAGCACGGGGCTAGTCAGACTAGTCAGCCAGGCTGCATGGGTGGCAGGAACCACCCCGTGCCCTTGGGCTGGCTTTGGAAGGAGGGTGAGCCCCAGCCAGCGCAGCTGCTGCTGCCTGGGGCGCAGATTTCCAGGGCGTGGAAGTCCTGCGTGGGAGGGGACGGCAGCAGCGGTTCCCCTTCCACGGGCAAGGAGCCGGGAGCCAGCGAACTCTGGCGAGGAGACACCCTGCCCCGCTCCAGTGAGAAGTCCTCACACACAGGCAGGTGAGCGTGCCAAAACATAACCTTTTATTGAAAAATAACTGTTTCTCTGCAGGCCATTGCGTGCATGAAAGGGACCAGGATCTAGGCCCAGGGGTGAGCGCTTGCCCAGTTACCTGTAGATGTCACACTCCGAAAGACAGATCTCCTCGTCGACAGCGTCCCACAGGTGTGGCTTCAGGGCATTGAAATCTTCCCGAACGGCAGAGAAGAGGCTGCAGTTGACAGCGTTCACCACCTAGAGAGACCGAGCCGGGTCCGTGAGAGGAGCAGAGGAGCTGCTGCCTGCCCTCCTCCCTCCCACGTTCCATGCAGCTCATCCTCCCCATCCCTCCTCCACCGAGAGGAGATGCTGGAGCCTGACAATGACCGTGGAGGGGGAGAAGCAAGATGGCCAGACGCTGCTGTGCTAGATTCAGGGCCCTGAGATGGAAGCAAGGGAGACAGGCGGCAGGGAAGCAACACAACTGGAGAGAAAAAACCCATCAGAGGATCTGTGGGGCATAGGAAGCCCAAGTCTCTCCCAACAAAAAGCGTGGCTTCCTCGAAGGCTCTCTGCAAACGGGGCAAACTTCCCCGGTCAGAGAGGACGCTTCCTGCTCCATCTGCCTCCTTGACAAGGGCAGCCTTGCTGGACCCTGACAGCCAGGAGACAGACAGACAGACAGACAGACAGACAGAGGCTCTGGCACCTGCACGCTCAGATCAGAACCTGGGAGGCCCAGCAGAGCCACCCCTCTGTCCAGTGCAAGGTAAAGCAGCATCTGGCCAGCAGCACTATGGGCGCAGGGATGAAAGCACTGGGTAGCAGACCGGGAAGTCCTCTGCAGGAAGGACTCAAGCCACTGACGCTTCCCTCACCCTTCCTTCCTCTAAATACCTGCCCCGAGAAAGAGCGGCCTAACCAAGGCTGGCATGGAAAACCCTGCTCACGAGAGGCCGTTGCCAAAGAGGAGCAAAGAGCAGGGCTGCTGCTGCTGCTGCTGCTGAAGGAAACCACCCCAGGACGGCTGTTGGAAAAGGCACCCCACAAACCTCTTCCTGGGAAGGACGAGGACTGCCTCATCCTAGGGCTGACACTGCTGGAGGAAGGAGCAAGGAATGCCCTGGGAACAGCTACCCGGGATCACAGCAGCGCTGTGGGGCTCCCTGGAGAACCGCAGACTCGCCCACCAGATCCAAGCTGCCTTCTCTTCCAGGACAGAGGCAGGCAGCATGGCAGGCTGTCCAAGCAGGGGGTGCAGGACCTGCCCTGCCTCAGGGCGCTTTGCTCACATACCCAGTTGAGGCTTGGCTCCCGGCTGAACTCGTGGCTCTTGGCAGCGCTGAAGTCATAGTCTGGGCGGAAGGACTCGTTGAGCGTCGCTATCAGGTAGAAGAGGGTCTTGCGGCTGCACTTGTCGCTCAGTGGTCCCTCCTCATCACCACTCTGACTTTTACTGAGCCTGAGAGGCAGAATGGCAGGGTTAGCAGTGTCACCGGCACAGCCCGGGCCAACACTGAATATGAGCTGGCTGTGTGCCCAGGTGGCCAAGAAAGCCAAGAGCATCCTGGCTTGTGTCAGAAATCGCGTGGCCAGCAGGACTAGGGAAGGGATCGTCCCCCTGTACTCGGCACTGGTGAGGCCGCACCTCAAACACTGTGTTCAGTTTTGGGCCCCTCACCACAGGAAAGACTTTGAGGTGCTGGAGCGTGTCCAGAGAAGGGCAACGAAGCTGGTGAAGGGCCTGGAGCACAAGTCTTATGAGGAGCAGCTGAGGGAGCTGGGGTTGTTTAGCCTGGAGAAAAGGAGGCTCAGGGAAGACCTTATCGCTCTCTACAACTACCTGAAAGGAGGTTGTAGCGAGGTGGGGGTTGGTCTCTTCTTCCAAGTAATAAGCGATAGGACAAGAGTAAATGGCCTCAAGTTGCACCAGGGGAGGTTTAAATTGGATATTAGGAATAATTTCTTCACCAAAAGGGTTGCCAAGCATTGGAACAGGCTGCCCAGGGAAGTGGTGGAGTCACCATCCTGGGAGGTATTTAAAAGACGCATAGACATGGTGACTAGGGACATGGTTTAGTGGTGGACTTGGCAGTGTTGGGTTCACGGTTGGACTCGATCATCTTAAAGGTCTTTTCCAACCTCAATGATTCTGTGATTCTATGAACAAGCAGAACAGCCAGCCCACGGCCACAGAAATGAGGCCAGCCACCAACGAAGGGTCCTTCCTTCCACGAATCCCAACACCCACCCCCAGACACGCTGCTGCTGCCTGTGGTGCGGAGCACGGCAGACAACTACCCCCAGCCCATGGTACCTGCTGGGGCTGATCCCCGTGGTCTGAGGAGGCGACAGGGCCTCCAGGACGTGCGGCTGGCCCTCCTGGCAGAACTGCTTGAACATGTGCTTGTCATCACCAGCCATCTTGCACGAGTAGCTCTCGATCCTGCAGAGACACATAGCACCACGACTGAGGCCAGCCCAGCCACCAGCTGCCACAAACCCATTTCCTTACACGTATGTAGGTATGTATGCATGGAGATATAGATGTTTACCCCAAGGAGACACAGAAGAGGCTGGCTGAGCTGCACGGCTCTTCCAGGGGCATCAGAGCCATCCCAACAAGCTCTCCCTGTGCAGCCTCCATCGCTGCTAGCAGGGGAAGGTCAGAAAAGAGAAGCAGAAAGTGTGCCTCACTGCTGTGGTGTCCTGTCTCGGCACAGCAAGCCAAACCGATGCCAGCAGTAAGCCCAAAAAGGATCCCTTCAGCCAGGACCAAAAATAGGTCCACAGCTGGCGAAGGACCAACTCCCTCACAGCCAGCCCAGCAGAAGGGGTTCTCGCTGCCGCCCTGAGCCAAGACGGCTGCCAGCTCCTGAGCTGCTGAGCGTCGATGCACGCCGCACGGCCAGAAGGAACCTGTCAGAGGTACCCGAAAAGCTTTTCCGAGTGACTGGTAGGTCCCATTGCCCACCTCCAACAGAACAATTGTGGATGAAAACTGGACGTGAGCCAGCAATGGGCACTCAAAGCCCAGAAAGCCAAGTGTATCCCGGGCTGCATCCAGAGCAGCGTGGCCAGCAGGTCGAGGGAGGGGATTCTGCCCCTCTGCTCTGCTCTGGCAAGACCCCCCTGGAGCACTGCGTCCAGCTCTGGGGTCCCCAGCATGAGACAGACACGGACTTGTTAGGGCAGGTCCAGAGGAGGGACACGGAAATGGTCTGAGGGCTGGAACACCTCTGCTGTGGAGAAAGGCTGAGAGAGTTGGGGTTGTTCAGCCTGGAGAAGAGAAGGCTCTGGGGAGACCTTATTGTAGCCTCTCTATACTTAAAGGGAGCTTATAAGAAAGATGGGGACAGACTTTTTAGTAGTGCCTGCAGCGATAGGACAAGGGGTAATGGTTTTAAACTAAAAGAGGGGAGATTCAGACTAGATATAAGGAAGAAATTTTTTACAATGAGGGTGGTGAAACACTGGCCCAGGTTGCCCAGAGAGGTGGTAGATGCCCCATCCCTGGAAACATTCCAGGTCAGGTTGGCCAGGGCTCTGAGCAACCTGATCTAGTTGAGGACGTCCCTGCTCATTGCAGGGGGGTTGGACTTGATGACCTTTGAAGGTCTCTTCCAACCCAAACCATTCTATGATTTGATGATTTGATGAATGAACTGTACAGAAAAGCACTCTGGTCCCCCCCAAGGTGATCAGCTTTACTTGATCCCAGCCTGTGGTGGCCCCACGGAAGCTGGGGGGGCAAGACAACCCCACGGACTGCCAGGCAGCCAAGCGCCTGCCCAGGCATCACACCCACGATTCAAACAGAAAGCTCCTTCCAGATTTTTGAGCTGCTTGGTGATCAGTGAGGAAGTTCCTTGAATCGCCCCAACACCGCTCCTCTCTGGGGTTCCCCAGGAGGCTGCTCAGAGGTTGGCAGGAACCTCCCTGCCCCAGAGAGGAGAAGACCAAGGACTGCAGGAAGAAGCTCCCCGAAGCCACTGGACCCACCAGCACCAGGTGTGGGTTGTTCCCAGTCCTCTGCTTCGGGAGGAGATGCTGCTCAGTGTTTTAAGCAGCAATCTCATGGTAATGGCACCAAAATGACCAAGGGAAAGAGGTGGCAACTGCAGCCAGAGATGAATCAATCTCCCTTCCTGGCCCACCTCAGCGCCTGCGTCCCTTGTAAGCAAAGTAAAGAGAAATGACCAAGTTCACCAGGTCTGTATTTATGTCCAGAAAGCTGCAGGACCAGCAGCCTCAGCCAAGAGAGTCCCCAGAACTTCTACCACCGCACAGCCCTGTAACATAGCGTCACCGCTGCTGGTGAGCTGTGTACTGAGTTTGCAAGGCCTCAGGACAGAGGCTTGCCGTGCCTGCTCTGGCTGAGCCTCCCCCAGGCACCTGCAGCTTTCCTTTACGTGGTCTGGCTGTGAGAGCGTTTCTCTACATGACCAATTGCCTGTGGCTGAGTTGTTCTACCACAACCTGGGTCCGTGAGGAGTCACCACCGTCGTAGGCAGCAGTGACGGGCAACTGCTGTGTGCAGAATGGGACATTTACAGCTCTCGGCATAAGGACATAGAGGAACAGGCGCCTGGTACAGCAGCCCAGAGAGGTGGAGGCGTGGGGGGCGGCGTGGAGGAGTGCAGGCAGGGATGGTATGAGATGGGGCACAGGCTGGCACCGGAGGAAGCTAGGAACAGCTCACCAGTGGTCAGCTAGAGAAATGGAGACCTGGACTGGGACAAAACTGGTTTTAAGGGCAGCAAAGAGGACAAAAGAATAGCTTCTAGCATAGAGAAAAGGCACCATGCGGAGTAAATTCAGCTGTAACACAGACCAAGGAAGAAAAAGCAGAGGTGTAGAATTGTGCTAGTGAACATATAAAAATGACCCCAAGTGGATCCTAGAGCGAGGAAGGAGAAATCATCAGTGTGAACATCATCTTCTTTGGGGGAAGGACCGGATGCCAACAGCTCACCCGTTACCCTCCCTGGCAGAACAAAGCTGCCAACTTTAAGAGCTGGCAGAGCAGTGGGAGGGGAGCATTACTGCTGGAAAAAAGGACCGAAACTAAAGAGTTTGTGTACGTGTTGCAATTAAATTGCATTATTAATATTGTTGAGGCTTTCTCTATACTGCATCATCATTTGTGCTCTGTAATAATTAGATGTAGACTAATAATGACTTGAATAAGATTACTGAATAATTTCAGTTATACTAATAAGAGATGGTTGGCTTTGTACATACACAGTGTGTCTCCTCTTTGTCCGTAACAAACTTTTCAGCTCTCACACCTTGCATCTTGTCCCATTGCATCCCACACCTCGGTTCAGGGCCCAGCACGCCCCACACAGTCCTTGTCCCAGGACAAGATGCCCCCCAGTCTCCTGACTGGGCTGCGGGCCAGGCTCTACAGCCCAGCAGTATGGGGGCAGAGCCACAGACCTGCTCCTTAGCAAGCGACCTGCTCGTTAGCAAGCGTGGGGGGGGCTGCAGTGGGAGTAGCGATGTGAGACCAGAGCATGGGCACTAGCGAGCACAGCCTCTCCTCCGGCTCCTCCGTTACCCAGCACCAGTATCATGCCCGCTTGCTCGACTCTGCGCAGTGCATGTCTTGAGCCCAGAGCGTGCTGGCAGCGAGCGCTGGACGGGATCGCAGCCGGCCTTCCCTGTCCCCAGAAGGAAATGACAATGGAAAATCACAGAAGTTCCTGCTCCGGAGCCAAGCTCCACAGCGAGTCAGCAGTCTGTTCCAGCAGGATCGAGGATGGACCGCTGATACTGCCAGACTGCAACAACTTTTGACACTGTTCTTGGGAAAAGCCTGAGAAAGCAGCCCTGCTTCCCCGACAGAAAGCAGGCAGCTGCCAGCACTCACCTGCCGATGATGTGAGCATCTCCCGTCTCCACCGTCAGCTGGGAGTTTATTGCTTCAAAACTTGAGTTCTCCAACAGCTTCATTGTCTCGGCTTCTGGAGCGATTCCCTGTGCAACAGCTGCTGCAAAGCGTGCGTATCCTGCAAAGAGAGAGATCCTTGCAGCTGGGGAGGGAGAAGCCCGAGGTCGCCCAGCAGGGCTGCAGTTTGGCCAGCCCTGTCAGGACCTCAGACTCAATGATCTTAAGGGTCTTTTCCAACCTAAACGATTCTACGCTGAGAAGGCAGCGCAGAGGCAGGGCAGTGGGAAAGTCACAAAGCCAAAAGAGGGACAACAGCCCCAGATCAGCACCCGCACCTCCCGTCTGGTCCTGTCCTATGCACCGCTGCCTGACTTCGGCTGCATGAGTAAGAGCGAGCTCACCCGCAGCGCGCCAGGGGTCCTGCCCACATCACCTACACCGGCAGCTACACACCGCTTCAGCAGTGTGCTCTGCCAGGGAGTTCCCAAGCTCGCCTCCTCACTTTTGAAGGTCATCAGCCTTTTTTGGCTGGACTGTTCTCCCTCAAAGCTGGGGAAAAGCACGCGGCACTCGCTCTGCCGTGGGCTCGCAGTGACACGGACGCCCCAGCCAGGCCCCAGGGTGGTCTCTGGCAGCAGGACTGGGGTGGCCGCGGCAGCCCCTCGGGGAGCTGCACCTCCACGGTCTGTCAGGGCACTCGGCCGCGAGCAGGACCGACACCGGGGCGGGTTAACTGGTTAATGTTCCCAGTTATGGGAACAGTTGTGGGGAGGATGGCAGCCTTCAGCTGCTATTTCCAGACAGGGCAGCATCACCCCAGAGGGACAGGGATGGGCAGCTTGCTGGATGCGAAGTGGGGGAGGCAGCCCGGCCCCAGCCCACGCTCCCTCCCCAGCTCAGGGCCTCTCCGGGTCTGTAACAGGAGAAGCTGTAAACAGGCGGGGAAGCGATGCCAGAGCTCTCGGGAAACGATGCCAGGGCTTTTGGGAAGCGGCAGCCCCTTCCAGGCCTCCCAGGGAAGATAGGCGTCCCCCCGTCCTGGCCACCACGACGGGGTCGGAGAAGGAACGACTCCCGGCCCTTCGGTTTTAGGACTGCAGGCGGGAAGGGGACGCTGCGTGCCGGTGACACCGCTGCATGACCGCGGCACCGACACCGCGGCAGGGCCAGGGATACTCTTACTGTGACAATACCCGTCACGACTAAACCTGATGATGTGCAAGTCAAAGCGACGCTAAAGTAAACGCCGTCTCTACGAGGCAGCTTCAGCATTTACCACAACCCCGAGCCGCCGATCAGAACAGCCCAAGCTAACCGGTGCTGGCAAACCCCCCCGCCCCATCCTGTGACTGGGAAAGCAGCAGACAGCTCTTCCCACGCCCCAGAGAGCAGAAAATGGCTCCGCAACCCCCATCCGGCATCAAATATTGGCTCTCGTAGGGATCGATAGCCCTCCAAGCGGGAAAGCAATTCCCCCCAGGCACAGATGAACAGCAAGTTCCCACCACTCTGACATGCTTTTGTACAGGTCTCTGGTTTCTTTCAGCTTGTTAAAGCACCAATATTTGGCCTGTTAGCTCCCTGGTCTAGGCCAGTCTTTCACATCAGGGAAAACCAGCCTTTTCTGCAGCAGCCCCTGCATCAGCCCGACCTTTTCTCTCTTGCTGTGACTGAAAGGAGAGAGGTACGAGCCCAGGAACAGACTTGGGAAGATGGAGAAGGGAAAACCAGGGAAAAAATGCCAATGCGCAAGGACCAGGGGCAGAAAGCGAAACATTTGCTGGAGCGTCCTCACACCACAAGCACATCTCCCTCTCCCGGCACAGAGACCGGCTGGCAGCACTCCCCAGCACCTCTTTAATGATGCAAAAGGCACCATGCAACTTGAGTGTTCGCAATAAACCAGCAACCCGGAGGAGTCATGCTGCTTGAGCAAAGATGCTGCTCTGAAACCCTGAGCTGACAGGTCCCTCGGACACTGAAACCTGCCCCGGCGCCCAACCCCTTGTTCTGCAGGGTTTGCACGGCGAGCAGGAGCTGCACAAAGGCAGTGAGCTCTGCTCCTTGTGCTCTGTAAAGCTGCCGTCGCCAGAGAAAGGACGCAGACACTGTGAAATCCAGAGCTGGTGGCCATTTCCCACCGAAGAATCGCTCTGTGGGTGGGAGCTGGGACGATGTGCCAGCCCGTTTCGGACCAGAGCAAAAGACCTGCCAATGATGAGATGGGAAGGACTAACGCGAGCAAAAGCTCAGCCTGCTTTCGACGCTGGAAAACAACGGATCGCTTCACGTGCAGCGGGAATTTTACAGGATATGGATTTTTGGTTTCATTTTTTTTTTTTTTTACCCCAGCACAGGCGGAGCTGCTACCTTGGGTGGCGGAATAAAAACACCCTTAACCCCAGCTGCGGTCAAAAGGTGTTCAATGGGGCGTTCAACCCTGCTTTGGCACCAGTGGAAGCAAGGGCAGAGAGATTTGCCAGCTACGGTGCCAGTCAACACCAAGGTAGGCCATACCTGGCCTTGAAACCACGGCTCCGTCTCCTTCCTCACCCCGGGGCCGATTCAGCACACAACAAACCAGGACGGGGGAAGCAGGTGGAGAACATCCACCGAAGTTACAGAGGGTTAATTTTTAAATTTAAAGCAGCTTTATCCGAAGGTTTTTTGGGGGGGGGGGTGTCAGGGGGACAAACGTGGGGCAGGAGGTGGCGAGGCCCTGAAGGTGACAGGGAAAGGCAGCGCCGTCCCGGCATGCCCCGCGCGGCGGGCTGCCCCCCCTTAAGGACTACAGCTCCCAGCATGCCCCGCGCGGCCCGTGCGCGGCCCGTGCGCTGCGCGCTACCGCAGTGCACTCTGGGAGATGTAGTCCGCCGGGGGGTGTTCTCCGAAGGGACGAGAGGGGGCGGCGGTGGAAAGGGGCTTACCGGCGTTTCCTGCTCTCGGTCCCGGCGGGGCCTCCTCGCCGTGACAGCTCCTTCAAGCTCGGGGCGTTTGTAAAGGGAGGCGTCTCCGGGAAAAGCTCGAGGAGGGCGCGTGTGCCTCGGCCGCCGTCCGCCGTCTGGCGCCGGCCCACCGGGCCTCCGCCCACCTCGACATGTCCCCGACTGCTCGGGACGGAGCGAGCGGCTGAGCGAGACCTGGGATTCCCCCGGGGCGAGCGAGCGAGCGAGCAGCCGACCCTCTCCTCGGGCACCGGACGACAACAAGCGGCGAGGCCCCACCCGCGGCCCGTCCGTCCCGAGCGGCGGCTGACAGCCCGCTCCTCCCCATTGGAGGGCGGCCCTGGCAATCGCCGCGGACCTCCTCTCCCGTTGGCTGAGAAGGACGTCAGTCAGGGCAGCGCGCCCGCCCTCCGAGGGGACAGGCCGCAGGCTCCTCCCACAGGCTGGAGCGCTCGGGGTCCTGATTGGCTGCCGGGGACAAAGACGGGGGGAGCGGCTGTCAATCACGCCAGGGGTGTGCGCGGCGCCCCCACCCGGCTCGGCGGGGCTCTGCGCTCGCAGGGGCGGGGCGAGGGGCGGGGCGCTACTCCCGCGGGGGCGGGGCGAACGGGGGGGGGGGGAGCGGAGGCGGACCGTCCGGTCCCGGAACGCTCGGACGCGGGGACGCGTTTCCGGCCGGAGCGCGCGGCGGGCGGAAGTACCGGCGGAGGCGGAGGGAGGCGGCGGCGGCGGCGATGGCTCTGCCCGGTGCCCCCGCCCCGGCCCCGGCCGCGGCCCCGGTGCCGCCGCCGCCGCCCACCGTGTTGATGGCGGTGCGGGCGGGGTTGGCGCGGCCCTCCCGCCTCCCGCCGCTCCCTGCCGCCGCCGCGCTCCGCCTGCAGCTCAGCGTCGAACCGGCGGCCGGCGGGCAGCGACGTTTCCGCCTCGGCCTGCGGCACCCGGAGGCGGCCGGCGGCGCGGTGAGACCGGGGGGGGGCGGCCCGGGGATGGGTTGGGGGAGTCGGCGGCAGCGAGGTGCCACTGCTGGGGCGGGGGGGCGATCGTTCTCCCCCGCTTCCCGTTCCCGGTACCGAAGAGCCGGCGTTGGGCTCTGCCCGGCTCCTGTCGTGGTGGGGGGGGGCCCTCCGGTGCAGCGGTAGCCGGGTACTCCCTCCCCGGGGAGCGCTGCCGGGCCTGGGGGCTCGGGCCCGCCGCCCGGAGAGGGTCTCTGGCGGGGGGGAGCTCCCCGGGGCTGTGCCCCCCCCCCCCCGGCACTCTATAGGCCCCTGCCGGGGGCGGGGGGGGCCCCCTGTCCCTGCCCGGTGGCTGCCTGCACCCGCCCCCCCAGCCACCAAAACCCCACCGGTATCCGACCCCCCCGTGCCCGCAGCAGGAGGCTGGGGGGGCGGGGTGCAGGTCCCGGCCGTGGTCCCAGCTGGTGCCTGCCCGACCGGGGCCCCCCAAATCCCACCGGTGAGGGGGGAACCGCGGCTGGTACTGGAGAAGAGGGGGGGGGGGGCTTCGGGAAGAGCCTGAGCTGCTGCCCCCCCCCTCCTGCCTGCCCCTGCTTGCACTGGCAGGGTTGTCTGGGGGAAGCTGGTTTCTGGGCAGCACCAAGGAGCTCAAGGTCTTCCAACGTTTTCAGCGTTGATCCCCTACGCCGTGCCAGCGCCGGGAGGTCTGGGCAGCTGCCGGCCGAGGGGGTGCAGCGCCGGGGGCACAGCTGTGCTGCCCGCTTTCCCTGTAGGCAGCGCGTGCCAAGTGATGGTCAGCTTTTGGCAGCGGGCTAGTTCATACTCCATCTCTGTGGATGGACTGGCTGCTTGGTTCGCTGGGTGCTTAAGCTTGGGGGGGAAAAACAAAGGAGGTCCTCGGCGCGGGGTGTTTGCACTGTGCCTCCCCTCCTCGGACACGGTCCCTGCTCGCTTCAGTTGCAGTGCTAGTTCTGTGTCATTGGATCACAGAAGGGTTTGGGTGGGAAGGGATCTTAAAGACCATCTAGTTCCAACCCCCCTGCCATGGGCAGGGACACCTTCCGCTAGACCAGGTTGCTCAAAGCCCCATCCAACCTGGCCTTGAACACTGCCAGGGATGGGGCATCCACAAATTCTCTGGGCAACCTGAGCCTGTGTCTCGCCACCCTCACAGTGAGGAACTTCTTCCTTGCGTCTAATCTAAATCTCCCCTCTTTCAGTTTAAAACCATTACCCCTTGTCCTATCGCTGCAGGCACTACTAAAAAGTCTGTCCCCACCTTTCTTATAAGTCCCCTATTAAGTATAGAGAGGCTGCGATAAGGTCTTCCCAGAGCCTTCCCTTCTCCAGGCTCAACAACCCCAACTCCTCAGCCTTTCTCCATAGCAGAGGTGTTCCAGCCCTCGGACCATTTCCGTGTCCCTCCTCTGGACCCGCTCCACAGGTCTGTGTCTGTCTCATGCTGGGGACCCCAGAGCTGGACGCAGTGCTCCAGGGGGGGTCTCACCAGAGCAGAATAGAGGGGCAGAATCCCCTCCCTCGACCTGCTGGTCACGCTGCGCTGGATGCAGCCCAGGATACACTTGGCTTTCTGGGCTGCAAGTGCACATTGCCGGCTCATGTCCTGTTTGTCACCTACCCATGTCCCCCAGTCCTTCTCCGCAGGGCTGCTCCCCATCCATCCATCCCCCAGTCTGTGCTGGGACTGGGGCTTGCCCTGACCCATGTGCAGGACCTTGCACTTGGCCTTGTTGAACCTCATGAGCTTCACACAGACCCATTCCTCCAGCCTGCCCAGGTCCCCGTTTCAGGAGCAGACCCACTCCTGGCTGATTTTCCCCCCCCAATTTGCTCAGCCCTGGTGCTGGCTGCACGTGGGCCGAGACCTTTCCTCCTGCTGACACACTGAGGCTTGGCTGTCCTGCTGAGCCCTCGGTGCCTGCTGCCCTGCTCTCGGGGTGCTTTTCTTCTCCGTCCCCACTCTGGGTTCTGGTTTATGCCGTGCTGGAAATGTTCCCCCTCCGAGTCATTGCTCCTGGCACTGGGGAGGTACTCGGGAAGGTGGAGTGGAGGCAATGGTGCTGTTGGCTCTGATGAACACGCAAGGCCTACAGGGTGGAGTGGGGAGCTGCCTTTCCCCTGTGCTGCTCTTGCACCCAGCACTCAATTCCCCCTCCAGTCCCGCGTGGTTCAAGGACGGCTATCGGTGCTCGTCCTCGCAAGGGCCGGGGTCTTTTGGCTTCATGTGGGGCAAGCTGGGTTGGGGCTGCTCCTGCTGGCTCTGCCACGCAGTGGGGCATGCTGGCAGTGACCGGGCACAGCGCTGCGCTTTGTGTGGCTCGAGCCCTCTTAAGTGCTGAGTAAAACCTGAGTGGGGAGGTGGCGGTGCTGCCGGGGAGGTGACGGTGCTGCTGGGGAGGCGGCACGGGCCCCAGCTCACGCTCCCCATCCTGTTATCGTTCCTGCCACCGTGACACACGCTGGCTGCTCAGCCATCACCGCGGGCACTCCTGTGGTTAGCTCAAACCTGGGTTTCGGTTTCTACCGGAGCACGGCAGGGCAGCAGCTTGTGCCTGCCGGAGTGGCGTGAGGTTGCATGCGAGGCTGCAGCTCAGCCTGAGAGGCGAGTGATGGGATGAGCTGAGAGGTAAAGGCAGTCGCTGGTGAGACTCCACAGAGTCTGGAGCTGATCCCCCCCCTCCTTCTCCCCTCTCAAGGTCAAAGTGTTGCAGGGACCGGTAACACACAGCAGCCGAGCCGGCCTCCCTGCCGGAGCATGGCGTTGAGCCCTTGGGAGACGCGTGCCGTCCACCCTGGCAGCGCCGGGCCAGCCCCGAATGGCAAATGGTGTCAGACCAGCTGCTCTGCCCGGCATCTGACCTCAGGGTGGGCCAGCTGCTGGTACAAAACCCAGCGGTGCCGTGGCTCCTCTTGGCCTCCACTTGCCGCGGCAGCGTTCATACCGCGGTGCGCTGCCGTCCGCCCGCCCTGGCCCCGTGTAACGGGAGGGCTCCGGTGCAGGATCCCTGCCCGGGATCCAGTTGGCAGGCAGCTTCTGTGGGGAAGAAGCCCGGGGCCGTGCCCGTGGGAAGGGGATCAATTCTTGGAATGGCCGGAGGAGCCTCTGCCGGTGCTGGGAGTTGCTCAGCCCTCGGAGGGGAGGAGGGGGGGGGGGATGAAGTTGCGGGTCCAGTGTCCTCTCCTCTGGTGCAGCTCCAGAGGCTGGGGGTGAGGGGTTCTTTGTCCTCAGGAGAGGTTAAACAGCCGAAACCTCTTGCCTGAGCCCTGGGCTGGTCGCTCAGTGGCTCTGAGACCCGGCAAAGGTGGAGGATGAGCTGGAGGTGCCCGTTTGGCTGCAGGTACCCGTCACCAGCGGCTCCCCAGCCTGTGCAGCCCACCTCCCCACTCCCACCACTTCCCTGACGTCCCCTGGGACGGGGGCTGCTCCCCTGGGTGCCCCTTGGCACAATGGCGGGAGCTGGCTGCTCCGGCCACCCGGCAAATCGAAACCCTGTTTTCCTGGACGTTTTCCTAATGAATTGGAGCTGGAGGCAGCAGGCAGGGTGTGAGGCCGTGGCTGACATGCCTGTGTGTCAGGGACAGCCATTTCTGAGTTGGAAGATGGCCCTGGCAAAGGCACATCCCTGGGCTCTGCTCTGTGGCTGAAAGGGCTCGGTTCCTCCCTCGCTTTGATTCCTTCCCCTGGGAGCATCCTTCCCACGGGACATGGGTGCGGAGGACACCCGGGAGCTGCTCCGGGGTCAGCTTTACTTTCCCAGCTGACAAGTCAAAGGGAAAGTTGCCCCTGGGGTGCGGGGGCTTTACATCAGCTCTCTTTTCTTCTTCCCCGCCGCCATTCCTGTAATTCTGGTGTTGGGACAGGGGACAGCAGGTCAAGGGGGACTTGGCAGGACTTTAAACTCAGACGAAGGGCAAGGAAACCAGCGGTTTCTCTCAAACTTCCTTCCACCCCCCCCGCCCATGTCCCCGTACGGTGCAGGCAGCGCTTGCCAGCTTCCTGCTCGCTGCCTGTGGGGTGCGGTGGCAGGTGGCTGCGCAGAGTCCTTCCCTGCGCCCCGGCTCCTCCCGACCTGCCATTTTACCAGAAGCGGAATTGAAAGCTCCGGCGTGAAGCCAAGACTGGTGTCAGCCGGCAGGGAGGAGCGGGGCCGAGGCACCCCGAGGATGGCTGGGGCTCTCCTGCGGAGGCTGGTCCTGCACCCCACAGTCAGTGGGGAGCTGGCAGAGCTTGTCTGCCGGTGGGAGGGGACACGGGAAAGCTGAGCCCCGAGGTGCGTGGAGGGGGGGAAGGATTTTCCCATGGCTTGTAAAAGGGGAAAGGAACTGGCTTCCCCTGAGAGCTGCTGTCATGGCAGCCCGACTCGTCTTAGATGTCTCCTGCACTTTGGTTTTGAGAGAGGGGAAGAGGCAAACGGGAGAAGGGGTGGATTTAGTTGTATGTGCACCCGGTAGAGACGGCCGTGCCGGTGCAGGGTGACCGGGGATCACCTGGCAGGTGCCAGGTCGGTGGCTGCGAGCAGGTCACAGCCCTTGGTATTCTGTGGTAGCCTCTGGCCGGGGTGGAGGACAGGAGACTGCAGACAACGGGGTGGCTGCCAAGCCGTGACGGGGCTTGGAGGCAGCCCTGGGCACAGAGGGTCAGCGTTTCGGGCTGGGTTTGTGGTTTGGTGCATTTGGGGCCAGATTTGTGGTTCGGTGCCCAGGGACAGAGGGTTGCGCTTGGCTTGGTGCGTGTTTATGTCCACACTTATCTCATGAGAGACCATGGTGGAGGCAAAGAGAGGGACAGCCTGCGTCCCCAGGTCCTGGCTTGGACACCGTGTCGGGGGGCTGTCCCCTTGCCTGGTGCACCGTCCACGTGTGGCACATCCTCAGCCTGGCTCCATCGTGGCATGACACTCTCGTCCTTCTCCTTCCCCCAGAACGTGGCGGAATACGACCTCAAGGACATCTCGTACAAGGTGAGGAGCCCCACGTGCCACGAACTGACGGTCCTCGGCTCCTCGGATGAGCCCATGGTGTTTAACTTCGAGGAGGAGCGGGAGGCGCAGAAGTGGTGGACGATTGTGAGCAGCTCCCTGCGGGAGGTGCAGAAAGGTCAGTGTGGACACACGGCTGCCCGAGGGCTGGCAGGGACCTGGGGCATCTGCCTGCTGCTCAGAGGGGCTGCCAGGCTTTCCCCAGCTGGGAGACAAGGCTGGGACTGGTCCTGCCGTGAAATACCAGCTGCTTCTGGCTCCCCGAGTGCCGGGGCAGCATCTCAGCCCTCTCCTTCCCTGTGTGCGTTGGAGCATCCGAGGGGGTGGAGGAGACGCCAGGAGACAGGAGGTGGTGTGGGCAGTGACCGGGGAACAGGGGTGACTGGCCCAACCCCACGTACTGGGAGGGAGCTGCTCGATTGAAGGGGAAGAAAGCAGCACTGGGAAGTTCTGGGTAGCTGGAGGAGCATGGTGCATCTCTGCTGCCCTTACCCCAGCGGTCCTGGGAGCTCAGGGGAGCAGCGGCCAAAGGCTTTGCAGAGACGGTGGGCTGTTGCTGGTGCTGCTCTCTGAGCTCTGTCAGCCCTTGGGACGTGGGTTAGGGTCACTGTTACCTTCGCCTCAAACGACCTTGCGTAGCCCAGGGCTTCCTAGTGCATCTTTGCCCTGTGGTGTGAGTGTGGAGCTCCTTGGGGAGGACGGTTGGTGACTGTCACTGCTCGGGGCGGGAGGTGGCACTGCCTTGCCCTGATGTATTCCTGCCTTCCCTCAGCCTCGGACAGCACGCTGGCATCCCAGGCCTCATCCCTGCCCGCAGCTGCCGGGGGCGTCTCTGCAGATCAGGATCCAGAGGCAGCTCTCTCCTTGGAGCTTTCCGAGAAAGGTATTTGAGGGGGAAAGTTTCTTGGCTCTTTTGGTGTATCAGGAGTTGCCAACCGTCCACGGAAGACAGGCTCAGACCTGGGTCCAGCTGCTCCCCTGGCCTGTGGCTGACAACAAGCTCTTTTATCACAGAATCATTGAGGTTGGAAAAGACCTTTAAGATGATCGAGTCCAACCGTGAACCCAACACTGCCAAGTCCACCACTAAACCATGTCCCTAATCGCCACCTCTGTGCATCTTTTAAATACCTCCCAGGATGGTGACTCCACCACTTCCCTGGGCAGCCTGTTCCAATGCTTGGCAACCCTTTTGGTGAAGAAATTATTCCTAATATCCAATTTAAACCTCCCCTGGCGCAACTTGAGGCCATTTACTCTTGTCCTATCGCTTGTTACTTGGGAGAAGAGACCAACTCCCACCTCGCTACAACCTCCTTTCAGGTAGCTGTAGAGAGCGATAAGGTCTTCCCTGAGCCTCCATTTCTCCAGGCTAAACAACCCCAGTTCCCTCAGCCGCTCCTCATAAGACTTGTGCTCCAGGCCCTTCACCAGCTTCATTGCTCTGTTTTGGACACGCTCCAGCACCTCAATGTCTTTATTGTAGTGAGCAGCCCAAAACTGAAGGCAGTATTCAAGGTGCAGCCTCACCAGTGCCGAGTACAGGGGGACGATCCCTTCCCTAGTCCTGCTGGCCACACAATTTCTGACACAAGCCAGGATGCTCTTGGCCTTTTTGGCCACCTGTGAAACCCTGGTCCTGTGGGACAGCAGCTTGCCCCGAGGCCGGGCTGGGGGCCATGTGTCCCAGGAGGTCGCTGTGGGCGGTCAGGTCAGCCGAGCTGTGTGAGGAGGGACAGAACTAAGCTCCCAGCGGCCCCAGAAATTTCCCTCGGCGCTCTCAGCCGCACCTCTCCAGCAGCATAGCTGCTCCTCCTCCTGCCTCAGCTGCTGGCTGGCTGTGCAGCGAGTGTGTTTCCGAGGAGCCTCGTACAGAGCTCCTGCCGCCCTTCAGCACTGTTTCCATGCTGAACTGAACCAGAATTGCTGTTTTGAGATGTGAGGCTGTGGCACATGCAGTCTCAGGGTCCTCTGGGTGCCGGCTTTGCTGGTGCTGCGGGTGGCAGTGGTTGTGCCGTGCCCCGGGGAGGGTGTTTGCAGACTGGCTGCCGTTTTACGGTTCTCCCTCTCCATCCCGCCACAGAGGACCTGGCGCTCCACCTCGCCCAGGCGATCGAGTACGGAGACGAGGAGGTGGCCTCGCAGTGTGCCGTGGCCCTGGCTCGCCAGCAAGCCATGCTCAGTATCCTCTTGAAGGAGTCCAACTACCCCACGGACGATATCAGGTGAGCGCTTCCGACCGTCGCGTTTTTGGAGCCAACGTGAGCACGCCTCCCATTCCTTAGCATCCCTGCCTGGGCCCACGGGAAAATGACCTGCCCTGGACGGAGTCCTGGTCCTGTGCCGGGGCTCTGTGCTCCTCTGCAGGCAGCTGCCTGCTGTGCCATAAGCCTGGGGATGTCCTGCCTGCCCAGCCAGCACCTCCTCCCCTGCAGCTCTGCTGCTTTGCTGGACATTTGGGTCACTTACCCCATGTCCCTGGACTGTGTGGCCCTTGGCTCTGTCTTTTTTATGTGGTTTTGCCTGTAGTGGTGACGGTCCAGGGCGCTTGAGTGTCTGTCAGAGCCAGAACAGCCTCCTGCAGCCCCTGCAGCAGAGCTGCTCCATGAATTCCTCTGCCGTCACTTGGGATCAGTCCTGGCAGGAGAAGGAAATGTGCAGCTCGTGCTGGGGAAGCCACAGCTTTCCTGGAGGAATGTGGTATCCTGGGATTTGTACTTCTTCCCTAGCTCCTAGGAGGAAGGAGAGGGGGGAATACAGGAGCAGGGTATTGGATGCTACCAGAAAAGCCAGGAACCCGGAGGGTAAGCCCGTCCGGGCAGCAGCCGGCACAGCAAGGACCTGATCCTGTGGAGCCCTCAGGCTCTGCTCAAACACAACTGTGCCCCTCTGCAGTGTGAAGGGACTGTCACCAGCTGCTGGGACAGCTTTCCCCCTCTCTGGGGGACCTGGGGACACCCCTCCACCAGCCTCCCTCGGTTCCTGCTGCTCTCTGCCTGGGGACAAAGAGCCTGCCCGCTCCGAAGGGTGCTGCCACCTGCCATGCGGGTTTGAGAAAGGCCTCCAGGAAGGTTAAAACACCAATTTCGTATCAAGAGCGATAGCCAGGACTAGACTGAGGAGATTCATGGGTAAACGTCAGTAATTGGGCAGCGTTGTGGCTCCCAACTCTGCGAGTGCCCCGAAGGGGGTCGGTGAGCCAAAGGGCAGGGCAGCCTGGCTGGCGTGCTGTGCCAGGAATGCCAAAACGCTTCCAACAAACTTCCTTAAAAGCCTTCAAGAAGGAAAGCTATGTGCTGTAGAGCAGGAGGGAGCATCCTGCTTTGGACTGATGACCAGCCAAAAGGTGGGAGACGCAGGGCAGGAATAATGCGCTGCGTATTGTGGCAGAGAGCGCAGGCGTCTGCAGAGACGGGACTGTTCCAGGGACACACAAATGACCTGGAAATGGTGATGAGCTGTGAGGTCTGGACTTAGAGATGGGTCTTGTGGCTCCGAGCACTTGGACTCAATGCTGATAAACGCGAAGGGGGGCAAACAGGGAAGATGCTGGTGGGCGCACAACAGCAGGCAGCAATGCAGCAGACCTGGAAACGACCGCGGGTGGTTCAGGCAAGGCCAGCGGCACCGTTCAACAAGACCTGCAGCGTTCGGGGTCCTTAGAAACAGGGGAGGGGGCACATGGGAGAGCCCAGCACTACCTGCGTGTTTCTGTCTTAATACTTGGGAAATCCAGCTTTGGCCCCTCTGTCTTGGATAGAGGGAAGGAGTGGGATGATCAGAGGCATGAAACACCTTTGCAGGAGGAGGGCTTGAAAGGTTCAGACCCTGGTCTGAAGGAGAGGCAGCTGGGGGAGTGAGGGGGGGTCTGTAGGGGATCAGAACGGAGAAGGGGAATGCTCATTCACATGGCTGGGGACAGGTGGACTAGGAGGCCCAGGGAAATTGGGAAGCACCAGATTGAAAGCAAGTGAAAGGAACTGTTTTTTCTCACTGTATCTAAGTACATGGTGGAAATCATTGCCAAGGGTGTGTGGAGGCTGGCAGGACAAACAGGCTGGAATAGAGGATAAACAAAACAGGGAGGGGGAACCAACTTCCCTGTGAGTGTTAAAAGGGACGTTTGGGATGCAGCCCTCAGCAGGAGTGGGCCGGGAGCTGCTGCCAGAGGCAGGCACAGTGAAGGCCAGGGGTTGCCTGTCCCGGTTTCCTGGGATGCAACATACGGATCGCAGCTGGAAACCTGGTGTTAGACCTCGTGGGACTCCCCCACGGGGCACTGCCTGCGGCCTTGGCTCCGCGGCTGAGAGCATCGTGCCTGGAGAGCGGCTCGTGCCGAGTGTGGTGCCGGGACCCCCCTGGCCCAGCAGCAGCACTGCCTTACTCCCGATCCCGGCAGCCCTTCTCTAACGGCATCCATCTCTTTTCTCCAGCATGAAGGTCGGCGTGGAGGATGCGACATCTTCCGCAAGCATCACCATCAGGGTCCGTGCTCACACTACAATAGCAACGCTCAAGCAGCAGGTACGGAGTGGTGCGAGCCTGATGCCGGGGGCCATGCAGCGTGAGCCCCCCAACCTGGCTGGGAGACAAGAGCCCTTGGGGTCCCTGCAGCCCCCTTTTTAAATGCTTGTACCTGCGGTGTGGGAGCTGGGCTTTCCCACCCACTCCTCTGCCTTTGGAGCTGGCTCTTCACCGGTTCTCCTGGCTTGCTGACGCTTGCCAGCATGGCATCGGCCCCTGCCGCGCCACAAGGCGGGGTTAGAAGCTGCAGGGAAGCCGTGGCTGTGGGCTCACCTCCAGGCTTCTCCGGCTGCCCAGGTCTTCCAGGATTATGGGTTCCACCCCTTGGTTCAGCGCTGGATCATCGGGCAGTGCCTGTGCGTGGACGAACGGACCGTTTCCTCCTACGGCATCCGCAAGGACGGCGACACCGCGTTCCTCTACCTGCTCTCGGCGAAGATGGCCGAGCTCACCGAGCAGCGCTACGAGGAGGACCAGGCGCAGGTCATGCTCAGCTCCACCTCCTCGCTGACCGACGCTGCCGGGGAAAAGCGCAAATACAACACCCTGCCCAACATGTCTCCAAAGAAAGGTCTGGCTCTCCTCTACTCTCCCTGTGGCCACTGGTGGGGAGGGAAGCCCGGGTCCTGCCTGGCTCCAGCGCAAGGTGCCAGACCGGGTGTAGCAGCAGGGATGGGGACCCTGGCATCGGGGTGCTGCTGTGCCAGGGTGGGTGAGGATGTGTGGGGTGCTGGGGGGGCTCTCTGGGCAGTACCTCCCTGGGCTGGAGGGCAGGGCGGTCGCTTAGGCTGCTGCGCTGCTAGAAAAGGCTGAGCAGCTTCTCCAGGGTGGAGCAGAGCAGGGCTCTGGGGGCCGATACCCTCCGCCTTGGGAAGCCACTGCTTGCCTGCACCCTCTGTGCTGCTGAGCGTGCAGCTCGGGAAGAGCCTTCGTGGCCTTCCTGTTGTTTTTCCCTTTACCAAAAGCAGGGTGGTGAGGAGAGGTCCAGCATCCACCCTGGGCGCTCCTCTTGTCACACATCGGGGTCCTGTGCTGTGAGCCGTTGGGTTCTGTGGCACCGGGAGCAGGCTCAGCACCATGGGCTGACCCTGCTTGTGCCGATGGTCTGGGGCAGGGCTGGTCCTTGGGATCCATGCTCGCTGCCTGGGGCCCAGCCTGGGAAGAGCAGCCTCTTCCCTGGAGAGGAGGGGGCCCCCCCGCCCTGGCACAATTCAGCACGCTCTTGGCCAGGCCTGGCTGCTCGGTCCTGTGCCGGTCCCTGGGCTGGTTGTAACATCCCCCTTCGCCGACGTCGCTCTCCAGGCTGGGGAAATGAGGCCGGCAGGAAGATGGACATCGGTGAGATCAGCCAGCACTTGGACACACTGCAGATTGGCGACCTTTTCAGTGCCCAGCCAAAGCCTGCTGCCACAAGTCTGCCTTCGCCAGTGCCGGTACGTGGCCCACGGTGTGTCCCCCCATCATCACCCTGCTCTGCCCGCCCCAGGTCCTCCCTTTCTCCCAGTCTGGGGGGTGCTGGGGAAGGGCGGGTGCTCCCCCTGCATCCTACCGCCCCGCCTTCCCTCTCTCCAAAGCATTTTTCCCGGCTTCTGCATCTCTTGCGTGTCCCTGCAGGCGGGCTGGTCATGTCCAAAATGCACCTTCATCAACAAACCCACGCGGCCGGGCTGCGAGATGTGCAGCACGGACCGTCCTGAAGACTATGTGGTCCCTGGCAGCTACAAGCCGGACGAGACAGAGCTGTGGAGGATGCAGCAGGAGCAGGAGGGGATCCTGCAGTACCAGCAGGTAAGGGGGCTCACCGTCCACCCCAGCGAGCCGCTGGGCTCCCTGCACCACTGCTCGAGGACAGATCCGGGGAGGATCGGGCATTGGCAGGGTTCGGAGGTGTCGTGGGCGCATGGATCCCGCGCTGCTCTGGGAAATGGGCTGGGAAGGAGAGGCAGATACCCTGAGGGGCAGCACAGGGGGCTGTTGCAGCCCCCTTCTTTCCCCCGCCAAGGGGCAGCCGCTGCCTGCCCGTGCGCCCCGGGGACGGGCAGAGGTGCTGCATCGTGAGCACGACGTCTTCTGGCTGTTAGAGAAGATCGCTGCCGTGGCAGGGATCTGACCGCTTTCGTTCGCCTGCGGCTGTGCAAAGGGCGGGCAGCGATGTGTGGCAGGGCAGGGATCTGTGACCCCGCGGGCAGAGCGTGGCAGGACATGGCACCCCAGTCCGGCAGGTCCTTCTTCTCTCAGCTAACTGCGTAGCGAGGTGTGTGTCGCGTCGGCAGTCCTGTGTGCTTTCTCCTGTGTGCTGGAAGCCGTTTCCCATTTTGTAGAAACGTGGCGGGGGGGGGCTCCGATGGGACCTCCCGCCCCCAGGGCTGCAGCTATGCGGGGAGCCTTGGCCCCGAGGTTGGGGTGCGCTACGGGACTCGGGGGGGCCTCCGGCTCAGCCACTGACCAAACCTTCTCTTCTTTCTTTTTTCTCTTGTGCCGGGATCCCGCTAGGAAAAGGGAAGGAGAGAGGATGGCTCAGCTGCGCACTGCGTCCTGGGCTCGGGTTCCTTGGATGACTTCATCCACCTGTCCTCCGAATTCTGCTAGCCGCCCCGTGCCTGGCCCACCCGGACACCCCGTCCTGCCCCACCGGCCAGGGCCCGGTGCCCACCAGGACCTGGTGGCCCCCAGGCCGGCCCCCGCGTGCGCCCAGCGGCTGCCGCTGGGCCACCCCCTTGCTCAGACCCTAGTGTTGATGCGGGAACTTTCTGCAGGAGAAGAGCCGGTGGGGTCCAGGCTTGGTCCCGAGCTGCTGGGGGGGACGTGCTGCTCGCTCTGGGGGGCTCCAGGAGTGGGGGGCTGGCGGGGCAGCACGAGGGTCTGAGCCCCTTGGGATCGCAGGACCAGCCCTGCGAGTGTGGCAGCTCCCAGGTTAACGGCGTCCGGCGTGCTGCCTCTCCTGCCTATAGTGCCAGCGGGAAGGGGGGCACATCCCAGCCCCCCCGGGGTGCCTGGTGGGCTCCTCCCTGAGAGGAGCCATCGCTTGCTGTCCCAGCGCCAGGAGTTTTCCCTTCGCCTCCCTGTTCCTGGCCAGAGCCCCTGCTGCCGTCCGGCCCTTGGCCTTGCTGCTGCTCTGCCCTGCGTCCACCAGGCCCCTCGGGATCATGGTGGGGGGGATCTGAGCCCCCTCTGGGGTAGGGATGGTGTGAGGTGAGCG
Organism: Harpia harpyja; assembly: GCF_026419915.1. NCBI lineage: Eukaryota > Metazoa > Chordata > Aves > Accipitriformes > Accipitridae > Harpia > Harpia harpyja. The sequence continues at coordinate 79,277,296 of NC_068944.1, forward strand.
TGGCCAGCCCCACTGCTGCCCTCCTGATGCCGTCTGGTTCGTGAGGGCTTCAGGGAAGAGCCGGTGTGGCCGTGGGTTGGCACTGTCGGCACTGACGGTGCTCAGCCTGGGAGGTCTCGGAGGTTTGGGGTGCCATGCTGTGTGGGTCTCGGGCTCAGGGCGGGCATGCTCTGGGGGTCTCTGAGGCTTGGGGTGCTGTGCTCTGGGGGTCTCAGGCTTGGGGGTTTCTTCTTTGCTTTGTATGTGGAGGGGTGGCATTGTGGCAAGGTGGTCTTGGAAGCTGGCCGAGGGTTGCCAGCAGTAGGGCTCAGCCCCGAGCCCCCCAGCCCCCCTTGCCTCGCAGGCACCAGCCCTCACTGGGGTGCTGGCCCTGCGGCACCCATAGGAATAGGCTTGGGGGGGCTGTTGGCTGAGGTGTGGCCCTGGGTTTGGGGATCCCTGGTGCCACGCTCCCCTTCCTGGCTGCCAAGAGCCCTGCGCTCCCCCAGGTCTGGCACCGGGACGGGCAGAGCCGCTCTGCCCAAACCAGCATCCGTGTGGGCCTGGCACAGCGTACGGCCCTTGGCCAGGGTGCTCTGTGCCACGGGTCCCTCTGGCTCCCGGAGCTGCTCGCACCCTGGGCGGCCAAAGATTTGGTTATTTGGCATTGCACTTTGCATTGGAGATCTCATCCTGCAGCCGGGCTTGTCCCAGCGGGGAGCTGTGCATCCCCCAGCCCGGGGTGGGGGGAAGGACGGGACCCTCGGTTTGGTGCTGTGGCTCCTTGGATTGTTGGATTGTGCCTCCCCGAAGCGGCTGTTGGGTGCCTGACGGTGCTGCAGGAGGGGCTGCGGATGGATTCCTTCCCTCATTAAAGCCTTATCCCACCAGCGTGGCTCTGCCATTTTCCTGTGCCGGGGGCAGGGGGGTCTGCTGCTGAAGGGGTCTTCATGCAACGAAATGGAAGAGAAGTCGGTGGGCGCTTCCTCACGGGGCTGCACAAGAGCAGGAGGCTGCTGAGCCATCCTGAGCAGCCCACGCCAAAGCTTGGCCTCGGTGCTGCACCTTCACAGCTGCCGCTTTGCCGGGGCAGGGCCGGTGCCGGGGAGGGGGTATGGGCTGGGATGGGGACCCCTGGCAAAGCACGGAGCCCTGCGTGGGTGACGCTCGGGAATGGGTTCGTGACTGCGGCGATCACGAAGCGCTGGCGTGGCGTCAAGTCTCACCAGCGCCCAAGCTCCGGCAGACTCGGCTCCCCCAGACCCCCGCAGCTGGGGAGCGGGGACCATGCTGCCGTCTGCACCGGCTTCAGCAACACACACAGACAGTCACAGGGTTTAAAATATATTAAAGTGCCTCAGAAATGCCCACGCTGGCCCTCCGGGGACCGCTGGGACCCTGGCTGCTGCCAGGGCTTGGTGCTCATGTCCCTCATGGGGCTGGGCCAGGGAAATGCCGGAGTGGGGCTCGGTGCCGGGTCTGACCGCACGCCTTGGGGTGCAGCAGCTGCCCCCCGCCTCTGCTTTCCTTTCCCTGGGGGGGGTGTCCCTGCAAATCCAGACCCGACTCCCTGAGCGCAGCCATTCCTCCTGGCTACCAAAGCTGTGGGGGACTCGGGACAAGTGGCCCCGGTCCTTTGGATGGTGGCCACGAGGGCTGTGAGAGGTGTGGAGTCATGCCAGCCTCCCTGATGATGCTTCCTCACTGCCAGTGGGGCTGTGCCGGCTCTCCCGGTAGCAGCTGCGCTCCCCGTGGGGCACAGCCAGAGATGTGCCCTTGGCTCCAGCTCAGGAGTCAGCCGCTGCAGGTGGCAAACGCTGGTCTTGGGCCTCTCTGCCGGGGCACCGAGCCCAGCTTGGGGGGCTGGTGGCGGTGCTGGGGGGCTGACCGGGGCTGTTCCTCGCCGGCAGGCGCTGGAGGCCGAGCGGCTGAAGAACTTCCAGCAGCTGCTGCAGCTGGAGGAGGAGGTTCTGGTGCCCAACCGGGAGGTGCTGGAGTGTCGCATCTGCTACCAGCGGGTCGCCCCGGGCGAGGGGGTGCTGCTGCGCGAGTGTCTGCACAACTTCTGCAGGTAACGCCCGACGGAGCCGCTCGCGGTCCCCGAGCCCCCCACCATGGCGGTGACCAGTCCCAAGACCCCCCAGCCCCGTATTGTCGTGGTGACCAGCCCTGAGCCCCCCCACCGTCGAGGTGACCAGGCACCTGTTCCTGCAGGGAGTGTCTGCGCCAGGTGATCAACTACAGCGAGGAGCCGGAGGTGGCCTGTCCCTTCCGCGACGACTCCTACGCCTGCAGCAGCCACCTCCAGGAGCGGGAGATCCGGGCGGTGAGCGCGTACCGGGTCGGTGCCGGCAGTGCCGGGGTGGGAGGGGGGGGCCGCATCCTGACCCTGCCTGTCTCCGCAGCTGGTGTCGCCGGAGGAGTACCGGCGGTTCCTGGAGAGGAGCCTGGTGCTGGCGGAGCGGCGCAGCCAAAACAGTTTCCACTGCAAAACCACCGACTGCCGGGGCTGGTGCATCTACGAGGATTCGGTCAATGAGTTTCGCTGCCCCATCTGCCAGGCCCTCAACTGCCTGCTCTGCAAGGTGAGCCGCTGCCGCACCGCTCCCGCCCTCGGCATCGCCCCCCACCACCGCAGAGGGGGCTCGGGGGGTGGGCAGCGGTGCTGAGCAGTGCCGTCTCCGCACCCCCCCAGGCCATCCACGAAGGGAAGAACTGCCGCCAGTACCAGGACGACCTGCAGGTCCAGGCGCAGAACGACTCGGCCGCCCGGCAGACCAACGACATGCTGCAGGTGGGGGTCCCGGCGGGGGGCCGGTGGGGCAGGCAGGGGGTTGCGGCGTGTCCCCCCCGTCCCTCACGGCCGCCTCTCCCCCACCGGCAGACCCTGGTGCAGATCGGGGAGGCCATGCACTGCCCCACCTGCCTCATCATCGTCCAGAAGAAGGACGGCTGCGACTGGATCCGCTGCACCGTCTGCCAGACCGAGATCTGCTGGGTGACCAAGGGGCCGCGCTGGGGGCCCGGGGTGAGCAATCCTGGGGGGCAGGAGGGACCCCCCCCCCCCGCATTCCCCACAGGTGGGGTGGGGGCCGGGTGAGCCTGCAGGGCCCAGGAGCCCCACGGTGGGCTCCCACCCTAACCCTGACCTCGACCCGCTCTCCCCCCACCCAGGGTCCCGGGGACACCAGTGGTGGATGTCGGTGCAACGTCAACGGACAGAGGTGCCACCCCCGGTGCCAAAACTGCCACTGAGCCCCTGCCTGGCCCGGGGGGACCCACTGGAGGCAGCCGGGGCCGGCAGCCGCTCTCCTCACACCGAGGGCCGGCCCAGCCGGGGCTCAGAGCCGGCACCGCGGCTGGAGCGGGGCCCAGAGACGCTTGCGGTCACGGGGGGAGAGCCACGTCCCGCAACCGGGAAAGGAGAGGATGGAACCGGGGCGGGGAGGTGCCATGGGGTCCTGCGCCGGTGGGGAGCAAGTTGGGGGGGGCTGCACGGAGCCTCTGCTGGCAGCAGGGCCACTGCGGGGGGGAGCGGCACGTCCCGTCCCAATAAAGCCATCTGTGTGCCAGAGCCTTGCTGCCAGCACTGCTGCAACGGCGGGGCCGTAACTCGCCCCCCCCGAGACGGGGGCGATGGGGATCGGCCCTTCAACAAGCTCACGACCCGATCCCGAGGGAGTGGGGCCGGTGCGGGGAGAGCCGTGGCACAGGCAGACACCACGCCATGCTTTCTACTTGAACAACCGAGATTTTTATTTCCGTGCCCCCAGCCCCCCAGGCGCCGGCCCCCCCCAAGGAGGGCGAGCGGCAGCACCTGCGGGGACCAGGGGCGATGTTAAATAAGGAGGCGAGGTGGGGGCATGCGCTGCCGGCTGCATGTCCCCCCCCCAGCCCAGGGGTTGTGCGTGGCCCAGGCAGTGCAGCCGGGGTGGGGGGCACCCCACTTTTCCCCCCCCCTATTTGGGGGGCCGGTAAACCATTTTCCTGCTCTTCAGTACAGACCACTTGTGGCGCTTCATGTAGTAGAGAAGGGAGATGAGGAGCCCCGAGATCATCAGCATCTGGGGGGAGGAAAGAGTTGAGGCCCCCGGAGCCACCACCCCGCTGCAGAGTGGGGGTTTGGGCACCGCCACCCCCCCCAGCCCCCAGGGCACAGCACCCACCTTCAAGCCCATCCGTTTGCGGTGGTCATGCTCCGGCTCTGCCGCCCACCGCAGGAACGTGCAGATGTCCTTGGCGATCTGCGACATGGTGGCCGGGGTGCCTGGTGAGAAGCGGGGGGATGGGACTGAGCACCCTGGGGACCGGCACCCCCACGGGACGGCACTGTGCCGCACCGGGCCCCTCTTACCGTCGTCGAATTCCAGGATTTCGTTGTAGATGGGGGGGGCCATGCCGATGGCCTGGCCGGGGAAGTAGGGGTTGTAGTGCAGCCCCTCCCGCACTGTCACACCGGTTGGGGGGTCGCAGTAGCCCGTGAGGAGGGAGAACACGTAGTCCTCCCCGCCGTGCCTGCGATGGGGGGGTAAAATCAGCCCCGGGCATCAGAGACCCCCAGAGCAGCGGGGCTGGGGTCCTCCTCCCCTCAGCTGGGGGGGTCTGCCGGGGACCCTGAGCTCCTTATGGGTCCGGAGCCCGCCGCAGCGTCCCCTTACCGGGCGTTGACGATGTAGCTGAGGTCGGGGGGCAGCGCCCCGTTGTTGGCGGCTCGCGCGGCCTCGGCGTTGGGGTAGGGTTTGGGGAAATAATCGGAGATCTTGCCGGGACGCATGAACATCTCGCCGTTCTCATCGGGACCGTCCAGCACCTCTACCTGCGCCGGGAAGAACCCTGAGCCGGGACGCCGGGGTCACCGGCCACGGCGAGACGGTCCCCGGTGCGCGTGGGGGGGGGGGGGGGTGTCGGGCGGCGGGACGAAGACACCCTCACCTCCTCGGCCAACGCCTTGGCCTCCGCCTCGGTGTGGGTGACGCCGATGAGATTGCGGAAAGCCAGGTACTCCATGCTGTGGCAGGCGGAACAGACCTGCTTGTACACCTGGAAACCGCGCCGCAGGCTGCGAGGAAGAGGAGGGAGACGAGAAGCAGGTGACGGACCCGCTTCCCCACCTCTCCCCCCCCCCCACACACACACACGCTCCCCGCCGGTGTCTCCCCCGTTACCTGCCGTGGTCGAGGGCTGACAGCGGCCCGCCGTGGCTCCAGGGGAAGCTGGGCGGGTGCATCTCCAACTCGCCGGCGGCGAGGGGCGAGCGGAGGGCCAGCGCCAGAGCCAGACCCCCCCCCCCCCGCCGCCGCCAGCAGCCCCAGCGCCGACAGGGCGGCTTTCCCCCCGCGCCAGCGGCCGCCGAAGGACGACATGGCGGCCTGGGGAGGGGAGAAACGGGGAAGGGGAGGGAGGGGGTACAGCCGTCAGGGACCGGGGACACCGGGCAGGGACTCGGGGCCCCCCTCCCGGTGACCTTCGCGGGCCCGGGGCTCACCGGGGCGGGCGCCGTCCGGACCCGCGGCAGCAGGAGGCGGCCGTAGGGCCGCAGCGGGAGGCTCCGCACCGCCGCCACCGCCGCCATCGCCGTTCCGTTCTTCCCGGCGGCCGCCGCGCGCGCCGAGGTCGAGGGGGACGCTGGGCCGGACCGCCCCGGACGTGGCGTCCGCGCCCTGACGTCACCCGCCAGCGGAAGCGACGTCATACACCCGCTCCCCCAATTCCCACATTCCCCCCCCCCCCACACCCCGTCTCAACAGACCGGCTCCGCTCCCGTCCCGGCTCCGTCTTTATTGCACCGTGCAGCCACCCCCCCCCCCCCCGATACAGCCCGAGCACCGCAGCCCCCCCGCCCCGCCTCGAACGGGGGGGGGTCCCCGCTGGCAGCACCCCCCCCCCCAGGGCAGGACCCGCTGCCACCCCGGGGGGGCTCAGCTGGGGCCAGCATCCCGGTCCCCTGGAAATGGGGACGTCACCCCCGCCAGCCCCCCTGTCCGTCCGTGTGTCCGTCCCCATCCGGGGGTCCGCAGCGGGGGGGGAGCCCCTCACTTCCAGAAGAGAACGTTCCAGAGCAGCAGCCAGCAGGGATAGACGCAGAGGGCGAGGAAGGGGAAGAGCAGGGAGCCGTAGAGGTGATGCTGGAGCAGCCCTTCGGCCACGGCCGCCAGGAAGAGCTGCCAGCCCTCCGCCACCGCCGCCGGCGCCTCCACCAGCTCCCGCTGCAGGAAGATGCCCAGCAGCAGCGTGACGGCCGGCGTGGCCAGCACCAGCAACGCCGCCAGCAGCACCCTGCGGGCGAGGGGCACGGTCAGCCGCCGCGGGGACCGGGCAGAGACACACCCCCCCCCTCCCTCCTCGCCAACCCCCAGGCATCTCCCCCCACCCCGCCATCGGAGAGGGGGTCCCGGCCCCCCGCGGCATTCACTCACTTGGGACCGGTGGGCCGGACGGCGGCGGCGGCGGGCACCATGGTGGCGGCCAGGAGGAAGCCGAGGGAGAAGTTGAGGAGGGCGAGGCAGCCCAGCTGGACGGCCAGGTACAGCAGCGCCAGCAGCTTCAGCGTCATCCAGCTTCGGTCGCTGCCGCCGCCCGCCAGCACCCTGCGGGGACAAGGAGAGGGGGGACACGCTCAGCCCCCCACGGTCATGGGGGGATGGCACCCCACGGACACCCCCCCTGCCTCCCCCGGCACCTGTGGGTGTTGTGGGGTAGGGCCATGCCAGCCACATAGATGGCGATGACGGTGAGCACCACGGCCTCCGACTCGGAGACAGGGAAGTGCTGGGTGGCCACGTGCTGGCCCAGCACCGGCAAGAAGTAGAGAGCGAGGCCGGCGGCGTGGCAGATGAGCAGCGGCGGTACCAGCACCAGCAAACCGGGCCGGGACTCCTGCGGAAAGGTGGGGGTGAGGACGGCGGGAGCGGGAGGTGGGGGGGCCGCAGGGAGGGGAAGGGTCCTGACCTCCCCCGTCGCGTGGTCGCCGTCCCAGAGCCGCTCGGCACTGCCCGTCTCGCACTTGCTCAGCTTCATCCAGAGGTCCAGGGCGTGGGGAGGGTCAGGGAAAGGAGTGGAGCGGGTTTGGCCGCCCCTCACCCACCTCCCGGCCCCCCCTGGCCCCCCACCCGAAAGGATATCTTGAGGACCAGGACGAGGATGAGGAAGCCAAAGGCCGGCATGTAGACGCCGATGGAGACGAAGCGGGACAGGGAGGGCAGGAGGTAGAAGAAATAGGACTGGTGCAGCCGCTCCAGCAGGTTGTTGAGTTTCCGAAACATCCCCTCCAGCATCCTGCGGGCAGCGGGCATGGCGAAGAGAGGGGGAAGGCTGCACCTTCCCCGCCCCCTCCCGCCCCCCCGGCCCCCCACTCACTTGCCGACGGTGGTCATGTCGTACTTGTACTGGCGGAAGCTATTGATGCCGCGGAGGGTGATGGCCTCGATGTGGTAGCGGAGGAAGAGGCCGTGGTCACCGCGGGGCCGCCCCGAGGCCTGGGCCAGCACCATCAGCAGCAGCGTCTGCAGGCTGTGGGCGTAGGCGGGCAGCGAGTCCCAGTCCGAGCGCTGCAGCTGTGGGGAGAGAGCCCATCCCGTCGGGTCATGGAATCACAGAGTCAGTGAAATTGCAAAAGACCCTCAAGATCCTCGAGTCCAACCATGAACCCAACACTGCCAAGTCCACCACTAAACCATGTCCCTAATCACCACCTCTGTGCATCTTCTGAATAGCCCCCAGGATGGTGACTGTACCACTTCCCTGGGCAGCCTGTTCCAATGCTTGACAACCCTTTTTGGGAATAAATTGTTCCTAATATCCAATCTAAACCTCCCCTGGCACAACTTGAGGCCGTTTCCTCTTGTCCCATCACTTGTTACTTGGGAGAAAAGACTGACCCCCACCTCGCTACAACCTCCTTTCGGATATTTGTAGAGAGCAATAAGGTCTCCCGTCGGCCTCCTTTTCTCTGGGCTGAACACCCCCAGCTCCCTCAGCCACTCCTCGGAAGTTCTCCAGTTCTCTAGATCCTTCACCAGCTTCGTTACCCTTCTCTGGACATGTTCCAGCACCTCAATGTCTTTCCTGTAGCGAAGAGCCCAAAACTGAGCACGGTACTCAAGATGCGGCCTCACCAGTGCCAACTACAGAGGGACAATCCCTTCCCTAGTCCTGCTGGCCACACGATTTCTGACACAAGCCAAGATGCTCTTGGCCTTCTTGGCCACGTGTGAAACCCTGGTCCTGTGGGACAGCAGCTTGCCCCGAGGCCGGGCTGGGGGCCATGTGTCCAAGGAGGTCGCTGTGGGCCGGGTTCGGCCTCGGCCAGGCTCACCTTGCCCTGGATGGTGCAGAGCAGCCCGTTCTTCTGGCAGAAGGCGTGGAAAAGGTTGAGGAGGTCGAGGTTGGGCAGCTGCCCGTTCAGCCCCTCCACCGCCACGTCGAAGCTGGTGACCACGTCGCTGCTCAGCTCCAGCGATATGGCCGCCTGGATGGCCCCCGCCCGGCCCAGTGTCCCCGAGGACTGCACCTCTGCGGGCACCGCACCGTGTCAGCACCGCCGCCGGCCCCTTGGCACGCCGGAACGGCCGGGGAACGGCTGCAGTGCCCTCCCCGCCCCGAGCCAAAGCCTCACCGGTGATGTTGACGTCGTGGTAAGCCTCCAGCCAGGCCTCCATGCCCAGCAGGTCGTGCTCATTCACCAGGAAGATGATGTCCTTCGCCCAGTAGATCTGGCCTGAAGGCAACAGGGTGGCTGCAGCAGCATGGTTCCTGCCCCAGCAAAGCCCGGCACAGTCCCAGCAAAGCCCAGTCCCTGCCCCGGCAAAGCCTGGCACAGTCCCAGCAAAGCCCAGTCCCTGCCCCGGCAAAGCCTGGCACAGTCCCAGCAAAGCCCAGTCCCTACCCTGGCAAAGCCCGGCACAGTCCCAGCAAAGCCCAGTCCCTGCTCTGGCAAAGCCCAGCACAGTCCCAGCACAGCCTGGTCCCTACCCTGGCAAAGCCCAGTCCCTGCTCTGGCAAGATCTGGCACAGCCCTGGCAGGACCTGCTCCCCGTGCTGCCCCCCAGATAAGCTGGGGCCCCCCGGGGCTGTGGGCAGGTGGGTACCCAGCACTCCCACCCCTTGCATCCCCACTGGGCAGGGACCTGCCCGGGGACAGGGACACTCAGTGCCCCAGGAGACACCCCCCCCTGCACCCACCAGGCATCGATCCACGGCCCCACAGCCCCCCGAGACAGCGCCGGGCTGCAGGAGGGGGTGCCGAGCCCCCCGCGCTGGGGCCTTACCTCGGAAGTAGGAGGCGAGGGCCAGCATCAGCCCCACGGCCTGGTTGTTGTGGGGCCCCTCGCTGCAGGGCACGCTCAGCACCAACGACTCGGTGCTGGCAGCACGCGGCGCCCGCAGGATCCCGTAGACATTCGTGCCCTTCACCATCTGCCGAGAGAAGGAGGGGGCTCGGGGAGGGGGGCAGCCGAGCCAGGGTAGGGGGGACCGGGAAGCCGGTACGTACGTATCGCTCTCGGGTCTCGTCGGGGAAGGGCAGTGTGCGGGAGAAGGGCTGCTTGTGCACCTCCAGCCCCAGGTTCCACATGGTCTTCTCCAGCCAGGCCACCGGCATGCCCCTGGGGAGCGGGAGAGGTGGGATGGACCCCCCTCCCTCAAAATCCCTGGGGATCACCCCCTAAACAAGTGATACCCCCAAGCCCCTCGCTCTCACCCTGCTTTCTTCTTGTGGCCGGCAAACTCCCGGGCATAGGAGAGGGCCCGCTCACCGAACAGGAACTGCTCCTCCACCATGGTGGAGCCCATGGCGTTCTCCGACATGTAGGTGCGGGGGGCGAGGGGCTGGAAGGCCAAGGCCAGGAACCAGCCCAACCCCGCCACATAGCTCAGGGCGCTGTGGGAGAGGAGAAGGGGTCTTGGGGAGGGGGTCACCCCAGCAGGTGCCAGGAGGTACCCCAGCCCCGGGGGTACCCCCCCTGACCCCCCCTCAGCACTCACCAGAGCGGGGGTGTTGAGGCGCAGGACGAGGCGGGAGAGCGCCCGCCGGCAGTGGGGGTCCGACAGCAGCCCCATGGCGGGGGCTAGGGGCTGCCGAGCCTGGGCTGCTGGGTGGGGAGGGGGGAGCGGGTAGATGGGGTCCCCAACAGCACAGAGGGGGGGCTGGCCCCACGGGCACCCCTCGCCCGGGGCTGCCCAGGGACCCAGCCAGGCCCCCCCCCTGCTCCCAGGGCCCCCGATGCACCCCCCGGGGCTTGTCCCCAAACGCCCTGTCCCTGCCCCACCTGCACCCCACAGCCCCCATCCCTGCCCCACATGCTCCCCATGGCCCAGTACCCGCCCCACACGGCCCCAGCCCTGCCCCACATGCACCCCACAGCCACCTACCCACCTCACAGACACCCCACGGCCCTGCCCTTGCCCCCCAGCCCCATCCCGCCCCACACACACCCCGTAGGCCCCGTCCCTGCCCCACACCAGCCCCCCCGGCCCCGGCCCCATCCTCTACACACCCCCACACGGCCCCAGCCCTGCCCCACACGCACCCCGCAGCCACTTACCACCCCACAGGCCCCCCCCCAGCCCCCATCCCCGCCCCACAGGCCCCCCACGGCCCCGTCCCGGCCCCCCCGGTGTCCCCCTCGCCCCCCCCGAACCTTTCGGTCCCACTGCCCGCACAGGCCGCTCAATCGCCCGCGGAACGCGACAAGGCCGAGGGGGTGGAGCCCAGAGACATCGATGGGCACCGCCCGTCGTGTGCCCCCCCCCCGCTCTGCGCATGCGCCAGCAGGCGCGCTCCCGGGGTGGGTGTGCAAACGTGGGTGTGCAAGAGGGGGTGTGGGCGTGCAAGGAGTGTGTGTGTGTGTGCAGGTGTGGGTGTGCGAGGGTGTGTGGGGTGTGCGAGAAGGGGCGTGTGAGAAGGGGTGTGAGTGCGCAAATGTGGGTGTGCAAGGGGTGTGGGTGTGCAAGAGGGCGTGTGTGTGCAAGGGTGTGCGCGCAGGGGGTGAGTGTGCAAGGGAGGGTGTGCGTGTGCAAATGTGGGTGTGCAAGGGGTGTGGGTGTGCAAGAGGGGCGTGTGTGTGCAGGGTGTGCGCGCAGGGGGTGAGTGTGCAAGGGAGGGGTGTGCGTGTGCAAATGTGGGTGTGCAAGGAGGGTGTGTGCAAGGGGTGCGTGTGCAAGGGGCTGTGCCGTGGGGCTGGGGGTGCGTGTGCAAGGGGGGTGGAAGGGTCTCTGAGATGGGGCAACGGGGGCGTGCAAGGCAGGGTGGGCGTGCAAGGGGCTCTGCAATGGGAGGGGGTTTGGGCGTGCGAGGGGGCTGTGCAGCAGGGGCAGGTGCGCGAGGGGGGTGGGTGTACAAGGGGCGCGCAAGGGAGCAGCGCAGTGGGGCTGCACAGTGGGAGTGGGTGTGCAAGGGGAGGCGCAAAGCAAGCAGAGCTCTGTCTGCAAGGAGGGGGCCGTGCCAGGACCCCCCAACACCCCCCCATGCCACCCCATGCCGCGTGGGCGCCGCGGCGCCAGGGGTCTGGCAGAGAGCCCTGGCATTGCCGTACCCCAAGGGAAGGCGCATGGCACACACGGCGCACGGCACTCATGGCCCACACGGCGTGTGGCGCACACAGCACGTGGCCCGCACGGCACACAGCGCACGGCACACATGAGCGCACAGCACGGCAGACGGTGGCAGCCCTTTATTGACAAGGGGGCTCAGGCTGGTGCCGCCCCCCAGCCCCCCCCCCCCCCCCCCCCCCGGCATCGCCGTGGCAGCGGCCGGTGCCGCTCAGTCCCCCAGCAGCGCGGTGACCTCCCGCAGCCGTTCCCGCACCACCCGGTCCAGCACGGCGTGGAGAGCGCGGCAGGCCTGCCCGGCCGCCTCCAGCGCCGCCTCCAGCCGCTCCTGGTGCAGGCGGGCGCTGAGCTGGAGGAGGGCGATCTGCCCCGACGCCGGCAACAGCGCCAGCACCAGCCGCGGTCCCCCCGCCGCCTCCTCGGGGGAGCTGAGGTCGGCCAGGGGGGGTGTCCTCGGCCAGGCCGGCCGAGCAGGCGCAGACGCGTAGGTCCCGCATGGGGATGCCGGCGTCCATCACCGCCAGCGTGGCCCGCGTTCACGCCGGCGCAGTAGTTGCCGCCGTCGGCTTGCAGGATCTGGAGGAACGGCGGGTTCGGTGAGGCGGCGGCCGCGCCGGTGTTGAAACCCACCACCACCACCCCCCCCCCCCTTCACGGGCAACGCCTCGTTCCCCCTCCCCCGTCACCTGGACGTAGATGTCGATCTGTGAGCGGGGGGTGCAGCTGGGTGAGGATGGCGGCCTCGAAGGTCTGCTGGAGCTGGAGCGCCAGCTCGCCGCCGTCTGCCGGTCACCGCGGGGCCGCCGCCGGCGTTCGCTGGTGCCGAAGGTGGCCACGCTGTACTGGCAGTTCACCAACGCCCGGCCGGTCGGGCAGCGCCTTGCTGCGGGAGCCGCGCATCTGCGGGGACAGACAGACATAGAGGCAGACGGACAGAGAGAAGCGAGGATCCAGAGCGGCGGGGCCCGGACGGGCCCGCTGAGGCCTCACCGGCCGTCGCCTCTCACCTCGTGGGGGCCGTAGACCACGGCCAGCGCCTTGGTGTTGCCTTGCACGATGTAGGCCGAGCCGTCGGCCTGCGCGAAGACTCCCATACGGGCGCGGATCTTACGGAGCTCGGCGGGACGGCGACCGTCCGCCCGGTACCCCTCGTCCGACAGCAGCTCCGGCGCCGCCATCTTACCCGGCCTGCGCCCCCCCCCCCGCGCCGGACTACGACTCCCGGCGAGCTCCGCGCCGGCTAGAGGCGGGGTTGGACTACAACTCCCGGCGTGCCCCGCGCCGGCCAGGGGACACGCCTCCTCCGCGCCCGAGGCCACGCCCCCCCGCCGCCACCGCCAGAGGCGACGCCCCCTCTGAGGCCACGCCCCCGCGGGGCCGGTGCTCGGCGCTGCCCGGGCGGGGGGGAGCGGTGGGGACCGGGGACCGAGCACCGGACCGAGCACCGGACCGAGCCGGACCGAGCCGTTCCGAGCCGTACCGAGCCGTACCTGGCCGTCCCGTCCCGTCCCGTGCGGTCCGGTCCCGCCATGGCAGCGGCAGCGGCAGCGGGCCCCGGCGGGTTTCAGTTCGCCATCGACGCGGCGGCACTTTCACCGACGTCTTCGCCCGCTGCCCCGGCGGTCGCGTCCGCGTCCTCAAGCTGCTCTCCGAGGACCCGGGCTACGGAGACGCTCCCACCGAGGGCATCCGTCGCGTCCTGCAGGAGGTGCCGCCGCCGGATCCCCCCCGGGACCCTCTCGCGAAGCCCCCCCCCCGGGACCCCACGGGACACCCCCCCGGGACACCCCCCGGGACACCCCCGGACCCCGCCGGGACCCCCCCCCACAATCCATCTGGGACTCCCGGGACCCCCCCCATAGGATCTTCTCAGGACCCTCCCCCTGAGTCCGTCCCCCCGGGACACCCCCGGGATCCTCAGGACCCCCCGGGACCATCCCCTGAGACACTCCCCTGGGACACCCCTGAACCGTGCCGGGACCCCCCCCCAGAACCCCCCCGGGACACCCCAGGATCTCGCCAGGACCCTCCCCCCAGGACCCTCCCTGAGACACCCCCCCCCCCCGGACCCCCCCCAAGACCCCAGACCAGCCCTGTGTCCCCCTCCCAGGGCTGGGGGTTGGGGCAGCCTGGTCTGGTCCGGACCCCCGCCCACCCTGTGCCGGGGGGGCCGTGGGGCTGGGGGTCCACCGTGGGTGGTGTGGGGCTAGGGGTCCACGGTGGGGCTGGGGGGGGTCCGCGGTGGGTCGGTGGGCTGAGGCCTGGGGTGCCGGCAGGAGAGTGGGGTGGCGGTGCCGCGGGATCGACCCCTGGACGCCTCCGGCATCGAGTGGATCCGCATGGGCACCACGGTGGCCACCAACGCGCTGCTGGAACGCCGGGGCGAGCGCCTGGCCCTGCTGGTCACCCGCGGCTATCCGCGACCTCCTCCACATCGGCAGCCAAGCCCGTCCCCGCATCTTTGACCTGGTGAGGGCCGGCACTCGCCGCGGGCACCCGCGCCGGCGCGGGGTTGGGGCGGCACGTTCCCATGGCCCACACCCTCTGGGAAGGGTGTGCCACGTCCCCGTGTCCCGCACTCTCTGGGCTTGGGGCAGCCCACCCCCGTGACCCGCAACCGCCTGCAACCGGGCTGGCACGTCCCCGTGACCGGCACCATCCAGGCTTGGGGCAACGTTGTCCCCACGCGACCCACGCCGTCCGGGCTCGGGCTGGCACGTCCCCGTGCGACGCGTGCCGTCCGAGCTCGGGGCGTCGTGTCCCTGCGTGACCCGCGCCGTCCCAGCTCGGTGGGGGCCCGGCGCGTCCTTTGCCCGCCGCGGACGTCCTTGGCGGGGGGCGGGAAGTCCCCGGATCCCGGGTGCCGCGTCCCGTGAGCGCCGCTGGGCCCCCCGCCACGGCCCCGCGCCAGCCCCGGCCCCGCGCCAGCGCCACGCCGCGCGCCGCCCCGGCCGGCCGGGAGCCAGTGGCAGCGCGGTGAGGCCGGCGCGTCCCCGAGCGGGGCGGCGGGGTGTCCCGCGGTGGCCCCCCGGGGTGACGTCCCCGTACCCTCCCCACGCAGGAGGTGGCGGTGCCCGAGGTGCTCTACGAGGAGGTGATCGAGGTGGACGAGCGGCTGATCCCGCACCAGCCCGGCTGCCGCCTCCCGGGGAAGGAGACCCTCCCGCTGCTCGAAGGTGGGGACCGCCGCCACGGCCGTGGGGAGGGCAGCCGGGCTCGGTGGGGTGGCATCCCCCCGTGACCCCCTCCTGGGACCCTCCGGCTGTCCCCAGGCTCCACGGGGGCATCCCTGCTGGTGCAGCGGGCCGCTGGAGCTGTCGGCGCTGCGGCGGGAGCTGGAGGGGGTGCTGGCCCGCGGCATCCGCAGCCTGGCCGTGCTGCTGCTCCATTCCTACGCGTGAGTCCCGGGGTAGGGGGGGGGAACGGGGAGGGGGGGACCGCAGCCGGACCCCCACACCCGACACCGTCCTCGGTCTCCCCGGCAGCTGGCCCGGCCACGAGGAGCAGGTCGGGGCGCTGGCGCGGGAGCTGGGTTTCCGGCACGTCTCCCTCTCCTCCGCGGTGGCGGCCATGGTACGGGCTGGTGCCGAGGGGCTACACGGCCTGCGCCGATGCCTACCTCACCCCCCTGCATCCACCGCTACCTGGAGAGCTTCCGCGCCGGCTTCGCCCACCAGCTGCGGGTGAGTGGGGCTGCCGGGACCCCCCGCGTGGGCACCCATCCCGGTGGGACCTCCCCTGTGGACACCCATCCTGCCAGGACCCCCCCCATGGGCATCCGTTCCACCGGGAACCCCTACGGGCACCATCCCACCGGGACCCTCCGGCAGCGGCCCATCCCACCGGGATCCCCCGCCGGGCGCCTATCCTGCCGGGACCCCCCTGCGAGCACCCATCCCACGGGGCCCCCCACCCGCAGGAGGTGCCGGTGCTGTTCATCGCGCTCGGACGGGGGGCTCACCCCCATGCAGCACTTCAGCGGGGCCCGCGCCATCCTCTCGGGCCCGGCCGGCGGCGTGGTGGGCTACGCCATGACCACCTACCGCCGCTGAGGACGGGCAGCCCGTCATCGGCTTCGACATGGGAGGTTGAGCGGGGGCCGGGGCGGGGGGGCCGGGCTGGGGGGGTCCGGCCGGGGCTGAGCCGCGCCTCCCCAGGTACCGTCGACGGACGTCAGCCGCTACGCCGGCGAGTACGAGCAACGTCTTCGAGGCCAGCACCGCCGGCGTCAGCATCCAGGCGCCGCAGCTCGACATCAACACCGTGGCGGCCGGCGGCGGCTCCCGGCTCTTCTTCAGGTGGGTGGGGGCTCTTGGGCACCCATGGGTGCCCCGGCCAGGGCACAATGGGACGAGGGGGCTCGGCCGAGCCTGGGTCCGGCCTGGCCGTGGCACAGCGGGCCATGGCCGGGACCCTCCTGCTCCCGCCGGCATCTCCCCTCCAGGTCCGGGCTCTTCGTGGTCGGCCCTGAGTCGGCGGGTGCCCACCCCGGTCCAGCCTGCTACCGCAAGGGTGAGTGGCCGCGGGTGAGTGGCCGCTGGTGCCGGCGGGTGCCGTACCGCGGTGCCGCGCTCACCGTCCCCGTCTCGGCGCAGGGGGTCCGCTGACCGTCACCGACGCCAACCTCTGCCTGGGCCGCCTGCTCCCCGAGTACTTCCCCCGCATCTTTGGTCCGGGCGAGGACCAGCCGCTGTGCCGGGAGACGGCGGCGCGGGCATTCCGGGACCCTGGCCGCCCGCATCGATGCCTTCCTAGCCGGCACCACCGCCGGTGCCCGTCAACCGCTCTCGGTGGAGGAGGTGGCCATGGGCTTCGTGCGGGTGGCCAACGAGGCCATGTGCCGGCCCATCCGCGCTCTGACGCAGGTTGGGGTGGCCCTGGGGCAGGGCAGGGGGGGGCTGCGGGTGCCCGGTGCCGCCGCCGGCGTCACCCCCCCGTGTGTGTCCCCCCCACGCCAGGCACGGGGCCACGACACCGCCCGCCACGTGCTGGCCTGCTTTGGGGGTGCGGGGGGGCAGCACGCCTGTGCCATCGCCCGCGCCCTGGGCATGAGCAGGGTCTTCATCCACAAGTAGGTGCATGGCAGGGTGGGGGGGGGCTCCGTGGGGACCCCCCCTCTGCCGGAACTGCCGGACGGGGGGGCTGGTC